>NC_092701.1:21994307-22314932 GCF_964275005.1 Diadema setosum | reverse complement strand
AAAAATCTATATCGGCATTCTGCCCTACATTTCATAGAGACTGCCATGTCAAAGCTCTTTACTTGGCATGACATGGAGACACACACCCACAAAAAATTCAATGTTTTTCTCACAATCACAAGAATTGTACATGAAAAAAATGTACATGAAAAAAAACAAACAAACAACAACCCAACCAAATTAATCCCTGTACCACCATTCCTACCCTAGGATGACACAGTCATTCCAGCAACCTCACATTCAACTAGCACCTCTGATGTCATAAGCTCATATATAAGGCTAAACACTAGTGTTGGCCTGGGGCTACTAAAAAATTGATGTAGGGCCAGCAAATTTCTCAAAAGGCCATCTTTTGCTGGCCCCAAAATGAAAGATGAATTCTCATATTTCCTTTTATTTGGGCCACTTCATTCATTTTTTGGGCCACCAAAATTTCATATTCACAGATTTTAGTTGCCCAAACAGGCCACCAGAAAAAGACGTTAGCGTCAAGCTCTGTAATATATAAACTTTAGCAAGAGACAGAGAGAAAGATTAAAGAGACAGAAGAGCGAGAGATTGAGGGAAAGAGAAAAAGAAAATAAAATGAAAGGGGAACCTGCAGAAATAAATGTACATTAATTAAACTTCAATGTCTACCTTGATATTTGATTTTTCGAGTCACCAGCTGGAAGAATAAAAATGAGAAAGTAATCATTTGAAAAAAAAACACAGCCTTTGCTGTGACTTCCACTATTTGATGCTGACTTAATTTCTAACACTGCATGGTTATCATGTACTCTATTGAAGCACATACTTATACACAAATGAAAATTTTTAAGCAAGTGCTACATTAAGAATTGCCTCCTGGGATCAGGTAACTAAAACAGCACTCTCAATCCTGATTTAATCTGAACTTATCACACAGGAAAACTTCAAATTGAAAGAAAAGAAACAAATAAAATATTTGTGATGGGCATACAAGGTAAACACTACACAAGTCTCTTCTATATATGTACTGCCTCTGATGGCACGTAATTTAATCATTGAGAAACAGGGGCACAGGTAATTTCTTCAATTGCCTAAACTCTAGAATATCATACACTGAACATTTTGTGTACCACCTATTTCTGCTTTCAAGAATATTTTCATTTCAAAGTCATGGCAGGTTGGTGAGGGTGATGAAAAAAATATGTATCCCCGTTTATGAGAACGACTAAGAATCAGAACATAGCATTTTGAGTATAGACTGGCTTGTTCTTCAGATGATGACTTCATAAAGATCATAACTGGAATGCTTCATGTGTGTTACATTAGGACAAATAGAGTACGAAAGTGTGACATCATAGCCATTCATCACCATGGAAACTGGTACTGAACAACCTCACCAGACCTGGCCTGAATATCTGCACACTACTGTTGCTAAACCATGTTTGCACCTGGTTTCACACCAAGCTATAGAAGACTGTGATATTACCACTTTGATACTCTATATTTATACAAGGTGTGTTACTACAAAGACAGACAATCCAACAAAAACATGTGTTGCAAAGTATCACATTGTTGTAACAAAACAATACAACAGGTGTCAAAATGTATCATAATCATTGTTACACAAGGATAAATACAAGCTAAGTAGTACAGTGAGAATGTTACAACAGGTGTTGTGTGTCAAAGAATAACACAAGGATAATCAAAGCAAACTAGCAACAAGTGCTTATGAGATTCACAGTGGATATGAATTGATACAAGGCAAAATACATGGCCTGAGCACTGGAAAAATTGCAAGTCTAAGTACTTAAAACAACTGAAAATACTACACTCATATATCTGATCAAAATTCTTTCTCCTTTTTTTCTATCTCCTTTTGTTCATACATGAATATCTACAGCCTATAAAATTGCACATGAATGTTTCAACAAATGACAGTACTAAATGTTAAAATGAAACCGCTCTCCAGATCGGCAATGCTGTCAAACCAACCATGCATCCTACGGGATGATTTCTTTATTTCTTTTCGTTTCTCTGCTTCCTACGCAATCAAAGCAGAAAAGAAAAGAAAAGAAAAAATTGCCGATGGTTGTCGTAGCAACAGAGTAGATTTAGAACCCCACTCTTATTCATGAATATTCATGAATCTTCATTACATCTTGACATTTCACAAATGGTCCAGAAGTAGCTCTTGGACTCAAAAGGTAACGCTAGAAATCAATATGGTGCGATTAGAATTTCCCTGGCACCATATTTCCACACATACATTATGTCTGCACTTACAGCTCTACCAAACCCAAAATGACGGAATCTGACATGACGGTACATGGAATTCTACAGAGAAAATGCACATGACTGACATCTTAATGTGACTGTCACTGAAAATCATCACACTGCAGTATACAAGGGAACACTGCCCTTTCTTGGAAAACTCTCTGTACAGACAAGTTAGGATTATCAATGTTTGGCAATTGCTGCAAGTTCATCTATTTCACAGGAATACTGCTATAATGATGTCAGTCACAAAAGGGGACCTGTCTCCTTGCTATCTGATATAACTGAAACCTAATTTCTGCAAAGGAGAAGATTTCTTTGCACATTATGTGAAATTCTTATTCACACTGGGACAATAGGTGTGATATAAACATAGTAAGGAGTGTCAGCACACTCTCGATGATAATATCAGTTTCGTATAATTGTCTTTCCGATCACAAATTATCACCATCTTGGCTCATCGATGAGAAGGGCATTATGGCACCCATGATGGTTAAAAATCCATGACTTCATTCCATGCGAATCAATTACTGATAATTAGCACTTGTCATCAGTATAATCCTCATTATGACGCCGCGTTTCTGACATCCGATCCATTTGTGTTTTCCAGCACCTCATCGAACCAAACACCCAAAAATTTCCCACCGAACTGTCACCACAGTTCAGCCCTCTCCCCCCGTCAAGTCGGGAGAGCATCACCTCTGGTTGGGGTACTGGCGCGGTGCCCCGTAGCTCCTCCGGACGGGGCCGGACCCGCCCCCCTGGCCGTACCCTGCCGGCTGGGCGAACTGCTGGGGGTTGTACATCATCGGGACCCCAGAGGGCTGGGCTGCTGCTGGTGGCGGTGGCTGCTGCTGCTGCTGCTGCTGGGCTGGTGGCGGCTGCTGGGGTGGCTGGTTCTGTCCCAAGCTGGCGTCCTGCTGTTCCCAGGTTGAGGGAGGTTGGGATGAAGCCTGTTGGGTTACAAGGAAAATTTGTGCAGACTCAGTGACACCCTCAAGAATTATACCATATATTTGTTGAATATGGCATATCACAACACTAAGCCAACACACAAAAGACGAATGTATAAAGACATATCGCTAAATCATCCAGCATGCATTACACGCACACATCTAATCAGTAAGCAACAAGAATTATCCACGGTGGCATCAATAGAAATAAAGACAGAATAAGGAAAAGCGACATATCAAAGAGAAAAAGGCTACACAAAATTTGCTAACATCAAGATCAAGTTTGATAATGACATATCTCATGTACCAAATACATCTTGAAGATACACATGTAACTTAATACATATTAGTAGGTGATTGTAAATTACATGTTGCGTAAATGTTAGCTGTTACATGTTACACATGTAACTTAATACATATTAGTAGGTGATTGTAAATTACATGTTGCGTAAATGTTAGCTTTTAACAGTTACGTATCCATGTACAGGTACAGCATGCTCAAATAATTTTTTTTTTTTTCCCAAAGACATTAGTTCAGAATAATGCGAAGCAGCTGCCTGTCATTAGTGATATTAAAATGATATTTAGTGCATAAAAAAAAAGTGAGTTACACATTTCTGGCATGATATAACGAGGCAGATTTCAATGATACAAAGACATTTTCTTCAACTGCTAAAGACATAGAAGACATTTTGTGCAGGGCAGATAAAACAAAGCAAAACATACTTTTTTAATACAACACCATAATCTTGTATTTAAGTCATCCTGTAAAAGAATACATTATTTCTGTTGATTTGTAAATCTAGCAAGAAAAATTTAACAGCTGACCCTCAATATGGCATCAGGCTACCAAACCAAGATGAATGCATATGTAACTCTGGCGCCTGTTCCATAAGGAGCTGCAATATAATTTAGATTTGTTCCACACCACAGACAGTTGGAGGAATACACATGGATCTATTACATCAAATGAAACTCTATATGATACGTGGGCCTGGTGGAACTTAATATCTCACACTGTATTATCTCTCACTTAATCAAGTAGTGGAGGATGAAATCTTCTCATGCAAGTCTTCACAAGAGAAAAGTGCTGCTTGGCAGGCACAAAAAAAAACAAAACAAAACAAAACAAAACAAAACAAAACAAAACAAAACAAAACGAAAACCACACAAATAAAAAAGTTGACAGTGGATTAAAGAGACTCGAAGTTTTCTATGGTAAAATGGCGAACCGCAGTGTTTGATCTGTGTTCCTGTGAGCGGTATACTGTACAAGCTGAAATTTTCGCGTACAGATATTTTCGCGAATTGCTACTTGGAGGACATTTTCGCGTGTTGTTAATTTCGCGGTTACGAGGGTCTAACTGAACTTAGTAAATCGCGCGTTGTTATTTTCGCGGTTCGAAGGCGATTCGCGAAATTTGCGAAAATAAAACCACCGCGAAAATTTCAGCTCGTACAGTACCTTAGCAGAATGAAAGAATGCTCTTTGGTTGACTTCATTTTGTCTGCATTACAACAAACTGCTATTACGGTGAACAAGAAACAAACATACATATGACTGAAACACATGATACAATGAAAGAACATCGAGGTGCAATTCCTCCCCTTCCCCCATCATCACATGTGTGGAACAGAGCATACAACGCATGGCACGAAGCCTAATCATACAAACAGAAACAGTACTTCTAGATCTAAAAGGAAAGAGATATCCAAATAAAACTCCTTATTAGTCTTAATGCTTTGCTTCATACAGGAGAATGAATACATGTTATGCCCTACTCCAGAGAATGCTGTCTTGTGTTTTGCTTGCTTGTTTGTTCAACCAACACTGAAAGCTGCCAAGAGGAAATTCACATAAATCAACACTGCAATAGAGCAAGGGCGTGGCAGTTGCTTGTGCATCAGCAGAAAACTTTGTTTTGTGCAGTTTTACATTGGGTGCTTTGCATTGGCTTTTGCATACAAGTAGACCACCATATCACATTATTAAAGTGTTCTTTGCTTTCTAGCACATGTATACAGAAGCAGTTTGAAACATAATAAACAGGAATTAAACCAAGAAGCCAAGTAAATTATGGGCTGCTTTTGTTGTTGGTTTGCTCACTACTACGTTAACTGACAACTTACACATATATTATTCACAAATGCAAACTATTATTCACGACACAAAGAAGCTGTGCAGATGTCACATGTAAAAGCCTGATCAGTGGCAGTGCAAACAATATGTGAGTACAATCATAAAATTGCTTGCTTTATGGAATGTGCAAATACAATCTTTTAATCTTAGAATTTCCAGCCAATCGCAGTGCATTTCTTTAACCTTTGATTGTCCAAAATACTGAATCCACCATCACTACTTGCCCAAATGAACATTTGAGGAAGTGTCCTATATTCAAATACATATACACAGTCAACCTCACTGACAAAAAAACAAACAAACCCCAACCCCCCCCCCCAAAAAAAAAACAACAACAACAACAACAACAAAACCAAAGGGAACAGAAAAACCCTTTAAAGGGACTGTACAGTACTGGTGGAGGTGGGAATTCATGTTTTGAACATTCCTAAGTGAGATAATGAGAAACCTCTTATGAAATATGAAAGAGCATGTAATTTTAAGAAGGAACCAACGTTTATTTGATGAAAATTGGTTTTCAAATGGCTGAGATATCCAAAAAAGTGATAATAAAGGTGACAGGCCACGCTTTTTATTAGGATCTCTTTGTTTCACCTTGTTTTTGGATATCTCAGCCATTCCAAAACCGATTTTCATCAAATAAACTTTTGATATCCCTTAGAATTGGATGCTCTTTGACATCTCATAGAGTGGTTTCTGAATATCTCGCAAAATGTTAAATGCTAAATCCTCACCTCGACCAGAACTATACACACCCTTTAACTTTTGTGAATTCTGACTTACACTACAGAAGTAAGACATGATCATAATCATTGAAGACTTATCGTTTCCAGCACCTTTGTGAATGATGTGTGACACTTTTTGGGAGCTGAATGAATGTTTCTACAGATAAATGGCGCCATACAAATGCTGTTTCATCATCATCATCATCATCATTCAGGGAAGAAGTTTTCTTCAACTTAGCCAACATATTATTGTTATTTTTTACTTGCACAGGGCCGACTTAGGCAAGATTGACTGTATGAATTATAAACAATTTATTAATTCATTTGTATTTACATTACTTGGCTTAGTGAATATCAGTTGTCACAGCCAAGTAGGCATGTGGATTTGAAGCACTTGCAGACTTATGCAGCACAATCTCACACTTCAACCAGATTTAGACGATGCATAGGCATGAAAGCATTATGTGCATTTCAGACCAAACTGCAAGCTCTGATGATCTAATAGAACATAAGACAATGAAAATATCCTTTGATTTTTTCTCTCTCTGTGAATGTTCTGAGAAACCATACAGTCCGACTGGGGTAATATGCTTGGTTCTAAGTGAAATTATTAAAACATTGTGCATTTGGCAATTTAGAGCTTGCATAAAATGTGCAAATTGACTTGTTTTCAATCTTGCTTCAAATAAAATCATTTCAATTTTGGACCATCCATCATGCTTCGCCCACAATGATTACTCTCTCAGGGTCTTGAGATGGCAAAACAATGTATCTACGTCCAACCTCATTTCCAGTAAATGAGGTTTGAAGTTTCACAAACCTCCAGCTCTTTGTCTGTTTTCGTTCAACACTTCATATCTTGCCCTAGAAGAACCAACACTATCAGTAATACAGTGCATGCAAATTGATCTCACTAGACCCGTTATTTTTAGAATAATTTGCATTTAATCAAAACATACATTGTATTGCCGTCTCAACACAACCACAGTATTGCCAGTGATATGGCACTGGTGCGCGTATAATGTATTACAATGTCAATATTTGCACGCTCCTGCAGCCGCGCACGGCGTGCAGTCTACTTCTGCATAAACATGGAGATGGCAAAACAATGTATCACGGTATGTAGATACCTTGTTTTGCCAACTAAATTTGAACAATCTCCAATGGGAGGGAGCGTCATATCTCAGTAACGGAATGGGTTCTTATTTCAAGATTTGGTCAAGAGTTAGATTATACTAAAATAAGATGAAATATGTGACTAAGTCAATTTTCATGTATGTTTTGACATACATTGTTTTGCCATCTCAAGGCCGCTCAGTGAAAAAAAAAAAGAAGAATACTCTCCCAATCCAGCTGATGGAACTGGTTATCACATTTAATAACACTCCTGCAATCATGAAAACCTTAACTTCTAAATGTATTCCCAGTCCCATGAATGGAAAGAGAATAGTCTACAACTGACACAGCATGCTACCAAATAATTTGTCAATGGAAATTGAGCCCTGTGGGGAAAAAAGAACAACCACAAAAAAGTAATAAAAACAGAAAATAAATCTGCTACCATGAAATACAGAGAACTGTTAGACACATCTTCCACATGATACAACATATCAACCAAGTACATATGTTCACAGTCACCGGCATGAAATGAATTGTGTTAATAGATGTCTCATGAATAAAATAATGATGCCTTGGTAGGACAGCGCACTTGTTAGTCACATATGATGTTTGACGTGAATTGTTAATGTCCATGTTTGCTAATGAATATACACGGTAGCTAACACATAATAAGTAAAAAGAGGTAAGGCAGAAATCAAATTAGTGGCTGGGTAAGCATTTAAATTGTTTTCTGGATTATTTGTTCCTCTAATTTCCGGTGGGAAGATGCTTGCAAAGTCCTCTTGCGGAGAAAGAGCAGCACAATACCACAGAGCTGAGGTGAAGGTTGCCACCCTGCTAATACCAGCTTTTGCCACACCAAAGTAAGGAAGTCTAGGACAAAGTGTCAACACCAAACTTCTTTATGAAGCTGTTACACAACAGACCATGAGTGGTTTTAGCGGTAACAAAGCAGTTAACACAGGAATGCAGAGTACCAAACACCAGTGGGTTAAAGTGTATCTTGATACTAGTAGACAGAGGAAGGGCTTTACACCATTATTACCGTGAGATTTTCGTGAATCAATTTCCTGCAAGTAAACTAAACACTGTAAGTGTAAATATTGTATGTTTATTGCAAATCATTAATATGGAAAACAAACTGGTCAGCATTGTTGCTTTTTTTCAAGTGCTCAAGCCTTGACGCAGAAATGCATCATTTGCTGTGTGTTTAATTGAGATGCTGTAAAGCTGACATCTCAATCAAAGCAAATTTGCTGGCAAGTTGAGTAGGAATTATAAAAAAAATTATAAAATATACTGATAATAATCACATTTCTTTTTTGTTTTAAACAATGCATCATGGTGTATACAATCATTGCACAAGAAAAAAGCAAAAACGGCCTAATGAGGTACATATATGAGAGAGCACTGCTTACACGCCACATTGAGTGAAAATGAGTGGTCAGTGAATGGGCAAGTGAAGAATGAGCGAGATTTGCGGGACAAGCACTGGGGGGAAAAGGAGGTGAGTGGGGCAGGCTGTAGCATGGTGGTATGGCATGGCATGGCGCAGGGGGGAGAGGAACGCCCACAAGGGGCTCCCGAGGCCCCCCAAGGGGTGAGATCAAATGAGCGAGGGTGTACCTGGTGCGCCATGTGCTGGCTGACCTCACACGAGAGATCACTCATCGAGCTTGAGCGAGAGAGCTGTACAGGAGGAGGAAAAGCAGCCGTGATGGGCGGGGTTTACTCTTGGGGATAACCATCAAACATGAGCTCCATCCGATAGCTCATTTCCAATGTCATGTGATCCGCTACGCACGCCACGATTGGACCATTGGAAGCTGATCGTGTGAGTTTTGTTTGCTTGTATCACAATTTCCACCACAATTGAAATCGTGGTCTGAATTGTGGAGCAATCGTGATGACATTATTAGATAAAATCAAATCTTGAGGTCAGTTGTGGCCATCGCATTGATCGTAGACACTTTTTGAACCATCCAACACTTTTCTACAATCAACGTGACAGCCACGACCGACCTCAAAATCTGATATGATCACCAAGATCACACAACAATTTCAATCGTGATGCAAATTATGATACAAATAGACAAAACTCAGACGATCAGCTACTGATGGCCCAATCACGGCATACATAGCAAATCGCACAACAGTCGGAGCTGTCGGATGATTTCAAACCTAAAAGGCATCTAAAAAAGCGGAAGAACTGTCCTGGTACCTCCAGCCAGAGCATCCAAAGTTCAGCACTACATGGAATGATTACAGAGCCACAAACCCCTTTTAATAACAGAAAGATTCACACATCACACAAATCACACACAAGTGCCCAAGTCATTTTGACTTACTTGTAACTCAAATACATGTATACCTTCAGTTGACCATGATAGAGTTTTATTCTACTACCTAGTGCACAATACATGTTTTTCACTTTGATTGACAGGTCTGACAAGCGAACTACTTTAAATATTATCATACTGCTTTTCAAATTTGAGACTCATGATACCACAGTTCTGTCTACTGCAGCAATACTTCAGAATTTCTAGCACACCTCAACCTCCAAAGCCATTGATCAAAACAAACTATATATATTAAAAAAAAATGAACCAAAAATCCCAAAGAAACCCAGAGTAACATGAGGATATTGGTGCCAGTATATGATTTATAATGCCTTCAGTTTAATCTCATTAAGAACAGCACAGACACAGGACAAAGTGTGCAGAGAGATTTGACCAATATTTATGAATAACTTGAATATCAAGACAGGATTATATTTTTATATGAATCAAATTTTGGACATTAATTGTTAAAATTGTGCTGTAATGTTACAGTTTTCAACAAATTACACTTAGGACACACACTGATTATGTTGTTCTGTAAGATTAACATGTGTCATAAAGACACTAAACAAAAAGCTTTCACGTTTTTTTTACATCTACAGAAAAGTGTGTTAAAATTCAAAAGTTTAGAATTCAATGTTACTGCATACAAATAATACACAGACACAGACACACAGACACACACAAATAAAGAACAATTAATAAAGGTTTTTCTTCAATCAGCCTGTAAACCTTCCGAATGATCCCTCTCCATAAGCACAGAGACATAATATGACTGTCAAATGGCTGTCAAATAAACATACTCTAACATCATGAACTGGTTCTTAATTGTTACACTTAATTTCAACATTTGTTTGGTTAATTCTCCTTTCTAGTAGAAAGACCTAACTGATGCAATGCACAAGTCCTCGATATAAGGCTCCAAGGGACTAACTTTGAGTGCACACACTGCTCAGCCACTCACACATGCATGTGGCATGCACATATTTTGGGATTTCATTCCAATCAGCCATGATTATGATAACGATAGCCAATCACAGCCAATGACGACCACAGGGATTTGGATAATTGCAACACAGGGGATACTGAACAAAAAAAAAACACCAACAACCAAAAAATGAATATAACACAAACAACCGACCGCAGCCTCATCTGAACAAAGCCAGTATGAGACAAAAATAATCAACATGAACTATTCACAGTAGCAACCCTCGTACTTTTTCTTTTACATGCAAATCAAATTACAAACATTTGTATCCCTCATTGTCTTTGTGATGTCGTATCAACATTTGCAATTCCACGCCGATGGATTCATTCTCTTTAAGATGGGAGTTTCTTGCCCCCAGCAATTAATACAACTGAATCAAGCCCATCAAGACTAGAACAACAAAAAGAGGGTAAAGAACGCTAACTTCAGGGACAATAAGCTAATATCTATGCCACTCAGTGACATATGACATGGTCTCTGGGTAAAAATTTGATGCCAGTGTGATGAAATGTACAGGCTGCATTACGAACTCCCCTTGTAATATCATTGGATGAGTACAAATGGTAGAAGGGCACTAATTCCATAGACTCCTGCCCTGAGATAGTGCCTTTTGAATCTCACATCATAAGATAGATCTCTACATCCAGCGTATGACAAGATTTAAAGAACTCTAATGCAGACCTCAAAACCTCTCTGACTGGAAAATAGGGATGATTTGGCTCAAAGGTAGGAAGGAAATGCAGTTCCCATAGGAGTGCGAAGTAAAATTATTAAAAAAAAATAAATAGGAAACTCCTTTTGAAACATGAGCCAGAAATGGTCTAAATTCAGATTCTTTCCTCCAAATTCAAAATGGTTAGGAAGTCTGCAAATGTAATATCATTTCATTTGACTCTCAAGAAAAACAAAGCAACAGAAGTCTAGAAATCCTAACTTGGTTCAAATACTGAAATATTAAATCCAAGAAATGGGACAAAGCTAATTTTGGTGGAAGAGGTCTTCAGTCACACAATATTTCATTTTGGTTTTCAAAAGGACAGATGACAGCTAAAAATGGATAAATCCTTTGCACCCGGTGCATGAGAAATGTTCAAAAGCACAAAATCTATATGGTCAACATGCACAACATCTGTATGGCCATGGCACCGTGTGCTAATTTGTTGCTGTCGTTGCCAATCGAATTTGGCGATGGTATCTGGAACCATGCTGATGCGAAAAGCTTGGAAAGATATGCATACAACCCTCCACCCTGTATGATGCGGTTTTCTATACTTTCAAAGGGATAACAGAGGGAGGTGACTCACATTTTCCGCTCCCTGCTGTTGGTTGCTTGGGCTGTGGGATCGTGACCCTGGGTTGCCAACTTGAGGAGCCTGGTCGTCCTGATTGACTGATTGAGTGTTGTCTCCCATTGCTGCATTGACAAAGTTTTCCAGGATTACTCTTCTCAAGTCAAGAAGTCAAGTCTACAACAACTAGCCCTATCATTTGCAAAACTGTTTTGTTTTTTATTTTTTAATCTATCTAAACAACATTCTCAGTATATCCCATTCAAGTGGACTAATATGCTTACCATTTTCTGTTTGCATTTTTTTTTTTCTGAACAAGTTGCCTTATAAGAGATATTTTCCAAGATATCTGATACCTTTACATTCCATTTAGTACCATATCATTCATAAAACAAAAACAAAAAAATCATAGTTTGAAGTACTGACTGATAGAAAAATGAAACATTCATCACTTTCCCTACATATGCAAATATGAACAAAATACGACAATACATCCTGCATGTTACGGGCAGCTAGAAAAATATTACTGGGCATCCACAGTGATACACTGTGTACTGAAACAGGATAGAGGTAGTAACTCTTTAATAATTAAGTTTCTCAGAAAACCCAAACATGCACATGCACAAAATAACACACAAACAAACAAGTAGGACTAGGAAATGCGGGATTCTCACATGCATCTGGGATGAAGAAGTTGACGGGGGCGCTGCTGGCTGGATTCGGGAACGTCTGGAAGAGACTGCTGGCTCCACCCGCCTTGGACAGCGATGACTGACCTTTGCCCTTGTTTAGCACGTCCACATAATTACCAGGTCCTACAAAATGGACAAGATTCGTAATGGAGATTCATCAGTCAGGTTATAGCAACTTTCAAAATAGTTTTTGTGCAGAACCACCAAATTCTATCAAAACTCTGTTGGCAAGTGATGTTGTTTCATCATCATACAAAAATGAATAGATACCCTAAAATTATTATTATCATATTCACTGCACACAATCCGCATTCACATGTCAATAGAAAAATAAACCATCATTCCTTGCAAACTATGAGCCTGAAGAATGAACACACAAAAAACATGAAATCATAGTGCATATGAATCAAGGGAAATACCACAAGATATCTTTTAAAGTTAAGGTACACAAGTCATTTCAGCAGCCACTTCGTGTAATTCATCTATTCCAACCAACAAGTCAATCGCACATGAAATATTTTATCATAACAAACGTACGACACATCTTTTCACAGCACTGGGTTACATTAAAAGTCATACCAAATTTCCTTGAGAATTTGTTGGGCCCTGTGGGTGGGGCACCTGCTGCTGGCCGTGGACCACTGGAGCTGGTGACCCCGCCCGGAGGAGGTGCACCCCCTGCTGATGAGGGGGGCCCAGGAGGGGCGGAGCCTTCGATCTCTTTGTCCGAAGGAGGGGGTGGAGGAGGCCCACTGTCCTCTTCCTCCGTGGCATTGGTGTCTACCCACTTCTTTTTCACTGGATCCCATTGAATCTATGGTGGCAGAAACAAGCAAACAAAATAAAAACACATAGAAAAAAATAAACAATGAATGGCTGTATTAGATAATAGAGTCCGCAAAGTAATTTGGCCGCTTTGCCTGACAATATATAACATTACCTAACCATGATAATTTAGCGTTAGAATTATGCACAATATTTTAAGCTACTTTTTACCATGATTTGTTGAACTGTAAATAAAAAAAGAAAGTTTTGAATAAATGTTTGATTTTGTTCACACATTTCATTTAAATTACATGGAATTATAGATAAAAAATACTGAAAAATGAGTTAAAATACCCAAATATTTACTCTCAGACAACATGATATCTGAGCTAAAAGTAGCCTTTTTTTCTAAAGAATAAGTACGAATAAGTACGAATAAGATTCAACTACTGTAAAAGTGGATATTTTCGTGCGACTACCTTTTTGCGCTTGGCCCGGTAAGAAGAGTTTTGCATGTTTTTAATTTCACAGAATCGAGACATCACGCACAGGAACATATGGCAAACAAAAATATTTGCGTGCTTTTATTTACGTGCTAGTTTCTGGTTGCGCGAAATGCGCAAAAATTTCAACACCGTGAAAATCCCCACTTTTACAGTAACTAATGATAAAATTCATTACCACAAGTGTGGCACCTGTTATATATGCATCAGAGTTTCATGACACATATTCTGAAAGGAACACTTATTTCATCTGAGTCTTGGGTGTGTGAAAATGACTGCTAGGTAAAATTAAGCAGTGTATTGGCAACATACAAGCAAGCTTGAATTTGTGGCAGCAACTCACTGTTTTCTTGGTGTCATCCGGTAAGTGGATGTTGGAACCACCAATCTTCTTGTTGAACCATCTAAACCACCCACCACCTGTTGACTGTAGAAGCAACCAGTGAACAGAAATTAGCCTGGACTACTCAAAGAACCATCCACAAGAATCAAACAGACACTATAAAACAATTCCCATACCACCAGCTATGCAGATTCAGCACATAAAGAAGTCAATATTTCAAAAGGTTTAGTCTCATGAAACTTATAGGGGATCTGCTGAGATAATTGATAAGTTTTCTGTAAAACGTAACAGGGTGGGATCAATTTACATGCACTTCTATCCAACAAGGCAGGGACATTGCTTTGCTGTCAGTAAAAACAACAGAAATTACATTTCAAGGCATTCAAAACAGTCTGATAGTTGTCTACTTGAGAATCTCATAAAATATATGAAAAAAAAAAAACAACAAACAAAACTTATTAGTATGGCATACCAAAGGGGACTTTTTTTTTTGCACCTGAATTTTCTCTCATTTGATACATATGCATGAATAAACTAAAACAAAAAGTTTAACTTTGTCTCTGGTACATACATGATCACATACTACAATCACAGAGCAGTTGTGATAACAGTAAAGCGGATTAACAGGAATCCATAATACTAAAACTTTCTCTTTTGAAATTGTATTTCACTGAAACTTTCCATGTTCCATTTGCTTGCTTTTTTTCCCATTCAGCAATGTTAATTTGATCACAGAGTGGAATTTCAATTTCTATTTCTCAAAAAAGACACATTCACACATCACACCTTTGGCTTTGCTGTCTGTGCTGCTGGTTTGGTTTCCTTCTGCTCCGGTTGTTTCGGCTGCCGGAGGTGCGTGGTGCTCTGAGTGGACGCCGTGGACCCTCCAGACATGGTCCTGGCCCGGCTCCGGATCACTGTGTCCGGCGAGTCGGGCGGGGTCAGGGTCTTCTGGGGAGATGGAGGGCCCCCCATGGAGTCCATGGTGTTGGTCCGACCACGCCCCTGCATGTGGGACTGCAAGTTACAGATGAGAAAGGGAGTGTAAAAGACTGTCTGTGGTACTTTCTTACCATTCAAAGTTGGTTGCTAAGAACACTTTCTTCTCTAAGACTGTATATGTGTGCGAGTGTGCAAGGTGAACTCAGTCACATGACCTTTACCCAAATAATTAATATCATCATCATAATCTCTTGCTCACAAAACCATGGCCCTTGAATAGTTGTCACAGCAACAGACAATATTATGATCACTGGGTTTACAAAGTAAGTATTTACAGCACAGCAATCAATAAAAGGAGACAGCTAAGTTCTTGAAAACTCAATGATGGCAAAACCCTCCCCTAACAAAAATAAGAGAGACACAAAATATGAAAATTTATGATAAAATTTTGCTCTGTGACTGCTTACCACTCTGTGGAAGTCAAACTGTGACGCTCCGCTCTGTTCAAACTCTGTGGTGTCCGTGTCAGTCTCTGTGTTTGTGGTGGTGCTGTACTCACTGAAGTTGCTCCCAACAGAGGCTCCCAGATCCTGGTTGGCTGCAAAGTTTTGGCTACAGACAGAAACCAACAGAGGTACAATGAAAGAGAGTCGCTCCTTGCTTGTTCTTGACAACTACCGCAACTTTTGAATTATAAAACGGTTAGGACAGAAGCCTGAGAATAAGCTTGAACACCAAACGGTATACATGTGCATATGCAACATGAACAACTTTCCAATTGAAATCAGAGTATATGCATTTTATGTATTCTCGACCATGTTCTATTGCTCTGTCACAAAAAAATTGACTTATCAATACAGTTTTAATGTAATAGCATTTGCACAAATAATATTCAAAATATCTGATAACAATAATGCTTTCTTTGTTTTTAGACTCAGAAGTAAAAGAAAACAGGAAAGCAATTACTGTGATATCGGTACATCATAATATCAAATAATAAACACCAACACAGAAAAGTTCATCTGGTACTTGACAATTCTGCTATCACAGTAAAGGACAATTCTACTAACCTCATTGATGTGGGGTTGTACGGCTGGTACGCCCCATACTGGCTGGTGGGGTACTGGTGCTGTTGCCCCTGTGAGTTGTGGGTGCCATCTGCTTGTAGGGGTGGCTGCAGGTGTTGTTGCGCATCTTGTTGCAGTTGTTGCTGCCCAATGTCATAGAAGGGCACCTGCTGCTGTTGGCTCGGGTCCTGCTGGCCCTGGTCTTGGTACTGATTTTGAACTGAAAATGTGCAGAGACCAACACAAAGATACAAATAATGTGGTATCATCAGATAAAACTTTGGGATTAACCTACAGACAAGCACTGTGCTGGCTTTGATTGGAAGGATTTTAACTTCTACATATCACATAAGATCTTGCTCCAGACGACTGCAACAATTCACAGCACATAATTCTAATACACAGTACGATAAAAAAAATAAGCATCAATATCTCAAAACAAATAGCTGTTAGACAGGTACCAACACCACCATTATCATCATCATCAACATGATCATCATCACCATCATCATCATCACCATCATCACCATCATCACCATCATCATCATCATCATCAAACCCATCATCAGTATCACCACCATCGTCATCATCATCATCATCATTGCTCTCGCAAACACAAATAACATCCTTATCATCATTCTGTTGTATTCTGGTGAGACTGACCTTGTTGCTGGTCATAATACTGCTCGTAGCCCTTGGCAACCCCGCCCTGATCCTGCTGAGATTGGTCCTGCTGGAATGCACCCTGCCCGTCATAGGGGAAGCCCATCACCCCTTCAGACATCGCTTGGACCGTGCCATCCGTGCTCTCCCCACCCATGGTGCTCAGGTTGGAGGACGATTCCACCCACGGCATGGGGGTGCCTGATGAGGATGGTGGCTTGAGTTGCCCCTCCTTTGAAGGGACAAAGAAGGCAGAGCCAATCAACAATCATGTATCACTTTATAATATCAAAAGAAAATTAAAGTTTATGGTAAAAAAAGTAACATTTTTGTTAGTTTGTATCCAATGATGATGGTAACATTTGTACACACGGTCATCATGAATAAGAAAAAAACCTCCTTCTTCAAGATTTACAAACTTTGAGCTGAGCTCTTCACTCACATTGATCTGCACCAAGATGTTCTCCAGAGGTTTGATCCAATGCGGCTCTGTTATTTCCCTCAAGTCGTGGTACTCTGGATCATGATGTTTTAACCTGTGTGAAAGCTGCAAGAGGTAGAGATATACAAAGAAGGACATAGTGGAGTCCTGGTAAAGAACAGTTAATATGTAATGGCAGGACACACAATATAAAAATAAATAACAGAAGCTATGTGTAAGGTGCATTACATCCTTTTATCATCTGTGTCTAAAGGATATTGGCCTTCATTTGCTTGTCATTATGGGGAGGCAAGGCTGAAACAAAAATAACTGTATAACCAGAAATATTCGCAACATGAAAATTTCATGATAGCATACGATTCCTACTGAACATGTGAACATACCTCATAAACATCACAGAGCACATGATTTCTGCTGAAAGTGTGAATCCTCATTCACTCACCTCACACAGCTGACTGACTAGGGTGCTGTTATAATAGTTGGCTGAGCACTGGATCGTGTTGGCAATAGTCTCACAATATCTCAGAGCCTGAAATATGAAAATAGGACATTACCACAATACAATGTAATAGAGTGATATGAGGCACTGTACGTCAAGTCAAACAATCATAAGCACACACACACACACACACAAATAGATGAACAATGTCTCACTAAAGATCATATTCCAATATTTCTGCTTGAAGGGGACACATCTACTATCATTTTTCTTTATGTCTTCATTTCAAAGTAATATTGGTAATATGAAATCGTCACATCAAGAAATCAAAGAGAAAAAGTTCCAAAAGTCATTCCATCAAGGTGTAAAGGGTACTGAGCAACCCTTCATTTATGCTTTGTTATTGCCTTGTTTTGCTCGTTTTGCTTCTGTTCTGGGACTATAGGTGTCCCATGGATATATTGTTACACATGAGAAAACTTCACTTGATTCAATTTCATTTGATTACTTACAAGCCAAGCCAGATATTAGAGCCATCGCACATTTTTCAAAAGCTATATTCACTCCAACCTACAGACGCAATACAAATCAGTTATTTACAGTCTAACATGACACATCCCTCAACGTCTTAGACAAGAGCCACTGAATGATAGTGAGAACTGCCTCATGAAAGACAAAATGATAATGAACCAACGATGAGCTGAAAGTAAGCAATCGTTATTCAAGTGCGACTGCTGAGTGAATGCCCTGCGTCAGGGTGAATTCCGACCCGGATGAACTTTGACCTCACCTGCGACGTGAAGCCCAGGTCTGCCAGGCGGCAGGCGTAGATGAACTTGTACGGTTGGAAGTTGGGAATGAGGAAATGCTTGTTTGCCAGCATCTGGGCGTACTCGTAGATCTCTGTCAGCTGGATGGCGGGGTTGGTGGCAAACTTGCTGAATGGCAAGCTGAAGACAACGGCAAAGGAAAGAAACGAAAATGAATTCAAACATGGACATATGGTCATCTTATACATAACACAGGTTCATGTTTTTCTTATGAATCTCATGCAACACCTACACAGCAATAATGTATACACACAGAAATTACACAGCACACAATATACTATGAGATCATCATCAGCTTCTTATATAGAATGCTGATCAGTTATAATGAACACGGATACAACAAAGTCTTGTTATAAAAAGTAATTTTTCTTGTCCAAAAAGCTCAGTTTAACTGGTAAGTAAGTAGTCTGTTTTAATTAGAATCCATGCTACAATAGTCACATTTACTGCAAACATTGAAACATCACCAAACTAACTGACATTGGATCATGGTAGATTTTTTGGCCTAACTAAAGTTTGCCAAATTTAGTTTGATATCAACAGTGAGAGGTTTCATTTAGATCTGAGCTTTAGATTCAATGGGCACCCGATACTTAAAAAGGTGACATACAAAAGAAAAGAATACATAATCATGCCAAACAACAATAAATCTTGCTCCACTAAAATCTTAAAGACCACATGGAACATTTTAAGCACACTGAATCAGTGTATACAATGCCTTTTGGGGAGAACAAGAGGAACAGCAGCACTTGATATACTCTTTTGGATCACATGATCAATGACTGGATCGCATGACAAGGACACCTTTTACATGAGCAATTTGCATTATGTGAACACACCAGTGCTCAGGAGAGAAAATTAATGAAATAGGATCTGGGATTTACATTACGTGCCACTGAGGCAAGCCTGTCAGAATCAAAATACGACAGAACAAAGCAGTTTGCCTCACTTGTGACTGGAGCCGAGGAGGACGATCTTGGTGGTCTTCTTGCTGTAGATGCCAAAGCCAATCTGAGCCATGAGATAGCAGAACTGTGATGCATGCAGCAAGCCTCTTGATGCTACACCATATCGAGGAAAAATTGACAAAAATGACACAAAAGAAGTTGATTAGTCGGAAGAAGGTACATCGTGTTCACATATTGCTCTAAAATGTGAATCAAAGACATAATTTGACTGAAAATTGTGGCACAGTAAATATGAAATTGATTACAAGATGACAATGGTACAATTATTGGAGGATGAGACAGGCATTTAACCTACAAGAAACTTGCAAAACACTACAGCAGCACACCCGTAACAAGATTTCAAACACTACAATGTTACAACTTTATTGTAAAGTAAATCAAAGAGATTGCTCTGGCTTCCTTTCCACTCACTCCATCCAATTCCACCATGATAGGACAATTATTAATCAATGATGAAAATACTTATGGGCATTCAATTGTCTCCTGGCAGAAGCTGTTGGGCCCCTAGGCAAGAAATTTTATCCTCATGGTCTAGTCTTTCGAAAGGGACTTACAGCAAATGATCCCTCGTTTGCCAGCTGACTTAGTGGCCACAGAAAAGGAATCATATTTCAATTCAATTCAGTTCATCTGGACACACACAAGTATTAGAGAGTGTAACTCCGTCTACCAGTAGTTGGTCCTTTGCTTGTTAACTGACTTAGTGGCCACGTGAAAGCAATCATAGTCAATCCAATTCACTTCGACTGGACACATACAAGTTATTGTTAGAGTGTGTAATTCCATCAAGTAACTCACCCAATGAGTCTCCCAGCGTCAACACACTCTTGTATCCTACGTCTGCACTGCTGGTCAGGTTGGACATCACCATGGCCAAGTGAGGGCGCCAGTCACCCCACTTCTCATCACTGCAGCTCTGCCCAGAAAAAGAAAAAGAAAAAGTAAAAAGAATTTTGTTTTTACCTGCATTCTTGAATGACTGGTTTGATTTGGAGGAGAGCTATTACAGATGCTGAATGCAGACAAAGAGGTGTTTGGTTGGCTAAGAGAATGAAATTCTTTCAGTGCCTGTTTCTGTAAGATATATATAACACATATCACACATTTGACTTATCACACATTACAAGTATCCTGTTTAATCTTGGAATAATCTGTATCACTGGTTTCATGAAAAGATACAAAAAATGAACAAAAAGTCAGGTGTTTTAACAGAAACTCCCCCTACTCTTAGTCCGCAAAATGTACAAATGTGGAAAGTGCTACATGATACACACTTGAACTCCTAAAAGTGCTCAATATACACATGCATTCAAGACTTTGCATGAATATTTCAAACTGTCCCCCCTTCAACAGGCTGACAGTCAAGTTAACTCACCGTGACAGCTGCAGGCTGTCTGTCCGACATGAGCTGGTACAGGGTCTGCAGGGGGTCATTCATGGGCAGGCTGTTGGCAAACCTGTTTTAGACATGTCAAAAGAATATGTAATTAGGCATAGAAGGTTATGGTGACAGTCAATTCATGATGAAAAAGTTTCAGGCCAATATTTCCACAGAGCATGCTCTAATGACTACAAATTACATTAGACAGACAGATTAGTTCAGATAATGTTATAACATAAGAATAAAGTTTGTGTATTGTAAAGACAGAGAAATTATTAATAAAAACACAATGTGATAATGCTGAGTGTGATAAAAAAGTTTCTGGTGCAATAATTTGGGGTAATGCTGATATGCTTCTCAGCTGCATGTTGAGAAGATAATTCTGCAAATGATTAAGTGTGAGTAAATGTCCATGGTTTGATTTAATACGCTCAACAAAATTTCTTTGAAATAATGACTATCTCTCAAAAAATGCTGATGAGAGTTGTTTTGAGCATGGATGAAATAGTTTCTCACACTCTGTCAAACCAAGGTGTCTTCTCGTACGCCCAACACTCAAGTTATCCTTCATCTCAATCATAAAATTGCCCTTGGTTGACCTACTGCATATGAAAAGCTGACATGCCAAGATTCAAATACATAGCACTGTACGACATCTTGGATGTAAGGGGTTAAGACAATGGAGAACATTCCTTAAGGGCAGCATACCTCGTCATGACGCTGGCATGTGTCCTGTTGTCCATCTTGCTGGCCAGAAGAAGGGCGTGGCCCCACAGTCCTCCCTTCATCGCCCACTCCAAGGCTTCCTGGCGGTGCACAAAACAATAACAAAAACAACACAAAACAATGAATGGGAGGTGTGCTAGAATAGAACTGCACATCAGCAAATATGTGCACTGAAGCATATACTCACTGGTAATGTTCAACTCCAGTCAAGTTTTTTGGCTGCACTTTAAACTGTACACAATACGTTACTTGGATTTCTGAACATATCCAAGTTGGGCCCGCTTCCCACTGCATCATTTCACACAATACTGGGACTTTAACATAACTTGATTCATCTAAGTTTCATACAATACGGAAGCTGAAAATTAATAATTCAGGTTAACACTCATACAATACTCGGTACTTGAAACAACATCTACAATAATTCAGATATAAGCCAATAATAAAATCTGAGATTCTACAATCGAAATATAGCCCTATGTTTGAAGTCTGCGTAATCATAGTTCATACAGTTTGTACAAATGTGCATGAAAGGGACAAATATCACAGACTTGGGTCCAGATAGACTAGGTCCAAATAAACTTAAATTTTCCAACTGACCTTCTTTCTTCCAAACAGTAACAGTTCGCGGAACCGATGGGTCTGCTTGCTTGGGTCTGGTCCTTCTTTGGGTTTGGTCAGCTGCAATGACAGCAGGGCGCTCTGGTCCGTGACATCATCTGTTGTTTCCGCCTCTTCTTCCTCTCCCTGGGATACGTCCGTCTCCATGGCAACCCTCGTCGTCATCGGGTGGTCCTTGAGGAGTAGGTCTGAGATGTCTGTCTCCACCACAGTCTGACACATGGGAGAAGGAGAGAGATAGTGAAGACATCATGTAATTGATGCATTCATAGTAACTATGCCAGCATCTGTGTATCATATACTGTAAAAGCGGAAATTTTCGCAGTGTTGAAATTTTCATGCATGTCGCGCAATCTGAAACCAGCGCGAAAATAAAAGCATGCGAATACTTATGCTTGCCATATGTTCCAGTAGTTGATGTCTGGATTCCACGGAATTAAAAACATGCAAAACTCTTCTTACCAAGCCGAGCACGAAAAATTAGTTGCGTGAAAATATCCACTTTTACAGTGAAGTCAAACCTGTTTAAAGTGGCCACCTACGGGAGATGCAAAGAGCAGCCTTTAAAGACAGGTTGGCCACTATGGACGGATTCTCCCAAATTTTGTTGGTATCACATACATGTACATGTTTGTTTATAAGTATGCATTGAAAAATGACGTACAGTAACTGATCACATCATTGCACACAAGCGTGCATACGACAGACAAGCAAGATTTTTATGAGTGCATTACTATGCCTAAATGGTGGAAGAATGCAAAAGTGGCTATCATTTTAATCATTCGCAATGCAGAAAAACAAGCTCAATTATCGACTCAGCTGCAGCTCCATTTGGGTCTGTGGCCGCTAAGGCAGGTTTGACTTTACTTTACACTTGTTTCACATACAATCTCATCTTGATGAACATCCTCAATATCAGCTTTGACAGTACTTTGGTATCAGTGAGGAGATATTGCAAGAATGCACTTGGGTTGTTCCTCACCCCATTTTGTCTACACAAGAGGACGAGTAAGTCCCAGAGGAGGGCGGCTGACTCCCTGTCTGTCATTGTCGTACTCTTCCTGCACTCTGTGGCTTGGGCAGCAGCGAAATGCAGGACATCATTCTTGTGAGTTTCGCCCCTGCAATGGAAAAAGGGTTGAACGCAATCAAAACAGACACATCACAAGGAAAAATTAATTAATGGTCTAATCTGTAACTTGCTACGGAGGGGGGGGGGGGGGGGAGACAAACAAGATCTGGATGTTTCATTGAAAACATATTCACAAGTAAGTTTGATATTGTGTAAATCAACCAGATCATGAAAATAATACATGATACTAAATTACTTACTTTATCAAAGGACCTGGGTATTTCTTGTAGTCCTGGATCTCTACACATTCTTGAATCATGGTCTGCAAGACAAAAGTGAAAAATAAAATGTGTATGAACCACAATAAATGAAAGATGCCAACTACAATGTATGGTAGACAGATCCTTTACTGCAGTAAACCATTATATCTCACATCATGCGTAAGTTTACAAGCGAACATTTTTTTTCTTCTGAAGTCTATTTATCATCTAAACACTGCATATGCCGAATACGTTGCGTGGTTATTATTTTCGCAAAATTTTGCGAGTCAAGAGCTTTTAGTGACTTTAATAACGCTTTAAAATATGAACTCTGATCCCGACACGAATGTGACACGCATGCATACCACATCACTCTGTCCAGTACTACTTTTCACAATCGTGAATTTAATTAACCGCAAAATTGTTGGGCAGTCCCAATTCTCAAAAAATTAGACTCGCTAAATACATGGCGTAATCCAGTAATGCTGATTTCGTAGTAAAGATGTTCAAAATGTGTTTTTATAAATAAATGAATGAATAAATAAATAAATAAATAAATAAATGAATAAATAAATAAATAAATACATAAATAAACTGCAAATAAAGTGTACTCAACCTCGAGAGCATCGAGATGGATACTAGCGATCTTTTGTTTATAAGCAAAATACCAAAAAAGAGAAAAGAGCTAACATTTCTATGCACTGACTGACCTCTACACTGTGGACCTCCACCAAGGCTGGCATTCCATCTGCTGGGACATTTGGTAGAACCTTGATGAGCTGTCCTCCTGGACTGAAGCGGGCGATGACATGGGGCAGGCTATGCTTCACTGGGGTCAACCTCGCAGGTGGGGTAGGTTCAACTATAGGGGGTGGAGAGGAGGGGCATATTGATAATTTAACCCGTTGAGGACAGACTGATTTTGCTATAGCATGCATTGGCTATAGGCACCTGCCAGAATATTCTCGGGACTCGTCTTCAACGGATTAACATAAGAAAAAGTAAGTTTACAAAGCCAAAATCGCGATTGAGATACATTTATAACCTTCCCAATACGCATCACACAAAGCATTATTTAACACAAGACATCGGCTTTGGTATCGCAACAGCATGTACGCATAAATGTTGTGATATGAACAAAATCCTACCGCATTATTTGTCTTTTAAATCGTGAAAATCAGGATGTGGCTTACACACTAATGCCTTTTCGCTGTCCAATAAGGTAGTAAAGATTTATCAATAACACAGTACCAAACCGTAGAAATATGGTACTTGGAACTTCAAGTGTTTAATGCCCACCTGACACAGGTTCCTCTTGTTGCTGCCAGCTGTAGTCCTGGTCATAGTAGCTGCCGTCGTACCCTGCCATCCCTGACGAGTTGCCGCTGTGGTCGTAGCCGTAGCCCCGCCTCCCCTGCTGGTCGTAGTAGTCGTAGCCGGAGTAGATGCCACTTTGGTTGGCTCCGTAGCGCTCTGGCGTGTCCCCACCTTGGTGGTGGAATTCTGATGCGAAATCGCTGGTTGGGGTGGGGAGAGTGGAAGGTTGCCATGTAATTATTTCGTTAAGGTAAAAGGATGGAAATAATAAAAACAAAATGATAAACATTCCCGAACTGCATATGCCTTAAAAGAAATATATCTATGAATATTCCTTGTATAAGCAATAACAGGTATTTTCTGGTGTAAATCAAAAGCTGACTGATATCGTTCATCAAAACATGGAATTCAATTCTTGGTAAGAAATTACTGTAAAACACAATATTTTCGCGGCATGAAATTCTTGCGGGTTGCTTCTAAAATTCAATGCAAAGTTGTAGTGTAGAAAAGAACATTCATGTGCATTTTAATTTCGGGAATCTTGGCTCTTGTGAAATTTGCGAAATCAAAATGCACACGAACATTCCTCATACAGTACGCAAAAACTACTCCTATAAGCTCCCTGAGGCACCTTTTTTGCTTAGATCTGAGGAGACATTCTTAAACCTGTTTGAAATATTTTTTTTTTTCTCTTGAGTCTTGAGGAGAGACTAGCTTCACTGCCTACCTCTGCGACTGGCCACCATCCTTCTCGTCCTGCCTGGATGTCTCCGACGCAGTGGACTGTTCCTGGGAATACTGCTGTGACACGCCCCTGCTTTTTGCGTACTCGTAATATTTCTGAGAATGAAAAGTCACATGTAATGATGGGCGTGAATTCTACGTTGAAAGTGCATCTGCGAAGCTACACATGATAAGATTATTACTCCCAGATCATAAATGTGTTATGTAGAGCTCAGCATGTTTGAACAATAATACAAAGAAACGGAAGCATTTTCGAATCATTTGGTCTTATCAGTCTATCAGATCTTTCGTATCATATATTTCATATACAACTACAGTTCGACCTCGATTATCCGGCCTCCTTTTATCCGGAAATCTCTATTATCCGGACGCGTTCACGCAGTGAAGGACTTTTTTTTCGTCATCCAAAAATTTAGAAAAAACAGTGACTTTCATGGATTCATTTCACTAATTTCATAAGATGGGCATGATAGGTTTCTCAATCTCTAATGAGGTGAAACATGTATGATTTTCACATAAAGCTGTACTTTATTTTTGTGAAGAAGGGACTACAATTTTGCGCAGGCTAGCATAGATTACACCACCGTTGAGGGGTACGCTACCTGCCTAGCTGCCAGTGCACTGGGACGGCAGCTTGGACGGCAGCTATATACATTAACATTGTGTCTCCAATATCCGACCAATTCGCTTATCCGGATGAGCGCCGGTCCCGACATGGCCGGATAATCGAGGTCGAACTGTAATGATAGCGAGGAGTTATGAGGTTTTAGCAATGTCTTACATGATGCTAAAAGTGCAGCCACAAATTATCTTACTAAGAGTTCAAAATGTAACCTTTTGAAATACCAACTATTTACATAGGCATGAATACTCACCTCCCGATTGTCCCAGTAATAGCCAGCATACTTCTTGCCGTAGTAGTAGTCATAGTAACGTCTGTCATAAGGGCGACCATACTCATCCACACCTGTAGAAAAAAGGCCACGAATCTATAACATACTGACAGAATGCAGATGGATGTCACAAAGGAAGTGATCCTAATAACAGGTGGGACCCATCTTTAATTAGGATTGCTCTGCTTTCCTTTGTTTTGGATATCTCAGTCATTTCAAAACCAAATTTCATCAAATAAAACTTGAATTCTTCATAGAACTGTATACTCTTTTAACATTTCATAAAGGGGTTTCTAAGTATCTCACAAAAAATTAAAAGCTGAATCCGCATCTCAACCTACACTATACCATCCCTTTAAGGTGAACTTCTCCTTTAAGATGATTTGATGTAAGAATCCAAGAAGACACATGTCTACAATGTACATGTATACAGAGCTTTGCAATGACAGCTCCATCCTCAGAAAAAAAATGGGTACCTACCTCCGTAATGTCTTGGATCACGCCTGCTGCGGGGATACCTGGCGTCAGAGTCGTAATCATAGCCCCACCCTTGCCTGGAGCTGGGTCTCTCCATGCCTTGCCTGGACTGTGGCCTGGACTGCGGCCTGGACTGAGACGGGGTTTGGTCCCACTGCTGGGTGCCCGCCCTGTGGGGGGTCCTCTGCTGCTGAGGTGGCCTGCCGTAGCCCTGCTGCTGCCCGTGCGGCGGGCCCTGGTAGTAAGGGTCCTGCCTGGAGTAAGGGTGCTGCCGGCCGTAGGGGCTGGCTGGGTACCCGTAGCCGTATCCTCGGTACCCATGGCCATAGGGACTGCCTTGGTAGTAGCCTGGAGGGTACTGGGAACGCTCATGAGAGTACCAGTGACCTCCCTGCAGGAACATGGAGCATGATTTAATACATCTTCATTACTTGCACATATCTCCAACTTTCCAAGAATTTCACACCAATATGACAGGGCATGTCACAAGTCTTTGTTAAGTCTGAAAATCCATTTTACCAGTTATTCTCACTTCATGTTTCAGTCACTGCCTGGATAGACTTCATCAAAACAGGGAACATAAATTGTTTCAACAAACTGATAAGTTCTTCGCATTGAATACACATAAGAATTACAAGGTATATGCTGAGCACACACCATGTGACTGTACTGCTTTCATATCCCTCTCCCATTTGGTAGACTTCTGCAATGCTTCTGCGACCTTCAAGCTTTCTTTGTTCCATTACATCCCATTTTTACAGGATTACATAATATATACTCTGCCACAATTACATCAAGACAATATGAAATGTCTCCCTACACTATGTTTACAAAATAAAGAGCACTGAGCACCCTGTACTTCTTATATATCACCTTCCATTGCATTTACCTTACTATTGGTAGTGAATATATTTGGTGAGATATCAAAGAATCGGAGAAAATAACCTATTTCAGCAATTGTGGCCTAGCAAAGTTTACTAAGATTGGACCAATGCCAAAAATTGGTCCGGTGAAAGTTTTCATATATTTACAGTTTATGCGACTGTAAATTCAAGAAATCCAGTACCTCAGAAGGGTAGGAGCCGTAACCTTGGTGAGGTCCCTCAGGTCCACCCTGCCCTGGTCCAACACCCTGCTGCTGCTGATATGGCTGATGATGTTGTTGCTGAGGTTGTTGCTGAGGTGGTTGTTGTAATTGTTGATGTTGCTGGGGCTGTTGCTGAGATTGCTGTGAGGGTACATCACCAGAAGTCGATACCACAGCTGTGTTTTGTGCCGTGGTTGCCTGGTTGCTCATGGGTTGTACAGGGGGTTGCTGCTGGACAGATGTAGCACCTGCAACTTGTTGTTGTGGCTGTATACCTGCACTAGCTTGCGGTGTGCCTTGAGAAGTGGAGGGAATTGCTACATTTTGAATGTGGTAATGAGCACCAGAGGTGACAGGAGCCTGGTATGGCTGAGATTGGCCAGGTTGTGTGGCAACCTGACTAGTCACTTGCTGAGATTGGGGAGCTGTGACTGGATGGGGGTTGCCAGCAAGATTAGGGACTGTTGCTTGTGAGGGCTGCTGTGCTGCCCCCTGCAAGGTGCCTTCAGGGGGATGACTGGGTGCAGTGGTGTGAGGCACTGTCTGGCTAATGTTCAGCTGAGAGACATTCTGAGACAACTGGCTAACAGCTGGGTTTGCTGGTGCCACAGGGTTTGTGAGATGACTGCTGGTGGTTGGAGGAGCCTTGGAGGTAGGGTCACCGCCTCCTGTAAGCAATGGCGCGGCAACTGCTGGAAGGGGTGGAACGCTGACTGATGCAACACTGGCTGCTAACTGTGCTGGGGTAGAACTTGATATTGATGGGGTGGACAGAGATGCTGTGGGGACCATCGGCGTAAAGTTTGATGATATGTTCAAGGCAGCCGGGGCAAGAAGAATGTTCCCTGGAAGGGGTGGGACTTCAGCTTTCCAGAGGGGCGGGGAAGGGTTGACAGACATATCCCGGTGGCTATGGTGACCTCTCACCTGCCTGAAAGCACTGACATGCGAACCTGATGAGACAGAGTCTGAGCGAGACTTGGACTCTTCGGCTTGTGCTTTTTCTCCAGAGATGTCAGGCAGCTGTACTGGTGGTGCTGTCACTATTGACTGGCCTGGAGGGACCACTGATGATGGACCGGACGACATTGCTTCTGCCTGATTTTGAGGCATATGTACTTGCTGCTCATCAGAACGAGTTGATGGTGTAGTCCCTGAGGATTCTTCCAGATGATGGGGAGTTTGGACATTATCATGTGCTGGATGTGGTGGTGAACTCAATGGTGGAGCTTCTAAAGCTGTTTCAGTTTTCTGTCCATTGAACTCCTGGTCATGAGTTTCAGAGATAGGAGTTTGTATACTTGTGGCAGACAGCTGCTCATCAGTTCTTTGTGGAAGCTCTTTACTTAAATTGGATGCAGAAGTCTGAGACTGGGGGGACAGGACTAGGTTGGGTTGACTAGGGCTCACCTGTGAGCCCAGATGACTGGACACTGGCTGTGGTCCCGAGAATGGCACTGAAAGCAGCTGATGAACCAATTGCTCGGACGAAGCAGAATCTGAATTTCCATGATCAGCTTTACTGGTTTCAATTGCACTTTTCACCTCCACATTGCCCTCCGCACTGGACTCATTCAATGAATCTGCATGTGGTGCCAGGTCCTGGATTCCCTGAACATTGTCAGGAGTGTTCCTATACTCAGGGTCTGGACCTAGATCCTTAGTGATTTCTGCAGCTGCTGCATCTGAATCTACATCCTGAAATTGAGAGGGATTAGTCACATCTCCAGGAAATGTGGGGACATTCTGATTGCCTTGATGAAAAGCAAAGGGATCGTCTGTTCTGCCATTAAGATTGACATCCTGGACAAGACCATGGTTGGTGCTTCCACCACCTCCTCCTTGCTGCACAAACTCACTGGAAGAAATGGGAGGAGAGCTGATGGTAGCAGAGTGTGTTCCAGGACTCACACTATTGTCCGTAGGTCTCTGATCATATCCCTGGAAAGCAGGATTAGGAATATTGGTATCAGGACTAGTCCTTTCGCTAGCATTCTCACTCTGTGGAACACTCTCCTTGCCACTGGACTCCACAATATCTGATTCATCATCATGGTAGAATGCGCCAAAGCCTGAGCAACTGGAGGCATCTTCCTGATCCTGATCCACAATCCTGGAGGATTGTGGTGGAGGACCACTTTGGATATCCTGCTGGTTGACACCTGCAAAATCACCACTTGTCGCTACACCATTATCAAACCCAGGCTGCAGTACTTGTTGGGCAGCTTGCCCCTCCCAATTAGGATGACCATCTACATTGTGCTGGTTCTGCCAGGCTGTACCTTGCGCGTTATTCCCTGGTTCAGCTGGGTAACCATAGCCACCATCAAAAGGTGCACCATATCCAGGCCATGTTTGTTGGTAGGGTGTGTTGACTTCCATATTCTGTTGAGGATGTTGCTGTGCTTGTTGGTGTTGTAAATGGTCCATGTCATGATTCTGGTTGTACTGCTGATTGTAGCCATACTGTTGCTGTTGCTGCTGCTCCTGCTGCTGCTGAAAACTGTCCTGTTGCTGAAGATTGGGGTAAGGGTTGAAAATTTCAGGTTGCTGGCTCTGCGCTGACTTTTGGAATTCTAGAGGATTGTAGAACTGGGGGACCTGCTGTGGTTGTTGCTGATGTTGTGGGAATCCCCCTTGAGAGGATTGTTGCTCTCCAGGGTAGAATCCCCACTGGTTCGTGGGGGCTGGGTTATGGTCAAAGAAATTTGCTCCATCTCCTTCTGCTGATCCTACCACAAAGAGAAAGAGATAAAGAGAGATGGTTGGTACAAGGTTGATTCCCTTAAACTGTCAATCACACACCCCATGTATGTGATACAATCAAGAAAACACTCCATTGTTGTAGTTGCAGAGGTTTTGTGTTTGTAGTGTTAGTATGTTAGGGAAATATCTAAAATAGTGAGACAAATTGGACATTTCAGCACATTGAAAGAGTTAGAAATCTTGTTTATTCTATTCAGAATAACAACTACAACAAGCAATCAATAGCATCACTCCTGCCCATAAAACACACAAAGTACTCACTGACTTCCTTATCAAGCTATTACAAGAAATTTGTGACTTAGAAGCCACATCAATAAAACTGCTCCATCAATAAGCTCTTGAACACACATTGGGAAATAGCAACACTGGTAGAGCTTATGTAATTTGAGTTTTTCATGATGCATCTGCACATATTTCTAATAAATACATGATGCAAGTGTTACTTTTATTTTAAATCATCTAAAACCTTCAAACAGATTTCCACTGATATTTAATATGAATATTTACATCTTTCCCAACTTCAAGCTCACTACAACATAATCAAAACTAGAGAAGCACTCTGAGAGCGCAAACCTCTGCCAAGCATGCAACTCATTTCCATCACTGATCTTGTTCTTCCATAGAGATATCTGTGATTTCCATCCATAACGTACTTATAGTATTGTGTGCTGAAAGTTGCCCGATTTCCCAATATAGAAGCCTCTGTTACGTCATAAACCCTCAGCTGCACGGTGCGCCTCGCCCTAGCAGAAACCAGAGCACGCACTTTAGTGCGCGCATGCAAACCTCAAATACGCGCAGCCTGAACTCCAAAGTTCATTGACTCTACCTGCCAAAATATCTAAAATCCTTCCTAAATTCCCCCAAATTTTTTGGATCACTAACAAAAGTTAACCGTTTGTTACTTGTGTCTGTAAACCTTTCCTGCAAGTTTCATCTAAATCCGTTGACTACTTTTTGAGTTATTTTGCACACGGACAAACAAATGAACACACAAACCAACGATAACGAAAACATTACCTCCTCCCTTGGCAGAGGTAACAATGCTTCAACAACTAGTCTTGGATGTACATGGTAGATAACTTTGAAACTATAAATTGACATAGCTTTCTGTTCAGTATCACCAAAGCAGAGTATGTTACAAAAACTCTTGAGTCATCATTTCTACTGTACAAGCATATACAATGTAGAACTAGCAGATATCCATAGTTTATCAAAACTTGAGCTGAAGAAATATGAGTTAAGTACATACCATTGCTGAAGTATGCAGATGTTCCACTTGTGTTTCCAGTTCCTTCATTTCCTGACATGGTCTGCTTTACAGTCTTGTTTCAGGAATCTCTAAATACTGAGCAGCAAAAGACACAAATAAAAAGAACATAATAACATGAATTGTATGAATTCAGAAAGTCATACATGTATGTCACAATTCAAAATACAGTTGAACCTCTCGTATCCAGACAAGTCGGGACCGGGGCTCATCCGGATAAGGGATTTGGCCGGATACGGGAGACTCAATGCTTTATACATGTACATATACATACACATGTACTGATGTAGCCCATTGTAGTACCACATGTAGTAATGTGTATACTGCAACCTTTTCATTGTTACACTCAGTAAGAGACCCCGAAATAGAGGTTCGTGTTTGCAAGAATGAAATCATTTTCTTTTATAAATTCTTGGAATGATTTACCTAAATAATTATTAAGAAATGTATCAAGTAGATCTTGAAAATAAACCGTACTCGGCAAAGTCGACTGTAGGTCGCCATTGTTAGATTGAGTTGGGAATCCCCCTTTCCTCCCGTAATTATTGAAAAAAATAACGGCGAGATTACGTCCGTATAATAGAGAGATCCGGATAAAGGGAGGCCGGATAAGAGAGGTTCAACTGTAGTTAATCTGTCACATTTCAATCCACTTTTTTAAAGGTGTTGTGAAGTCTGCATGTGCATTTGACATTATGACAAGCTCTCTTTGGTGTTATTCCTGAGTGGTAATATTAATTCAATCACTTACATTATATGTCCCCCCTTTCTTGATTGATATTAATTCATTATTACATATTATGTATTTCAATGCTGAAAACCCAATCCACTTTCTCAGGGTAGACAATTAACAAGAAGGTTGAAGGCTGAAGTTTCACGCAAGGCACAATCCTGATACTGTAAACATGTACAAACGCTGAGATAAATGGCAAAAATACAATACAACCAATTTTCACATGCTAGAATAGGACAATATCAAATCATCTGTTCATCTTCTCTCCCCCCCCCCCCAGGTTTTTAAATATCATGACCATGAACACTGCACACAAATTACAAGTAAACATGTGCAAGTGAAACATGGTAAGAGCCAAGAAAACTGCAACAGTGGCAAGTCATACAATGAAAATGAAATAAAAGAGAACAATAGTACATGTACAGCTTGTAGGTGATAATTTACAGCTCTTTACATGTTATCATTTCAGAGAATGCTAGTGGAGTGGTCGCCAAAAATTTTGTGCAGCGCAGTATGATCAATCAAACTGAAGAGCAAATAGAGTTAAGAGTCAACCATGCATGGACTGTGGCTACGGGTGTTAAAAATAAACATACGTGTACATGTACTGTACATTGTTAATCAGTCATGCATGCTTTTTAATTGTACTTTGCAATATTCACACACAACATCAGGCAAAATTATGAAAACATTCACCAATTCACAACACATTTGATCAATATCAAAACTGCCCTTATCTGATATACCAGGTACAAGTGCTACAATGTATGTGTGACATCATTTATAATTGTGATTATAATTCCCATGACGCTTTTGCTTCATTGTAGACATGCTTGAGTAATGATTTCCAAAAATACTTCAAAGAAAAAATTAGTTACAGGGTTGGCAAACATCAAATCAAGGTTGTCCATGAACTAATCACAGAGATATTTGTGTGCTACATATATTTATATCTGAAACGGCACTTTTAACCAATTCAGGACAAATTCATATTCATGAAGACATATGGCCTCTTCAAGTAATTTATTTCAGGGAGACTTGTTAGCTCTGACTACAATTAGAACTATGTCAAGAGATGCAATTAGCTTCATATGTTGATTATGACTTAAAGTCTACATGATGATATGACTGTGTACCAGTATCATGTGACTCTTAAAAAAAGTCATTGAATTGAACACAGGGGGAGATGCAGAGATGTGTGATAATGTAAAACTCCACACTGTGCTCTTAGATACATTTGTACAAAGAAATCGAAGTGAACAGCATACAATGTAGAATGCATACTGTACATATCATACATTTGTATTATACTTTTCTTTTCTTCTTTTTTTCTTTTTAAAGCCATACAATGTACCGCACACTGGCCTTCACATTTCCCTTTACAATTAAAAAGGCTGACATGCCTTCATAGTGCACCATCCAAAATGTGCTTCCTGTTTGATTTCTGTGCATTCACTATTTATATATTGGTAGCAGCTGGAATATCATGTTAGAGTTTCACACCAGGTGTTGCAGGTCTGGTTACAGCCCAACTTATATATCACAAGATTTTGTGAGGACAACACCGAGGACACAGTATACTTTGTCACACAGACAAAAAAGGATACATACACACTGTATACATGTAAGAGCAAACATAATGTAACATTAGTCTTTCCCTTTGACTTGACTGGTAATAGCAAACACTTTATCACACCTACAAAATTTTGTAGATGTTATCAATCTTCATCACTCAGCATTCACTGGCATTTTCATTTCATCAGTCAGCATTCACTAGCAAATTAAGTTTCATAGCAAGTTAAACCCCAATAACAAATAGGCCCTATTATACATTGTATAATTGAAATTGAAATTGGATTAAAGGATCTCATATATGTGAATGATTTAAGACACACAGCATGGTATATGATGACAGATCTCCTTGTAACATTTGTGATTAAAAAAAGCTTACATCAACTAAATCTATACAGTATTAGTTCCTCCAACTGGGCATAATTTACATTATACAGGCGTATTAATTTTTGGAAGGTATTTGATATCCTCCCTTCTGAGTGAAAAGTCTTGTAGAGTTCTGAAAACATTTGCACAATCATCTTGATATCTATTCAGATAATGCTTGATAATGCTTGATAATGCTTGATTTGTATACAAAATGAAAGTGCTTCAATCCTTAGATTACTAGAAACCTAGCCTTCACATGTGCCATCACAACATTGAGTCATCTATTTGAATTACATACAGTCATACAAATACATCCACAAAAGTCATGCTTTTAGTTTGCCCTAGTCTCAATCTTTCCATTGCTACAACGTGTAGACTAGCAAAGTTACTTTTTCTATCTCAGTGACTCAGAGTCGGGTACTCTTAAAGGAACAAGTTCATGTGTGATCAAAACAACTTTGAAATATCTTGGGCAGATCTGATACTGTTGATCAAGCTAAAACTGAACTGTGGGTGCCATGACCAATCTACAACTTAAATGTACTGGTACATTACACATGCCTTCCTTCAGCTAAATCAACATGCAGTACAAATTGCAGATCAAATTAAAGCCCCACATGAAAAGTTCTATGATTGTGCATTGTATTGTTCACCAAAACACTGATATCAGCCATGATTTTCTCAAATGTCTTGGAGGGACTAGAACATGCCTTTTGAGCAGAATCCCATGGAAAATGATGTTCATGCCCAAAATGGGCCAAAAGTACTGCAAAAATGCCTCCACAACAACTTTTATTGGGCAGTAGAACAAAGACAAAACTTTCAAAATACTCAGAAAACTGTTGCTCAATAAAAGCCCCCTGACTATACGCAGTTGGTGCCAGATACCATCTTTGAGACTTCTTTCCAGACCAGGATGGGACACCATGTACATGACACACAATTTGCAGGGTTTGAATTTTGCAAATTTAAATATCAACTCTGTTCCTGACATGCAACATGCACATACGTATCTAGGCATTGTATGTAAATCAAACTCTGTTCATTACTGTACAAGTGCCATGATTATGAATCTAACTACTCAAGAAATTGTCTGGATGTCCCAATTCCAGAAAATTTAGACTCGCTGAATATAATGTAATGGCAGTGCATATAAAAAATACACCCAGAGTCCTCAGAACATGTGATGTTCTGTACCTACATGTACATAAGCTGTGAATGTGGCAGACACAATTACCATCCTTCATCATCCACAAGCTCTATAACTGCATACAAGGCAAGGGTGAAAGATTATATCAAGAAAGGATAAGAAAAGGGATGACATGATTGAAATGACACTAAAAAAATGTAAACTGAGAAAAATTTAACATAAGATTTACAGCATACTTTTAGAAAGTACACTTGAAATAAAAAACAAAAGATCATGGAAAGACAGAAAGTAGAGAAACTTGGATTATATAGGAAAGCAAGGGAGAGATGAATATGTTTGAAGAGGAAAGCAAAGAAGAGTTAAATATTGAAAACAAAAAAGCACTAAGTAGCATATGGAGAATGATAGATGAATCAAAATTAGATGAAAGCAAAGATGAATAGGAAGGAAAGAAAGAATTATACAGGTTGAAAAGGAAATAAAGAAAAGGATACATCAGAATGACACATTATTACAGAAAAAGGTATTGGAGAGAAAAGAAAGGAAAGGTCGATGGAAGGAAAGATAATCCATGAAGGAAACAAAGAACATTACTGGTAGTGGTAGTCTAGGCAGAAAGTATTATTAAAGATCAAATAGAAAATTGTGAAAATTAGATACAGTAAGAGGAAACCTACAAAGACATGATTAATAGGAAGGAAACAGGAAAGGGAAAGTTAGGAATACCTGAAAATGAAAGAAGAAAAGACAGAAAAGAAGGAGAAAGATATAAGGGGCTGTACACACATGTGCTCAACCGCTTTGTATAGAAGCTACAACCGCTACCGCAAGACTGGGTTGAGGAAAAGGGAAAAACAAATGTTAGCTTTTCACAGACACCATACACATTGTAGATAAAGCCGCTGTGATCGCTGTACATTTAGATCGAACTGTCCACTCACACTGCATGTGCTGAACATATTCGTACTGTGCCGATCGCTTGTGTACAGAGAAGCATTTCAACTTATCAAGCGATCAAGATTTTCCAACACTTAATGTACCATTGTTAAAACTGAACTTCCTATTCAACTTTGGAGACTCGGATGCAATTAAGTTAGGTTACTGAATAACTAGGGTGGGTTTGTGCATGTCTTGAAATCATGTTGATGCCAATGATGGGGAGGTATGAAAGTACAGCGTACACTAGCACCAGGTTAAGGCAGGTTTTTTACGAGTATACGACTAATACGAGTAGACTGTCTCTAGAGGCTAGTAACAAGTTAAGATGTGATAAAGAAGAGTAAAATTACTTCTCCAGATGCAGTGTACACTTGTTTGTAGTTGTACATGACTGTCACTCTAATGTAAGCTGTCTCTGCATTTCATGACATGAGTTACAATGTAATACAAATTTATACAATTTTACATCACGGTAAAAATGAGTGTGTTTGGACTGGAGACATCTTCCATGCATGATAGAAATTAGATAGACACATCTAGATCTAGGCCTACACTACTACAGTAGAATTGGACATTGTTAGAATTGGAAGCTGAATCTCGCTCTCCATATCTCATGGAACGCACATCCAGTGGGCTCGGGAAGCAAGGAAACTGGCAAAGAGAGTACATCGCATGGATGACTGCCATTGGCATTGATTAACCCACTGCATTAGCCCATGACTGGAGCCATATGACTGGAGTCTTTTCATGTCTGACTACTCTTGTCCTCCGCTACGATACGTTCACTTCCACCATACCACGACTACTCGCCAGTCCGATCCGGAGTTCACACAGAGTGATTGTTACAGATGGAACGTAAAGCTCCCTGTTTATCATAATCATCCCCGAATTACTACTTTCTAATCATAATATCATGGTAACAGATCATCAAGCAATGCATACATTCTGATAATATGAAATAAGATTAAAAAGAAAATATGTATATTGAGGTAGAAATTTACTTACCAAACGTTTATCCGTAGACATGTAAGCTACGTGTCTTTCACTGACGACGGATTTGCGTGCGTTAAAGGGTGTTACGGACGGAGTACTATGGATCTCACTTGTTCAAATAATTTTGATGTTGTATTTTTTGCTTTAAGAGAAAAAAAAAGAAAAATCATTAATGAATTCAAAAGAAAGAATATATATAATTTTTCTAATTAAAAGACTTGTGGAAAAATTAATCATTGTGTATGATAAATGTGATGAAACTTTGTTAAATTATGACTTGCTATTGCGTTCCATAACTCCTTAGGCTTTTATTTCTTTTGTTTTTCTGCTTCTGTGCGTGCAGCGCGTAGAGCACTGAAGCAAAAACAGGTACGTGTTATTATATTGGGATGTGCGGGCGGCGAGCGCGCGCGGAGATCGCACGTTTCACAGGTTGGATCTCTGGGCCAAGCTGATTAATTTATGGTACTCGTACTCGACTCCTGTGCTATTGCCATGTGACAGGTATCTTGCTGAGCACCAGCGTGCCTGCGCCTGATGACGGTACGGTGAGCTAGCAAGCGCCCTGCCGGACTTTCCCCGGTGCTGTAGCACACCAGTATCTTGTTTGTGTCGTCTGCGATGCGTGGAATGAGAGCTGCAGAATGAGAGCTGCGACATTTACCTAAGCGTTCTGTGTCTTGACGTTCGAATTCTTCAGCAAGGGTAAATGTGCGACTAACCTTCCATCATCATGGACCAACTGAGAAACATTTTCCAGCTTCGGACAAGCCTACGGACAAGCCTAATAAAGACCAGTCTTGGAAGGTCGGCAGTGTTTGCAAAAGCTGTGAACGGCCATAACTCCCACAAACAATGTTTTGCTTTCCAATCACGACCGCGTGTAAGTTGCAGCTGGGTTCTTGCAACTTTCTTAGACTTATACTAGTCTTAGGCAGTTCACTTCATTCTTCCTCTTTTTTTATTCATAATATTTACAAAACTCATTCTCTCATCTAGTTCTGGACTCTAGAAACCCTAGTATGAGTAGGAACGGTTTTACACGTCAAATCACTCTAACACTGTCACTGTAACAGCTAGGCCAGGGCTGCGTTTATAAGATTTTGAGTGCGTGCCGAGAATCACTGTTTTGAAACAAGTCAAAAGCCGGGTTCACACGTACAAAATAGCAGGATGACGATCGCGCTCCATATCTTGAGATTTTTTTTGCAACCATTCACACGCTCCAAATTAGCGCGTAGCAGGATAGCAATCGCGCTTGGAATCTCGAGTTTTTTTGCAACCGTTAACACGTACAGAATTATCCTGCTAATTGCCGATCGAGATACCAGCCAAACCTGCAAACTGGGTCACACAGCACCCTTCTCTGTCACTGCCTGCGCGCACTTCCCTTTGTCCATTGTTTTTTTGCGCGTCAGTGGTGTGGTTCGCGCACTGTTACTTGCGCTAAGAGATGAAGGACCTTTTGCATGCGCACGCAGAGGCTTTACCGTTGTGATGTGCACATGGCCTGATGGGATATAAAAACTCGAGATTCTAAACCTGACTGTTCACACGTACCGGCGTGAGGCAAATTATCCCGCTAATTGAGAATTTAGCGCAAGATTCTTGGGATTAGCATCGCGATGCTTATCGCCCTAATTTTCGGGTTTTTTCTGTCCACACGTACAAAAAACTCGAGATAGGGTACCGATCCCGATGCAAATCTTGAGATTTGTATCCCGCTAATTGGTGTACATGTGAACCCCCCTACTGATTCGGAACACTGATTTGAAACACGGTTTTGTCAGGAGAGTGTTTGTAAGATTTTTTCCCCGAGCTTGTTGGGGCTCTCGCTCAGACTGCGCCATTGCGCAACTCACTCTGCGCAGTTTGTTCCTCGGCAAAAGGTCAAACAGGGTGCGTGCAAGGTATTGTGACGTCATTTAAACAGTGTTTGAGATCGCAGTTGCGTTTATAAGATTTTTTAAGCACTTTCTACAGAATCGCTGTTTTGAAATGCACTATTTTGTGCGATGTGAAACTGTGTTTCAAAACACTGTTTCAAATCACGGCTGTTCAGCTAGCATTTATAAGATTTTTTTTTTTCTTGCTAGAAACAGTATTTCAAAACACTGTTTCTGGCCAGAGGAAAAATCTTATAAATACACTCTAAGTCTCTAGTGATCTGTCACATGTCAGTTTCATCTGCAGTTAAGTAGTTCTAAGCCTTCATCAAACAAAGTTCAATCACTTTTTAAATTTTATCACTCATGTTTGTGGTCCATGTTGCACCTATTCTCTGTTAAACAATAAATCTTGTTCGAGCAGCCAAAGAATACCTCTTGTAGATCCTTTGCTGACTGAACTCCTGCATGTGATGTATATTAAGGTTTAATCCACTGAGCTAGACTGTAAATTAAATGGAAGTCAAAATGCAAACAGACAAACTGACCGGAATGAATATGATGTACTATAACATACCTTGGATGTGGGCGTAAAGTTAGACTTAACTTATTTGCCCCTCAGTGTCGTCATTACATGACATTAATAACTTTTTGTTAGGCGCTGTGCAGTATCACATGGACAAAGAAATATCCCTTCGGGGTTGTATTTGTTCTTGTCTTGACTCCAGAACCTCTCTAAGTTAGACTTGAAACTATTCACGGATGGGCTGTCAACTACAAATGATGGTAACTTATTCCACTCACTAATAACTCTTTGAGAGAAAGAGCACTGTCTCACTTTGGACTTTACACGTTTCTTCAGTATCTTAGATTTATGACCACGCGCCCTTCCTCCAACTGAGAACTCAAAAAAATCTGAGGACTTCATATCATCAATCTCATTCACAATCTTAAAAATCTGTATCATTTCGGCTCTATGTCGTCTATATGCCAATGAAGGCAATTTCAAGTGTTTAAGTCTTGCTTCATAACTCAAAGGTCTGAGTGGACGTATCATTCTAGTAGCTCGACGCTGTACATTCTCTACTTTTACATTTTTCTTCCAATGAGGATGCCACACTGATGAACAATATTCTAATGTCGGTCTAACAATAAACTTGTACAGTTGAATAAATCCTTTTTCATTAAAAGTAAAAAATGTGCGATGGATAATTCCAATCCTACGATTCGCTGCAGTACAAATTGTATCCACATGATGAGTAAAATCTAACTTCTTGTCATAATTTACTCCAAAATCTTTTACATACGTAGCTACTGGAATGGGCGGGTTTGTTTCATCCATTTTATAATTGACACATGGGTTATTCCTTCCATAATGGATAACTTTACACTTTTCCTGGTTAAAAGGAAGCTGCCACTTTTTTGACCATTCCATCACTCTAGGTAGTTCAGCTTGCAGATTCAGTACATCATCATTATTATATATCTGTGAATACAACTTGGTATCATCAGCAAAGAGCTTAACTTCACATCTGCCACTTAACAACACATCAGGAAGGTCGTTTACGTACAACAGAAACAAAATCGGCCCCAAAACACTACCTTGTGGGACTCCACTAGATACTGCAGTTTGTGAAGATGAAACACCATTGACCACCACTCGTTGTGATCTTTCACTTAAAAAAGACTTGATCCTCTTCAAAAGATTTCCAGTGATCCCGTACGTTTCTACTTTCCTAATCAGTTGTTCGTGAGGTATATTGTCAAACGCCTTACTATACTATCTAAGTATATACAATCGACGTTTCCACTATTAGTGGAAAATTGAGCAAAGAAAATGGGATTCCATCGGGAATCGAACCCGAGACCTCCGGATGCTAGCCCGGTCCTCTACCAACTGAGGTAAAAGCCGTGGCCCCTAGTTCAGTGTTCGTCCCAGAAACCCTAATTTCTCAATGCTTGAATGGAAGTCCATGGGCATGCTGCAACTAGCTTGTGAACATTTTTTTCATGACCTCCATTAAAAATATTAAAAAACAAAAACAAACTAGACTTGGAATTTGTCAACACTGACAAATTAGGTGATCCGATTTTTTTTAATCGATGATTCGAGTCCTGATCGCAATAGGCATGACCATACAGGTTTCATCTGTGTTTAATGACATTGACCGTGTGATGTTTTAATTCTCATTTAGAAAAGAGAGTCAGGTCTGCCATCTTTGGTACCAAATTCAGTATACACTATAACGAAGATACAGAATGAAACATTTATGACCTTTGACCCTAATTTACCTACCCAAGATGGTGTTCGATCAAGTAGTTGTTATCTTATAATAATGTACGTGACATGAACTAAACATGTGCAAAATATGGGGGTAATAGGGAATGTCTTTCTTGAGTTATTGCAAAGAAAGTTGCAGAAAGAAAGTAACATGAAAATACATCGAAGCTAAGCTTTAATTTTTGCGAAGTTTTTCGACGTGATTTCGATGTCGCATGAAAAAGAGTGGGCAAAGAAACGATAGCGCAAAGTCTCAGCTACAACATATTAAAATCTGGGAGAAATTCACAGAAGAGTAAGTGAGCTAGTGTTCGATAAAGACCGTCATGTCAATTTTCATTTCCAGAAAAATTCCCTCCCATAGAGATAACACGTAAACTCAGGGGTTGAATTTGACAAGGTTACATTATATCCATTTTCACGAGGTGAAGACATCATCCGATTAAAACTTTGATGAACAAAACTTAAAGGGTATTACATTGGCTACAACATACTAAATCCTGGAAGAAATTCACCGAAGGGTAAGTGAGCTAGTCGTCGATAAAGACAATCATGTCAATTTTCACATCTAGAAAAATTCCCTCCCATAGAGATAACACGTTATAACGAAGATACAGGAAGAAGTACATATGACCTTTGACCCCACTTTGCACAGACAAGATGGCATCTGAGCAAAAAGTGGTTATTTTGTGAAATGATCCTTGTAACATGGTCTTTACGTGTGCAAAATATGGTAAAGATAGGACATGTATTCACCAAGATACAGGATAAAACATTTATGACCTTTGACCCTAATTTACATACCCAAGATGGTGTCTGATCAAGTAGTTGTTATTTTGTGAAATAATGTACGTGACGTGAACTAAACATGTGCAAAATATTGGGCTGATAGAGCTTGTTTTTCTTGAGTTATTGCAAAGAAAGTTGCAGAAACAGAGACATATTTCAATACATCGAAGATAAGCTTTAATTTCAACCAAGTTTTTCAACATGATGCCGACTCCGTCTGAAAAAACGAAGGGCACACTTACGATAGCCCAAAGTCTCAGCTACAACATACTAAAATATGGGAGAAATTCACCGAAGCATAAGTGAGCTAGTGCTCGATAAAGATAGTCATGTCAGTTTTCATTTCCAGAAAAACTGCACTCCCATAGAGATAACATGTAAACTGGTCAAATTTGACAATGTTTCTTTTAATCCCTTTTTACGAGGTGATGCCGTCATCCAATCAAAATGTTGTTATTATATGACTGAAAGACCATTTAATAAGCTACAACACAATGAAATTTGGACGAAAATTAGCAAAAGAAAAAATGAGATACGCTTGAGTGAACTTAAAATTTGATTACGTCTTTTTGCAAATTTACTTTTTTTACTTTATTAAGAAATTTGATATCTTTTAATCATTTTTCCAGCATTGCCAACCCATGAAATGACATGTACAACTCATCAGCTTTCAGAATATGTAAAGAAAATGGGGGATCACCGTCCACCTTGACGAGTAAAATCGGATTCAAAATTGGCGGTTTTTTGGCATTGTTGCACTGTATATCGCCATTGACGCGCGCGCGGAATTTCAACTTTGACGGGCCCGTGTGACGTCATATTGAGTGGGATTGACTTGAAACTTGGTAGAAATATTCCTTGACATTTCAGGCATCCGATCAGTGTGAAAAAACAGAAAATTTCAATTGCACATGAGCTGTGCGTGCGTATATGTGCGCGCGCGTACGCGTCCGTCAGATTTTTTCAATTTTTCAAAAAATGCTCCAAATGGTCTGAAACGTGTGCAAAAAAAATTTGAGCTCGATTTGAGCGTACAAATATTTCAACGCGCGCGTACGCACACGTTTTAAGGGAAAATATGAATTCTGAAAATATGAGTAGAATGCGCATAATTTGAAATATATGTGACGTAAATTTCATCGAAAAATTCCATTCCATTAATGACATATGATTGAGAATGTGTTTTCATATAATGACGTCATAGTGACGTCACGGTCGACTGATCACTTTGATTTTAGTTCGATTGCCGTCTTTGGGACATGATACATACACTGTATATGGTTTGATTTTGACATTGATAGGAAGAGGACTTTCTGAGCTAATCCATACACAACTTTTGCGGAGAAAGAAGAAGAAAAAGAAGAAGAACAAAGAATCTACAGATACAGAAGGTGATCCGAGAGGATACTCGGATCACCTAACTAGAACAGAAATTTGTCAACACTGACAAATTAGGTGATCCGATCTCTTCGAAAATCAATGATTTGAGTCCTGATCCAAATATTCATGACCATACAGGTTTCATCTGTGTTGACGGGACATTGGCCGTGTGATGTTTGGATTCTCATTTAGAAAAGGGAGTGAGACCTGCCATCTTTGGTACCGAATTCCGTATACACTAACGGAAATACAGAATGAAGTATATTTGACCTTTGACCTCACTTTGCACACCCAAGATGGCGTCTAAGCAAAAAGTGATTATTTTCTGAAATGATTGTTGTAACATGGTCTTTGCGTGTGCAAAATATGGGAAAGATAGGACATGTATTCACCAAGATACAGGATGAAACATTTATGACCTTTGACCCTAATTTACATACCCAAGATGGTGTCCGATCAAGTAGTTGTTATTTTATGAAATAATGTACGTGACATGTACTAAACATGTGCAAAATATGCGATTGATAGCCATTGTTGTTGTTCATATATTGCACAGAAAGTAGAAAGAAAGAAAAATAAAGAAAAAATTATGTTATTTTATAGAAATTTGAAGGAGAAGCATAAAAAAAATCAGAAAAAGATAAAGTAAGGAAAGGGAGATTAAGATTAACTAAGGAAAAAGAAGAAAAAAAGTGTTTAAAAAAATTTTTAAAAATATTGGCAGGGGTGAGCCTCGAACCAGGGACCTTAGGATTACGAGTCGGATGCGCTACGCAATGACCTATTTCATTCTCCATAGGCCCTGTGTATTAAGCAAAATAACGCTGCATCGAAGCCTCGTGCCATTTTCAACCAAATTTTTCGACGTGATGCCGACATCGTATGAAAAAATGGAGGGCACACTTAAGATAGCCCAAAGTCTCAGCTACAACATACTAAAATCTGGGAAAATTCACAGAAGCATAAGTGAGCTAGTGCTCGAAAAAGAGAGTCATGTCAATTTTCACTGCCAGAAAAACTGCTCTCCCATAGAGATAACACGTTAACTGGTCAAATTTGACAATATTACTTTCAATCCATTTTTACGAGGTGATGCCGTCATCCAATCAAAATGTTGTAATTATATTAATGAAAGATCATATAATAAGCTACAACATACTGAAATCTGGGTGTAAATTGGCAAAGGATAAGTGAGGTACGCTTGAGTGAACTTGAAATTTGATGACGTCATTTTGAAAATTTACTTTTTTTACTTTATTAAGATATTTGATATCTTTTAATCATTTTGCCAGCATCGCCAACCTCTGAAATGACATGTACAACTCATCAGCTTTTAGAATACTTAAAGAAAATGGGGGGTTACCGTCCATCCTGACGAGTAAAATCGGATTTAAAATTGGCGTTTTTTTGGCATCGTTGCACTGTATATCGCCATTGACGCGCGCGCGGAATTTTAACTTTAACGGGCCCGTATGACGTCATATTGAGTCGGATTGACTTGAAACTTGGTAGAAATATTCCTTGACATTTTAGGCATCCGATAAGTGTAAAAAAACGGGAAATTTCTATTGCATATGAGCTGTGCATGCGTATATGTGCGCGCGCGTACGCGTCCGTCCAATTTTTTCAATTTTTCAAAAAATGCTCCAAATGGTCTGAAACGTGTGCAAAAAAAATTTGAGCTCGATTTGAGCATACAAATATTTCAACGCGCGCATACGCGCACATTTTAAGAGAAAATATGAATTTTGAGAATATGAGTAAAATGCGCATAACTTGAAATGTATGTGACGTAAATTTCATTGAAAAATTCCATTCCATTAATGAGATATGAATGAAAATGTGTTTTCATATAATGACGTCATAGTGACGTCACGGTCGACTGATCACTATGATTTTACTTGATCTGCCGTCTTTGGGACATGATACATATATGGTATAAGTTTGACATTGAAAGGAAATGCACTTTCTGAGCTAACCGCTGCACAAATTTTGGTTAGAAATAAAGGAAAATAAAAAGAACAAAGAATCAGTACAGATACAGAAGGTGATCCGAGAGGATACTCGGATCACCTAACTAGACTCGGAATTTGTCAAGACTGACAAATTAGGTGATCCGATTTTTTTTAAATCAATGATTCGAGTCCTGATCGCAATAGGCATGACCATATAGGTTTCATCTGTGTTTAGAGACATTGGCCGTGTGATATTTGGATTCTCATTTAGAAAAGAGAGTCAGGTCTACCATCTTTGGAACCAACTTCGGTATACACTATAACGAAGATACAGAATGAAGTACATTTGACCATTGACCCAACTTTGCACAGCCAAGATGGCATCTGAGCAAAAAGTGGTTATTTTGTGAAATGATTCTTGTAGCATGGTCTTTGCGTGTGCAAAATATGGGAAAGATAGGACATGTATTCACCAAGATACAGGTTGAAACATTTATGACCTTTGACCCTAATTTACATACCCAAGATGGTGTCTGATCAAATAGTTGTTATTTTATGAAATAATGTACGTGACATGAACTAAACATGTGCAAAATATGGGGGTGATAGGGGCTGTTTTTCTTGAGTTATTGCAAAGAAAGTTGCAGAAAGAAAGAAATATCTCAATACATCGAAGATAAGTTTGATTTCAACCAAGTTTTTTGACGTGATCTCGGCGTTGTATGAAAAAATGGAGGGTATATCCACGATAGCCCAAAGTCTGAGCTACAACATATTAAAATCTGGGAGAAATTCACAGAAGAGTAAGTGAGCTAGTGTTCGATAAAGACCGTCATGTCAATTTTCATTTCCAGAAAAATTCCCTCCCATAGAGATAACACGTAAACTGGTTAAATTTGACACGGTTACATTATATCTATTTTCACGAGGTAAAGACATCATCCGATTAAAACTTTGATTAACAAATCTTAAAGAGTATTAAATTGGCTACAACATACTAAAATCTGGAAGAAATTCACGGAAGGGTAAGTGAGTTAGTCGTGGATAAAGACAATCATGTCAATTTTCACATCTAGAAAAATTCCCTCCCATAGAGATAACACGTCATAATGAAGATAAAGAAAGAAGTACATATGACCTTTGACCCTACTTTGCACAGACAAGATGGCGTCTGAGCAAAAAGTGGTTATTTTGTGAAATGATTCTTGTAACATGGTCTTTACGTATGCAAAATATGGGAAAGATAGGACATGTATTTACCAAGATACAGGATGAAACATTTTTGACCTTTGACCCTAATTTACATACCCAAGAAGGTGCCCGATCAAGTAGTTGTTATTTTATGAAATAATGTACGTGACATAAACTAAACATGTGCAAAATATTGAGCTGATAGAGCTTGTTTTTCTTGAGTTATTGCAAAGAAAGTTGCAGAAAGAAAGGAATATGAAAATACATGGAAGATAAGCTTTAATTTCAACCAAGTTTTTGGGCATGATGCCGACTCCGTATGAAAAAACGAAGGGCACACTTACGATAGCCCAAAGTCTCAGCTACAACATACTAAAATATGGGAGAAATTCACCGAAGCATAAGTGAGCTAGTGCTCGATAAAGATAGTCATGTCAGTTTTCATTTCCAGAAAAACTGCACTACCATAGAGATAACACGTAAACTGGTCAAATTTAACAATGTTACTTTTAATCCCTTTTTACGAGGTGATGCCGTCATCCAATCAAATTGTTGTTATTATATATCTGAAAGACCATTTAATAAGCTACAACATATTGAAATTTGGACGAAAATCAACTAAAGAATAAGTGAGATATGCTTGAATGAACTTGAAATTTGATGACGTCATTTTGAAAATTTACTTTTTTAACTTTATTAAGAAATTTGATATATTTTAATCATTTTTCCAGCATTGCCAACCCATGAAATGACATGTACAACTCATCAGCTTTCAGAATATGTAAAGAAAATGGGGGGTCACCGTCCATCCTGACGAGTAAAATCGGATTTAAAATTGGCAGTTTTTTGGCATTGTTGCACTTTATATCGCCATTGATGCGCGCGCGGAATTTCAACTTTGACGGACCCGTATAACGTCATATTGAGTCTGATTGACTTGAAACTTGGTAGAAATATTCCTTGACATTTCAGGCATCCGATCAGTGTGAAAAAACAGAAAATTTCAATTGCACATGAGCTGTGCGTGCGTATATGTGCGCGCGCGTACGCGTCCGTCAGATTTTTTCAATTTTTCAAAAAATGCTCCAAATGGTCTGAAACGTGTGCAAAAAAAATTTGAGCTCGATTTGAGCGTACAAATATTTCAACGCGCGCGTACGCACACGTTTTAAGGGAAAATATGAATTCTGAAAATATGAGTAGAATGCGCATAATTTGAAATATATGTGACGTAAATTTCATCGAAAAATTCCATTCCATTAATGACATATGATTGAGAATGTGTTTTCATATAATGACGTCATAGTGACGTCACGGTCGACTGATCACTTTGATTTTAGTTCGATTGCCGTCTTTGGGACATGATACATACACTGTATATGGTTTGATTTTGACATTGATAGGAAGAGGACTTTCTGAGCTAATCCATACACAACTTTTGCGGAGAAAGAAGAAGAAAAAGAAGAAGAACAAAGAATCTACAGATACAGAAGGTGATCCGAGAGGATACTCGGATCACCTAACTAGAACCGAAATTTGTCAACACTGACAAATTAGGTGATCCGATCTCTTCGAAAATCAATGATTTGAGTCCTGATCCAAATATTCATGACCATACAGGTTTCATCTGTGTTGACGGGACATTGGCCGTGTGATGTTTGGATTCTCATTTAGAAAAGGGAGTGAGACCTGCCATCTTTGGTACCGAATTCCGTATACACTAACGGAAATACAGAATGAAGTATATTTGACCTTTGACCTCACTTTGCACACCCAAGATGGCGTCTAAGCAAAAAGTGATTATTTTCTGAAATGATTGTTGTAACATGGTCTTTGCGTGTGCAAAATATGGGAAAGATAGGACATGTATTCACCAAGATACAGGATGAAACATTTATGACCTTTGACCCTAATTTACATACCCAAGATGGTGTCCGATCAAGTAGTTGTTATTTTATGAAATAATGTACGTGACATGTACTAAACATGTGCAAAATATGCGATTGATAGCCATTGTTGTTGTTCATATATTGCACAGAAAGTAGAAAGAAAGAAAAATAAAGAAAAAATTATGTTATTTTATAGAAATTTGAAGGAGAAGCATAAAAAAAATCAGAAAAAGATAAAGTAAGGAAAGGGAGATTAAGATTAACTAAGGAAAAAGAAGAAAAAAAGTGTTTAAAAAAATTTTTAAAAATATTGGCAGGGGTGAGCCTCGAACCAGGGACCTTAGGATTACGAGTCGGATGCGCTACGCAATGACCTATTTCATTCTCCATAGGCCCTGTGTATTAAGCAAAATAACGCTGCATCGAAGCCTCGTGCCATTTTCAACCAAATTTTTCGACGTGATGCCGACATCGTATGAAAAAATGGAGGGCACACTTAAGATAGCCCAAAGTCTCAGCTACAACATACTAAAATCTGGGAAAATTCACAGAAGCATAAGTGAGCTAGTGCTCGAAAAAGAGAGTCATGTCAATTTTCACTGCCAGAAAAACTGCTCTCCCATAGAGATAACACGTTAACTGGTCAAATTTGACAATATTACTTTCAATCCATTTTTACGAGGTGATGCCGTCATCCAATCAAAATGTTGTAATTATATTAATGAAAGATCATATAATAAGCTACAACATACTGAAATCTGGGTGTAAATTGGCAAAGGATAAGTGAGGTACGCTTGAGTGAACTTGAAATTTGATGACGTCATTTTGAAAATTTACTTTTTTTACTTTATTAAGATATTTGATATCTTTTAATCATTTTGCCAGCATCGCCAACCTCTGAAATGACATGTACAACTCATCAGCTTTTAGAATACTTAAAGAAAATGGGGGGTTACCGTCCATCCTGACGAGTAAAATCGGATTTAAAATTGGCGTTTTTTTGGCATCGTTGCACTGTATATCGCCATTGACGCGCGCGCGGAATTTTAACTTTAACGGGCCCGTATGACGTCATATTGAGTCGGATTGACTTGAAACTTGGTAGAAATATTCCTTGACATTTTAGGCATCCGATAAGTGTAAAAAAACGGGAAATTTCTATTGCATATGAGCTGTGCATGCGTATATGTGCGCGCGCGTACGCGTCCGTCCAATTTTTTCAATTTTTCAAAAAATGCTCCAAATGGTCTGAAACGTGTGCAAAAAAAATTTGAGCTCGATTTGAGCATACAAATATTTCAACGCGCGCATACGCGCACATTTTAAGAGAAAATATGAATTTTGAGAATATGAGTAAAATGCGCATAACTTGAAATGTATGTGACGTAAATTTCATTGAAAAATTCCATTCCATTAATGAGATATGAATGAAAATGTGTTTTCATATAATGACGTCATAGTGACGTCACGGTCGACTGATCACTATGATTTTACTTGATCTGCCGTCTTTGGGACATGATACATATATGGTATAAGTTTGACATTGAAAGGAAATGCACTTTCTGAGCTAACCGCTGCACAAATTTTGGTTAGAAATAAAGGAAAATAAAAAGAACAAAGAATCAGTACAGATACAGAAGGTGATCCGAGAGGATACTCGGATCACCTAACTAGACTCGGAATTTGTCAAGACTGACAAATTAGGTGATCCGATTTTTTTTAAATCAATGATTCGAGTCCTGATCGCAATAGGCATGACCATATAGGTTTCATCTGTGTTTAGAGACATTGGCCGTGTGATATTTGGATTCTCATTTAGAAAAGAGAGTCAGGTCTACCATCTTTGGAACCAACTTCGGTATACACTATAACGAAGATACAGAATGAAGTACATTTGACCATTGACCCAACTTTGCACAGCCAAGATGGCATCTGAGCAAAAAGTGGTTATTTTGTGAAATGATTCTTGTAGCATGGTCTTTGCGTGTGCAAAATATGGGAAAGATAGGACATGTATTCACCAAGATACAGGTTGAAACATTTATGACCTTTGACCCTAATTTACATACCCAAGATGGTGTCTGATCAAATAGTTGTTATTTTATGAAATAATGTACGTGACATGAACTAAACATGTGCAAAATATGGGGGTGATAGGGGCTGTTTTTCTTGAGTTATTGCAAAGAAAGTTGCAGAAAGAAAGAAATATCTCAATACATCGAAGATAAGTTTGATTTCAACCAAGTTTTTTGACGTGATCTCGGCGTTGTATGAAAAAATGGAGGGTATATCCACGATAGCCCAAAGTCTGAGCTACAACATATTAAAATCTGGGAGAAATTCACAGAAGAGTAAGTGAGCTAGTGTTCGATAAAGACCGTCATGTCAATTTTCATTTCCAGAAAAATTCCCTCCCATAGAGATAACACGTAAACTGGTTAAATTTGACACGGTTACATTATATCTATTTTCACGAGGTAAAGACATCATCCGATTAAAACTTTGATTAACAAATCTTAAAGAGTATTAAATTGGCTACAACATACTAAAATCTGGAAGAAATTCACGGAAGGGTAAGTGAGTTAGTCGTGGATAAAGACAATCATGTCAATTTTCACATCTAGAAAAATTCCCTCCCATAGAGATAACACGTCATAATGAAGATAAAGAAAGAAGTACATATGACCTTTGACCCTACTTTGCACAGACAAGATGGCGTCTGAGCAAAAAGTGGTTATTTTGTGAAATGATTCTTGTAACATGGTCTTTACGTATGCAAAATATGGGAAAGATAGGACATGTATTTACCAAGATACAGGATGAAACATTTTTGACCTTTGACCCTAATTTACATACCCAAGAAGGTGCCCGATCAAGTAGTTGTTATTTTATGAAATAATGTACGTGACATAAACTAAACATGTGCAAAATATTGAGCTGATAGAGCTTGTTTTTCTTGAGTTATTGCAAAGAAAGTTGCAGAAAGAAAGGAATATGAAAATACATGGAAGATAAGCTTTAATTTCAACCAAGTTTTTGGGCATGATGCCGACTCCGTATGAAAAAACGAAGGGCACACTTACGATAGCCCAAAGTCTCAGCTACAACATACTAAAATATGGGAGAAATTCACCGAAGCATAAGTGAGCTAGTGCTCGATAAAGATAGTCATGTCAGTTTTCATTTCCAGAAAAACTGCACTACCATAGAGATAACACGTAAACTGGTCAAATTTAACAATGTTACTTTTAATCCCTTTTTACGAGGTGATGCCGTCATCCAATCAAATTGTTGTTATTATATATCTGAAAGACCATTTAATAAGCTACAACATATTGAAATTTGGACGAAAATCAACTAAAGAATAAGTGAGATATGCTTGAATGAACTTGAAATTTGATGACGTCATTTTGAAAATTTACTTTTTTAACTTTATTAAGAAATTTGATATATTTTAATCATTTTTCCAGCATTGCCAACCCATGAAATGACATGTACAACTCATCAGCTTTCAGAATATGTAAAGAAAATGGGGGGTCACCGTCCATCCTGACGAGTAAAATCGGATTTAAAATTGGCAGTTTTTTGGCATTGTTGCACTTTATATCGCCATTGATGCGCGCGCGGAATTTCAACTTTGACGGACCCGTATAACGTCATATTGAGTCTGATTGACTTGAAACTTGGTAGAAATATTCCTTGACATTTTAGGCAGCCGATTAGTGTAAAAAAACGGGAAATTTCCATTGCATATGAGCTGTGTGTGCGAATATGTGCGCGCGCGTACGCGTCCGTCCAATTTTTTCAAGTTTTCAAAAAATGCTCCAAATGGTCTGAAACGTGTGCAAAAAAAATTTGAGCTCGATTTGAGCATATAAATATTTCAATGCGCGCATACGCGCACGTTTTAAGAGAAAATATGAATTTTGAGAATATGAGTAGAATGCGCATAACTTGAAATATATGTGACGTAAATTTCATTTAAAAATTCCATTCCATTAATGAGATATGATTGAGAATGTGTTTTCATATAATGATGTCATAGTGACGTCACGGTCGACTGATCACTTTGATTTTAGTTCGATTGCCGTCTTTGGGAGACGATACATATATGGTATAATTGTGAAATTGATAGGAGGAGCACTTTCTGAGCTAATCGATACACAACTTTTGAGGAGAAATAAAGAAGAAGAAAAACAAAGAATCCGTACAGATACAGAAGGTGATCCGAGAGGATACTCGGATCACTTAATCAGTACAGATACAGAAGGTGATCCGAGAGGATACTCGGATCACTTAATCAGTACAGATACAGAAGGTGATCCGAGAGGATACTCGGATCACCTAACAAAGAATCCGTACAGATACAGAAGGTGATCCGAGAGGATATTCGGATCACCTAACTAGACTCGGAATTTGTCAAGACTGACAAATTAGGTGATCCGATTTTTTTTATAAAAAAATCAATGATTCGAGTCCTGATCGCAATAGGCATGACCATATAGGTTTCATCCTTGTTTAGAGACATTGGCCGTGTCAATGTTTGGATTCTCATTTAGAAAAGAGAGTCAGGTCTGCCATCTTTGGTACCAAAGTCGGTATACACTATAACGAAGATACAGAATGAAGTATATTTGACCATTGACTCAACTTTGCACAGCCAAGATGGCATCTGAGCAAAAAGTGGTTATTTTGTGAAATGATTCTTGTAACATGGTCTTTGCGTGTGCAAAAAATGGGAAAGATAGGACATGTATTCACCAAGATACAGGTTGAAACATTTATGACCTTTGACCCTAATTTACATACCCAAGATGGTGTCTGATTAAGTAGTTGTTATTTTATGTAATAATGTATGTGACATGAACTAAACATGTGCAAAATATGGGGATGATAGGGGTTGTTTTTCTTGAGTTATTGCAAAGAAAGTTGCAGAAAGAAAGAAATATCTCAATACATCGAAGATAAGTTTGATTTCAACCAAGTTTTTTGATGTGATCTCGGCATCTTATGAAAAATTGTAGAAACATTGACGATAGCCCAAAGTCTCAGCTACAACATATTAAAATCTGGGAGAAATTCACCGAAGAGTAAGTGAACTAGTGCTCAATAAAGACCGTCATGTCAATTTTCATTTCCAGAAAAATTCCCTCCCATAGAGATAACACGTAAACTGGTTAAATTTGACAAGGTTACATTATATCTATTTTCACGAGGTGAAGACATCATCCGATTAAAACTTTGATTGAAGAAAACTTAAAGAGTATTACATTGGCTACAACATACTAAAATCTGGAAGAAATTCACCGAAGGGTAATTGAGCTAGTCGTCGATAAAGACAATCATGTCAATTTTCACATCTAGAAAAATTCCCTCCCATAGAGATAACACGTCATAGTGAAGATAAAGAAAGAAGTACATATGACCTTTGACCCTGCTTTGCACAGACAAGATGGCGTCTGAGCAAAAAGTGGTTATTTTGTGAAATGATTCTTGTAACATGGTCTTTACGTATGCAAAATATGGGAAAGATAGGACATGTATTCACCAAGATACAGGATGAAACAATTTTGACCTTTGACCCTAATTTACATACCCAAGAAGGTGCCCGATCAAGTAGTTGTTATTTTATGAAATAATGTACGTGACATAAACTAAACATGTGCAAAATATTGGGCTGATAGAGCTTGTTTTTCTTGAGTTAATGCAAAGAAAGTTGCAGAAAGAAAGGAATATGAAAATACATGGAAGATAAGCTTTAATTTCAACCAAGTTTTTGGGCATGATGCCGACTCCATATGAAAAAACGAAGGGCACACTTACGATAGCCCAAAGTCTCAGCTACAACATACTAAAATATGGGAGAAATTCATCAAAGCATAAGTGAGCTAGTGCTCGATAAAGATAGTCATGTCAGTTTTCATTTCCAGAAAAACTGCACTCCCATAGAGATAACACATAAACTGGTCAAATTTAACAATGTTACTTTTAATCCCTTTTTACGAGGTGATGCCGTCATCCAATCAAATTGTTGTTATTATATATCTGAAAGACCATTTAATAAGCTACAACATATTGAAATTTGGACGAAAATCAACTAAAGAATAAGTGAGATATGCTTGAATGAACTTGAAATTTGATGACGTCATTTTGAAAATTTACTTTTTTAACTTTATTAAGAAATTTGATATATTTCAATCATTTTTCCAGCATTGCCAACCCATGAAATGACATGTACAACTCATCAGCTTTGAGAATATGTAAAGAAAATGGGGGGGTTACCGTCCATCCTGACGAGTAAAATCGGATTTAAAATTGGCAGTTTTTTGGCATTGTTGCACTGTATATCGCCATTGACGCGCGCGCGGAATTTCAACTTTGACGGACCCGTATGACGTCATTTTGAGTGGGATTGACTTGAAACTTGGTAGAAATATTCCTTGACATTTCAGACATCCGATCAAAGTGAAAAAACGGGAAATTTTCATTGCATATGAGCTGTGCGTGCGTATATGTGCGCGCGCGTACGCGTCCGTCCGATTTTTTCAATTTTTCAAAAAATGCTCCAAATGGTCTGAAACGTGTGCAAAAAAATTTTGAGCTCGATTTGAGCATACAAATATTTCAACGCGCGCGTACGCGCACGTTTGAAGTATATAGATGAATTTTGAAAACATGAGTAGAATCACGTTGACTTGAACTATATGTGACGTAAATTTCATTGAAAAATTCCATTCCATAATTGAGATATAATTGAGAATGTGTTTTCATATAATGACGTCATAGTGACGTCACGGTCGACTGATCACTTTGATTTTAGTTCGATTGTCGTCTTTGGGACACGATACATATATGGTATAAGTTTGACATTCATAGGCAATGCACTCTCTGAGCTAATCTCTACACAACTTTTGTAGAGAAATAAAGAAGAAGAAGAAAAACGAATCAGTACAGATACAGAAGGTGATCCGAGAGGATTCTCGGATCACCTAACAATATAGAAAAATCATGTCGTAGAATAAACTAAAGAGATAAATCTGTGTGAGTGTGCACTATGGGAACCTCAAATATTCTAACTATACACAGCCCTGTCGCCATATGCAAGTCAAGTGTCACACGGCGTCTGGTCGGGCTACAAATATTTTAGCGATCACATAAGAGAATTAAGTATTTTTTCTCTGTCTCTCTGAAAATAGATTTTGATTCAATGACTTATGTTAGACTCCAATATTCCGTCATTGTATTGCCATGTTCTGAAATGTGAAGAAGAAATACTTGGGCCTACTGCACTATTACTACTGAACATATGTACTCCTGTTGTATCGAACAGAATTTCTCAATACTTGATGCATAACTTCTAAAGGATATCTTACTTATTCTTCTAGAGCAACTCAACGGGTCAAAGGTCACATGCAACGAGCGAGGATGAGCGCAGGCGGCATTTGATGGCAAGGAATCTCCCTCAACGACAGCCGATACCTGGTGTCAAACATGTGATACTGGTTGCATCGGGCAAAGGTGGAGTTGGGAAATCAACAACAGCAGGTACCAATGTTGAGATTTACGGAAAAAGAAAAAAATTATCAGTACTAAACAAAGTTTACTGATGTCAGATTCTTTGACCATATACCCTGTAAGATTATTTTGATTTCGGGGGAATATATTCTAAATTTAAATGTCTGAAATCAAATCAAGTGATCAGTAAACAAATGACATTTAGAAGAATTAGTCGCCGAAATGACGTCCCAGAGATATAGAAACCATTGCAGTACTGTTGAAATACGGTATCATTTATCATAGAGAAATTAAAATTATAATTTCTATGTCTTCAAAGTTTACACCATTAGTTCATTTCTGTTTGTTTATACTTGGACAAAATATGTTATCAATATTGTGATTAGTAGCACATTGTCCTCATGATTATCCGTTGTTGCATCTGCTCCTAAGATGTAGCTTTACAATATGTTGTGTATTCTGACCCAGAACAAAAATCTGAATCCATTTGCTTCTTTGTGTTCCATGTTAGTGATGAATGGAATAAAGTTTTATAGTGCATCTTTCTGTTGTGGGAAAAGAAAAGAAAAATTGTTAGCGTAAAATTGGAGTTTTTTTAATCTGTGGGTGCATGGAGATGATTGTGTAGGACCATTATTTTCACACCACTACGCGGGCTTGTGGCGAGGAGGTAGTTTCCAGCACGTAGAAGATTTTCAGCGGGCGAACAAGAATGTTTGCAATTTTCATTCATGCCTTGTCATACCGTACGGGGGAACTTCTGCAGGTTGACTTGCGGGGGAACAAATTTACTCCCCGGAGCTCTCCGCAGTTGGTCCACACCTGACAGTATCTAGCGCGTAGTTGCCCGGAGGTGCTCACGCAAGTCCGATTTAACCACAGCCAAGTTTTGAGCATGACCAAAACTTTTTCCGGGTGAGTCGCGGGAATGCCCGTAGAGGTCCACGCAGAACGCCAGTAGGAGACCCTTAATGGCAGTACTTCCCAGGCAATTCCCACGCAGGTAGTTCGCAGTCCCGTATGCAGCCAAGATAATGAAATTCTGTGGGATTTCAGCCATTCCATTAGAGGAATTCCTTCACTGAGTTGTCAGCCCCCACGCGACTGGTACAAAGGTCACACAGTATACTCACAAGTATAACGCGTCCAGCAAGTAAGACACATGCGCCGACTCGCTCAAATCCTTTTCCGCCCTCAGGAATGTCCGGTATGCTAGAAAATCCCTACACGTAACAAGCCCGAGTAGCTTGCCCGGAAAGGTGTGACAGGGCCTAAACGCGGTTGCGGGTAAAAAAAATATGCGTGCGCACCTCCGGGCGACTACTTTTGAGATACATGCTAGGTACTGTCATGTGCGGATCATCTACGGGGACCTCCGGGTAGTCAAAATTGTTCTTTGCAAGTCGCACGCAAGGCTGGTGTGACACGGCCTTAACTTTGCTGTGTTTCTGGTTTGTCTACTCCCTTTGCTGTCTGTCTAGACCTTGTATTAATTTGCATTAGTTTGCTTTTCAGCATTACCTTGCAGTCTGACATTCATTCATGATATTCAGTGGTCACCTCCATGATCATCACTTCAGATGCCTTTCCTCTTCTTCAGTTTTGTCACCTTCATTCTTTCTCTATTCAGGGGTATTCATTTATTCCATCCCACACCTGATTCTTTAGTTGAGCCCAGACAGCTCCCATTCTTACATAATCACCCCCTCCTGCTTCCATCATCTCTTAATGCTTCTCTTTACTTATTGGTTGAGTTATTGAATTAGACTCTTCCATTTTATTGAAGTCCTCCGTTCCATTTATTTCTATGGGTTGCTATAAGATAATTTGAATTTCATATATGTAAATATTGGTTATGTAAATTATATCGTCGTGCGCATGGCAGATTGTCGTTAGCGCTTCCCTGCGCCTGGCAGATTGTGGTTACAGCGTGGGAGTGCGCATGGCAGATTGTCGTTAGGGTGTGGGAGTGCGCATAGGGTTAACAACATTCTGCCATGCGCACGGAAGTGCTCTAACAACAATCTGCCATGCGCACGGAAGCGCGCTAACGACAATCTGCCATGCGCAGGACGATATGTTCATTGAAGCTTACTGAGGGCGAGTTGTCCTCAGAATAAAGCAGAGCACTACCAGACTTCATTGCCTTCGGTTCATCTTATTTGCGTCTTTCCTGAGTTCTCTACACTGAGTTATCTCCCCATTTAACAAGTACATTTCTGTTAGAAGATCGAGCGACATCTTTTAATCATATCCAAAACATCTATTTTGACACGCTACAACTGATGGCCTTCACATTTATGTTGAACACTACAACTGGTGGCCTTAACGCTATTTTGACACCATGCTACAATTGTTATAACCCTAGTCAGTAAGATTTATTTGTTATGTTTTATTTGCTACAGTGAATCTTGCCCTTGGCATTGCTGATGTGGAAAAGGTATTTTTTCTTCTTTTTAATTGCACTTACAGGTACATCTCAATATCTCAGTAAAAACCCACACAGTTTTTGTGGTATTCTGTTCTTGGGGAGTTATTGGTAATTATCACAGTTTAACAGCTCCAGATTTTAACTTGACTTTGTATTTGATATTTGATGTCTCGGTTAAGATGCTAAGTATACCACAAAGAGTGCACCACATATGAAATCTCATCTACTTATGACTTTCTTTTTCCAAGGACAAGTCTCCCAAATGCTGTGATTTACAATATTCAGTCAGATATTTTGTCTTTGACAAGATGGCACTTTGTTGAGACACAGTAAATTCCCTTATGTACAGGCCTTCATAATATGACCTCTCTCCATAAAGGTCATAGGTCAATGTTTACTTTTTGTACATAAATATGTATTTGAATTGCTCTTGTTTTGGCACAACTGCAGAAGGTAAGATGTTATAATTTTAACTTGTAATGCTGCAAGTATACTGAATGTTCTGTTACTAGTGAAAATTATAGTGGCCCATACTTTTTATTTATGATGTCAAATAATGTATTTCATATTGAGTACTGATTTTTTTTTTTAATCATAAAGGATGGCATCAAATATTTTCATGTTATAATTCCAAGCGCTCACTTTCTTCACAACGCCTGTGCAGGATGCCAGTGTTGGTCTCCTTGATGCTGATGTCTTTGGACCTTCTATTCCAAGGATGATGAACCTCCAGGGAAACGAGCCAGATGTCGACGACAGTTAGTATTTTAAAACACTGCCAATGAAAGTGCCTCTTACACCATGTGGCTTAGGATATGGATTTGATGCCAGATGTAGGCAAGTTTTAGATGTGATATACCTGTGATGATTTTTATGTTGTTGACATTTACAGGTACTTGATGAGTTTTGTTGTTGGCGACATAATACCAGTTACGATCATACAAATTGCATTTGAAGAAATACCAGTAAAATGGTAGAATTGATATCAAGAACAGTAATTATGATCTGTCTGATACAAATTTGTCATGTTCTCATACCATTTACTATGGAGTCACTCATAGCTGTAGCCTGTATTTTATCTCATGTGAAGCAATGAAATAGATGGATCACCTTCATGCGCTGATAAGCTGTTCATTGCCAACATTTTTGCGTCCTCTCTGTCTTTATGAACTTAAAATCTAGGACGGAAGTGCTGCATTTGATGTCACATCACACTCCAGTGTGCACTCAAGCAAGCACAACAGCAGTATAATATAAAAATGTCTGAAAATAAATAAGGCAGTAGCTGTAACCAGTTAAAAAAAAAAAAAACAAACAAAAAAAAAAAACACCCAAAAATATATATGCTATAGGGTTAAATCACAGGCTAAGATAGTGTAGGTAATGCTATATACTGTACATGTAGTTCAGGGAGAAAGGTTTAGAGGACGATTTGAATGAGGAGTGTGTAATTACTGAAGAATAGTTCCCAATTATTCTTTTACTAAATGAATAATCTTTCTTTGTGGTTTTTTGTTGTCTGCAGAAAATCTGCTCATCCCACTGAAGAACTTTGGTATAACATGGTAAGAAGACTCTACTTTTCATTAAAATTTCTCATTCTACTTCTAACCCAAGAAAACTGCCAAAGAGTCAGACTCCAGACATTTGTCAGTCCCATCTCTGAATTGTTTTAGAACTCCTTTATTTGTGACACCATATATGATGGATGTTTGCAATGTTACATATTGGCCTTGCATGAAACCAGGTATTTTCTTGTTTGAAAAATATGTAATGTGACACTTAAATCATATTCCAAGTTCTTATTGTGTAAAATGTAATTTATACAGTGTAAAATTGTCTGCCTAAAATAGAAAATGTAAGAAATAGATACATCAACCAAGTAGTTATGTAGAATATCACATAATTATGCAAATATATGTAATCAGTATTAAAATCACTAACCAGAAGTTTTGTATTTTTCTCTCACAGTATGTCAATGGGTTTCCTTGTGGATGAAAAATCACCTGTTGTGTGGAGAGGCCTTATGGTGATGTCAGCTATACAGAGACTGGTCAAACAGGTGAGCACTACAAGAAGATAGTAGCAAAAACTTTATATCTGCTATCCTTTTTTCATTTTTTTTAACTGATGGTTCTAATTCAGAGCAGGCACATATAGCTATGATATCCCACTTTTATGTTTTTAGTGATAGATTGTTTGCTCTCTCAAAATGTCCAGAGGCAGAGCTAGCCTTTTGTTCGACCGAAAAAGACGTTGGTTGTTGGCAGTGTTGATGGACCATTTCCTGTATATTGAAGAATGATGTTCACTCACAAGGTTTTATCAGGAGTCCCTAACAAAAGAGCTTTTTGTCTTTGCTTTGACCAAGAACACACTCTCCTCTACAGCAGCCATTTTTTCTTGTAGGTGGCATGGGCTCCACTGGATTACCTGGTGATTGATATGCCTCCGGGGACTGGGGACACTCAGCTTTCGATATCTCAACTCATCACCATCGCCGGTATGTACATATTTTTCCCGCTGGTGGCACTACTGTACTTTGCTTTAAGGGGGTATCTCACTGAGCGGCGAACGTTTGCGAACGTAGCGAATTTGGGATTTCGCCAGGGTTGGTAAAAGGTTCGTTAACAGTCGCAAGAAAGTTCGCAAACGGTTTTTATTGTCGCATCAGTTTTTCTAATCGCAAAGAAATTTTGAACATGTTCAAAATTTCTTTGCGAACCTTTGCGAATTTGTATTTTCGCTAACAGTTGCAAACATTCGCAAAACACTTGTAAGAATTCGCAAACGGTCGTAATACGGTGTCGCAAACATTTTTATTTGATTCGCCACTGCTAGCGAACAAGTAACCATGTGGTTCCTATATAAAAGCTTCTGAAACAGACAAGGTTCCACTCTAAGAAAGTTCTTGAAGCTCTTGACATCTCCATCATGTAATTGCTGCAAGTCTGTCCTCTGCAACAACCACTCTCTGACCCAAACAGTCTTTCTTTTCTTCTTCCTTTCTTGTTTTTCTTTATTTTATTTCTCTTATGCTGCACAATAGCTGTAGCAGCAGCCTGCAGCTCTTCAAGGATAGCAACACATTGAGCCTCTTCTTGGCAGAAATTATTTCCATATACTAGAAATCCTTCTTGAACGGTTGTCACATTTAAGAGATCTGAATTCAGTGGAAGGTTTTACGTTCGTTTTATGGGTCTGACTATACATAATCGCTTGGTACTTTTCTAGGTCCAAGAACATTCGCAAAATTGTCGCAAAGGATTTGCAAACAGTTGCTAATATTTGCAAACTGTCGCTAACATTTGCAAAATTGTTGCTAACATTTGCTAATAGTCGCCACCTGTGTTTCGCAAACACTTTCGCAAACATTTGCTGAAGTGTTGCTAATTGTCGCTAAACATCGCTAAAAGTCGCTAATGGCAGAAGCGAACTTTGATTTTTCGCAAACATTCGTCAGAAAAGTTGGCGAATCTCAAATTCGCTACGTTCGCAAATGTTCGCCGCTCAGTGAGATACCAGCTTTAGCAAGGATGTTTAAGAGATATGGAGTTCCAACTGGCTGTAATTTTCAAACAGCTGTCATTTTTTCTTTTGATGCACAAAAGAATTCCACAGGTGCTCTTGTGCCTTTGATGACCAGGGTTCCATGCCGCCGTCTTTTTGAGCAATCTGAAGATTCATTTTAAAATCTAACTTAATATCGGCTGTATTCTGCTTGTATATTTGTTAAATAGAATGAATGTTTACTTAATGATAAGGCATATAAAACAAAAGTAAATCCCATTTATATGTTAGATTAGCGTAAAGTCATGTAAATTCGAGTAATTTTTATTTTTATTTCATCAGTTTTTGAACAATTTTTACTCGCACATCCCCGTGTCTGTACATATATGTACTGCTCAATTTTGTAAGAAGGGACGGCAAAAAGTAATTACCATCATAAAGGCATATTTTCCTTTGAGTGGCTAGTCATGATGCAGTGCCACATGAATAAATTGTCTTCCTATCTGTGGGGTAGCGCCAGTTTAGCACATACTTCAAATAGTGGCGGCTTGTGAAACATGGGATCAAAAGGAATGAGACTGTTGTTACTTCATTTCTCAAACCTCCTTGGCTTTAGTGATGCCAGTGCATAACTTCACTTCATTTGTGGCTGTACATCATTTGTTTCATTGGTGAAGTTACTTATAAGGCGTTTTCACATTAGCCCGATAAAAATCCAAGCTCGAGATATTTTTCGCGATTGCGAATTAGAGCGCTATTTCATTTCTTATTCACATCAGCCCGAAGAGAATTAGCCAGCATTTTTTTGGAGCTAATTCGACAGCTGAGTATGTGCAAACAGCATCAGTAATGTGTGTGCATGCCCTCTCAAAAATTCCTCATGATTTGTGTGCAGTTTGCCTTGATCGATCGGGTCACACACGCTAGGCGTGATGGGATGCATCGCGCTAATTTCTCGAGTCGTTTTCACATTATCAAATAGCGCGCTACTATCCCGCTATTTCAGAAATTTCCCGAGTTGGACTTGAGAAATTTTCTCGATCAGAGCGATACAATTAGCGTGCTAATTTGTGTTCACATTATCAAATAGCGCGCTATTTCGTGATTGGGTTAATTTCCCAAGTCGGAAAATAGCGCGCTATTTCATGATTGGGTTAATTTCCCAAGTTGGAAAATAGCGCGCTATTTCGAAACATCAGGCTGATGTGAAAACGACTTCAGTTTAATTATAACATTGCTTCATACATTAGCAAGTTATTCGGGTACATTCTGCATTCCTTTCTAACAACAAGCGCATGTCAAGATATCCTGTAGAATATCAAGTCTTCATTCTGGCAAATTCCATGCACTGATGGATGGTTATATAATAGTGACAAACTGTACTGACTCAGTTATGTCATTCCATTAGATATCATACTCCCTTAAAAGAGCATGGTTTGTGAGTGTGTGTGTGTGTGTGTGTGTGTGTGTGTTTGTGTGTGTGTGTGTTTTGTCTCTATCTCACCCTTGACTGAGCCAGACATACCTTTTTCTGAAACCTTCTACTGTCAGGTGCAGTGATAGTGTCCACTCCTCAAGACATTGCGTTGCTAGATGCGAGAAAAGGTGCCGAGATGTTCAAGAAAGTAGATGTTCCGGTAAGATTTTGTGTCTGAAAACAATGCAAGATTATATCTCATTGACATATCATACTAATGTTTGCTTTGATCTGGTATGCTGGAATATTTTGTCCAGACTTTACCAACATGACTCTCTTGGTCTGTCTGCATTTCTTTTGTGGTAGTGTATGTGTGTGTCATCTGGATATAGAAAGTATTGTCTTGTGTTTGATGAATGTTGAAACAACACTTGCTGGATATGTGTCAACTGGTGGCATTTCAAGCTCAAATCTACTTGGCTTGATGGTCACCAGGTGTATGGGCAATGATTTTTGTACCTGTCTGTTACCATCACAGGTTGCTGTGATGTATAGTTGTTTCCTGTTCACATAAACGAATGGTTTATCCAGGGAGGTGTGAGTCACACCTCCCTGGTTTATCTTTACCAACAACTCGCACTCAAGTGCATTTAGTTGCTTCAAGCTTTCTTCTTCTTTTTTTTCATTACAATTTGAGTTCACAATTTTTTTTTATTATGACGGAAGTTTTTGTATCATTTAAAATAAGCCATTAGCTGTTCCTTCAAGTGTTTTGAAGCAGTCACGGAGGTTGTCATTGTTCGAAACAAAAGAAAGTAGGGAATATTACTCGTCAGTTGAGACCAAGAAGGGCGTTAAGTTGTCTCAAACGCAATGGGTTTAGTCATTCTCGCCCGATGATTTCTACTTACGGTAAAACCAGAAATATCCAGTATGACACTTTCATGAATTGGGGCTGATGGCCTTTTTCGCAACATAAAAGTTTTGCGAATAGCCAGTCACATTCAACGCTAATTGTGTAGGCAAAACCTTTTGCGTGCATTTCACTTTCGCTTAAAATTTGCGAAAGTTTTATGCACACAAAAATTTATGTTTTTACAGTAATTACTGTCCCTAAACTGAACTCTGTCTACTTGCATTGGCAGGTGCTGGGTATTGTGCAGAACATGAGTGTGTTCCAGTGCCCCAAGTGTGGTCATGAGACACACATCTTTGGGCAGGACGGGGTCAAGGGCGTTGCCAGGGAGATGGGACTGGACGTCTTGGGTAAGAATGTTTGACCCCTCTGTCAGAAAACTCTCATCTTCGAAATGAGTGTCATCATCTGTTCTGTCAAGCTCTAAAGATAACAGTATTGCTGGAAATATTAAAGCTAGGATTCCAGCAGTTACAGTGGACTCCCGTTATAACAAAGTCCTCGGGACCGGCAGGTTATAACCGAACAAATGAGCAATAAGAATAGATAGAAAGGATAATGTTGCAACTTAAGTTATGAATTTGTTGTAACTGGAATTTTGTTATAGAGTAAAATATCCCGTTCGCGGCAGTTTAAGCATTGTTTAGGGTTTTTCCAACTTGTAAACAAATCAGGCAAATTATTTTCAACCATTTCATATATCATAGACAAGATAATTCATTAACGCAATTGTTTTCATAAAAGAAATTTACCATTGACCAATGCAGTTTTCATGATTTACCAGGGCAAAACCCGACACAATTTTCGCCGATAAGGGCGATATGTGGCGTAGTATTTCTGCTTGCGGCACGATGTACAATCCCTATGCAATACGCGCGTGCTCCGCGATCTTTAGCTGAAATGCCTTCACATGTCTCGCGAACATTGCGTAAGCACCAATTCCCATTGCGAAAGAACATGAAAATAGCGGGCGCACATGCATTGGCCGCAAACAAGATCGCAATTCTGGCGGTGTTGTTGATGTCTTTCTCGTGTTTTTCTGAATTTTTCGATGGTAAAGTCCACTTTCCGAGCAAAAATGGCGGCCCACATCGGCTCGCGAAAGTTCTATTTCATGTGAGGATATGTTTTCAAAATCCATGAGCATCGGGGAAACGACAAAAAAATCAAGTTTCTTGGACCATTATTTCTTAATTGTTATGTTAAGAAGTACCGAAATTTTTATTTTGGATGCGATATGTTGTCATTTAGGTAAGAAAATTTCACTTTCGTCGGAGATCGTGCCCATTTTATCGGTTGGTTTTTGTTGGTTGCTAGTGTGTTAGTATATGTGTAGTGTGCATGTAACAGTGCAATGCTGTGTTTAGCGGTATATTACCGTGTATGTTGTACCTGCCGCGAACGGCTGCACGGCCGCTTACTGCCGCAGTTACTCTAAACATGTTTGTTAGAACGGGAGTGCACTGTAGTGTATTTCACCTCAAGCAAGGGCCCATTATGAATCGGGTCAACCAACAGACTGCATGCCATTGTCAGAATGTATCTTTCACAGGTCAGTTTAAGAAATGAAAGTGTGTTAATTGTGGTTAACTGCCCCAAGAAATGAGTGACATATTTTATAAGGCACTGTTGAGATAAAGGCTGCTTTTTCCCTTGCACACTTAAAATATATTGTAGATAAAGGATGTGTGTTTTTTGTGGTTTGTGCTAGGTGACTTGTAGTTTTCACCAAATGGTATTGGTTCAACACATAGTGCCGTAGAAATGCCTGAATGATTATGAACGTAGATAAGAGTGAAAGTTTGGTAAATAACAGATCAAATAAAAGTCACAAATACACAGTCCTGTATTTTTGCCCATCCCCGTCATCTGCCCCTTTTACCCTTGACTCAAGAAACATTAGCTAGAAATACTGTCTACTTCTGTGTTGACAATTGTCTTTAGTAATAAATGCAGATTGAAGAATGCATAGTGTCAGACAAAAGCGAGAGTAACTCTAGCTCAGTATGATAAGTCTTATTATTTATGATAACAACTTTCAGGTTCTGACTTGGCAGGGACTGCACACTCTCTGGAAGAGGGAAATATTTAACCCTCTCTGTCCCAGGGACTTTGGACAGTGTGTACAATGCTATGGGGTTTTCTGTGCCAGTCGCCAGTCAAAGCGAACAAAGGTCCAAATTCACAAGGGTAGTGCAATTGAAACCATGGTTTAAACCATGGACAATTTGTATGGAGTGCCAAGTGTCGCATGGCCTATTTTGTTACGAAATCAGTAATTTCGTCAACAAAATGACTGATTTCGTAACGAAAAGAACAACATTCCGTCAACGATGTGGACATTTTGAATAACGAAAGGACTGATTTCGTAACGAAATAGGCCATGGGACACTTGGAGCTCCATACAAATTGTCCATGGTTTAAACCATGGTTTCAATTGTACCACCTTTGTGAATTCGTGCCAAAGGGTCTAGCAAGTTCACACACTTTGTTTGATATTTTTTTCCCTTCAGGGGATGTTCCTCTTCACATAGACATCCGTGAAACATCGGACAGAGGGAAGCCCATAGTAGTCTCTGCACCGGACAGTCCTCAGTCTCTGGCCTACAAAGCCATCGCCACGGAAGTGCTCCAGAGAGTTGAAGGCAAATCAGACAGATGACAAGGGCAAGATTCGAGCAGATCGGTAAATATTCTGATGAGGGTCACTCGTGGCGGAGGACATTGCTTACAAGGTGTTTTGGAAACCTCATCTGGAGCTGCAAACTGCCAGGAAGCAGAAAGTTCTCCTATGTCTGTGCAGCAAAACGATGCTCATCACACAGACTGCTGAATCACGTTGATGTTAACAGCAGGAAGGTGCAAGCGTGAGCAGTGATCTTGAAAACATGCTACCCCTTTCATTTGTTTGTTTGTATGACTTCGTTACACTGTCATGATGCTGCTGATACAGTGAGTGTCACATAAATAGTGATTGTCACACAAATAGTGATTAACCTTTTGCCCAATTCTCATGGTCAAATGTCCGGGTATTTAGTGGTGGCTGGAGTTATAACAAACCTGATCAGTGCATGATCAGCATATTTTTAAAGATGAAATTACGTACTTTTCTTCCATGATTGGCTTTTGAAATTCTGTGAAACTGTCAGAAGCGGTCCACAGTAATATTTCTGATAGCCACAGGAAATATCATTGATAAATTAGGTAAAAAAATAGTAGATCAAAGATTGTAAAACACTGACGCTTGTTGTCTGTACCGCCACATAGATTTGTATACTGTATGCAAATGCATTCACAGCATTCACACCAATTCTCTTTCAGCTCTGCACATGTACTGAACAAGTGAGCTATTTGTTTTCACTCCAATTACATTGTATACTAAATGTGACATATACCCGATCATGAGAACTATAGAATGGCGAAGAAGAGCGGCAACGGAGGATATTTCTTTGATATCATCCATGTTTCTTGAGAAATCATTGAATGTTTGTTTGTTTGTTTGATGCTAATTGTGCTACTAAATGATTTAGCAATGATTCAGATTTATGCTGTTGTACTGTTAAGCTTGTGGTGCAAAATTGCTTCAACTTGTCAGCACCACTTTACGGAGTGATGATTACTGAATATCAGTAAGTCAGGTCCAATAAACTGTGAAATTGCTATTCGAAGATAGAAAAAAATCAAAATCAAAACTTATGTTGATGTAGGACAATGGTGATTTTCATGGTACCTGTGCTCGCTAGAATAGATGTACAATGTAGTTCATATCGATCGAGTTCCAGTTGCCACCAGAGTCATCTTGCCCATAAAGAAAAGCAAACAGAAAAATGCACACAGACTCTAGACCAAAGCTCTTCTGGCCATAGTCATGGACTAAGTCGTGCTAGTGTCAGTGGTACAGTACGCGCAGTAAGAAACGCCTCCATCAATTTCGTTTTGCAATGAAAGTTTGTTATCAAATCAGTAGCAACGAAGTCGTCCATAAATTTTTGCCAACAATTTCTGACGCTTTGTGGACGCAATGTTATCCACATCCGCCCACGCAATTCCATTCCGCAAATGCGTTTCTTATTCGGAAAAAGCGTGTTTGTAGCTTGGCAATTTCGTCCAAATTTCATTAGAAGTGTCCAAGGTGCATGTGCACAGGCCACAGCCGAGTCACTTCAAAATGATCATATATTTTCTGTCGCAAAAATCAACAAGTAGCATATGGAATGAGAAAAGAAGACAGGTGTGGAATTCACCAGATACACATAATATTAAAATGGTAACATGTATACATTCATCGATGTCGTTTTATTGAAGCAGTTTCATTTTTCTCTTGGTTCTAAAACAAAATTTGTAAAAGTTTCAATTTCCCTTATCCTGTAAGTACGGTACTGTTATCAGGTTGTTCACTCCTGGTTTGATCTCAACTAATGGACCTTCTGTGTGTTCACAGATTGCTCATCGAGAGAATTGAGTTTGAGTGCTACACCTTCAACTATGAGTATGACCTTCTTCCCAACCAATCTCAGAACTGCCTCAGGACCTGTCCAAAGGTCAAGCATGAGTTTACAAAGTTTCCTCTTGTTCCCATCATTCGGAAGAAAAGCCTTGAAATCAACTGGCTTTTATGTGTTAGAGCCTTCAAGGAGTATTTTTCCACTATATCTTTGCCAGAGCCACTCTTGGAATTGATAAGAGCTTTCCACATAATAAACATGTCAGTGGAAACTACCACATTGTGCCTGGAAGCAAGTCACAGACCTCCTTTCTGACATATGCATTGCATATGGCACTCTCATTGTGTGGGGTGAGGTACATTAATGAGATCTTGTCCATCCACAACTGCTTCCTTCTTGGGGCGTTGACACACCTTGCTATACTTTTTCTTGAAGATGCCAAATCCGCGGTCTGGTAAGAATTTTGTGTGTCCAGCTAGGAGGGAGTTGAGAGAGATGGTCTGGTGAAGGCCCTTCTGTGTGCACCAGCACAAGTACCAAAGCAAGTCAGAACTTGTTCTTATTTTGTCCTGTGCAGTTGTTGCTATGTAGGCCCAGGTGCTTTTCTCCAAGGCTGTACACTGGAACCACCTGGCTTCCAGCCTTATCTCCAATGGTGTGCGGTTGGTTATGTACGCGAATGGGTTATAACAGATTAAAAAAAAGAGATATAACAGATAAAAAGAGATATTAAAGGGTAAAAATGTATGGATTTTAAACGCAGATGTCATGTCTGTACTGCCATGTTCATAGATTGGAACCACCTGGCTTTCAGCCTTATCTCCAATGGTGTGCTGTTGGTTGTGTTTTGTCTGGCTTGAGCTTTGGTAGACGCAGTCGATGATGTTGCCCAGCATTAACATGGCTGTCTTGCTGTTCTTTTCCTTGAACAGGCCAAAGCCAAGGTCAGGTGAGAATTTTGTGTGGCCTGCCAAGAGGAAGTTGAGAGTGATGGTGTGGTGAAGACCCTTCAATGTGCGCTAGCACAAGTACCAAAGCAAGTCAGAACTTGTTCTTATTTAGTCCTGCGCAGTTGTCGCTATGTAGGCCCAGGTGCTTTTCTCCAAGGCTGTACACTGGAACCACCTGGCTTCCAGCCTTATCTCCAATGGTGTGCGATTTGTTGTGTACACGAATGGGATATAACAGATAAAAAGACATATAGAAGGGTGAAAAGGCTAGCACAAGTACCAAAGCAAGTCAGAACTTGTTCTTGTTTTGTCCTGTGCAGTCATCGCAGTGAAGGTCCAGGTGCTTTTCTCCAAGGTCATAGTTCTGAAGGAAGAAGTACAGATAGGAGATGACTAAAATGGAGGCCCTTAGAAAGACACATCTCCTCATCTGTTAGGAAATTTAAGTAAGAACAAAGAAACAAACAAGTTAATGAGGATAGAGAAAGCATGAATATTACAATTTCTGCAAAAAAAGGTAATATAATGAATCCAATCTTCAGCTGTAATGATCTTTTGCTAGAGTGTGTGTAAATTGCAACCTTCTCATAGAATATGAGACTAAGAGTAGTATTGTCATCAGAATAACATTTACAAGAAGAACATCTTTGGCAAGTCCTTTATGACCCAATTCATGTTCTGGACAATTCTCAGAGAGTCAATTCTAGAATAGTAGCCACTAAAATGTCTGTGTGTGTTTTTTAAAGATATTTAGCTCACAGCATAATATACACATTGTTATTGTTAAAGATGTAATATATAAATCGGATACATAAAAAATAATTTTTTGTGCCTTTCCCGTAGATTTAAAAAGATTCAGATTCAACATAAACATATAAGTCTTAACGTCTCTCCTGTTGGCCAACACCTCCTCCACTAACTTCAAACATGCCACACTTCCGATGTGTCAGAAAGTACATAGGTCCAGGATGTAGAGGGGATGGGTATTGAATAATAATGCACAGCAAGGCCGATAGAGTCAGGGAGGGGGGAGGGGGTTGGCTTAAATTATAAATTCTAATAGATTTTTGTTTTAGGGCAAAGTTATCTCTCATTAAAGTGTTCTGAAAGATCATATTATTATATTGGGTGGGGTAAGACACATTGCAAACAGAAAATAAAGTAACATCACTGAAAAGTACCCTTTTACTGTGGAAATGCCCGTACATTGTTTACATGTGAGTTGACAAAAATATGAATAGAAAAAAAACTAAAGAACAAGTAGAAAAATAGCACAATATTTTTTAAAAATTGATTTTTTAAGCATTTTTTTTTTCATTTTCATTAAAGAAAAATTAACCCCTTTCATATATGCCATGAGACTGAGACTATTCATAAATGAATTTACAGTAATACCTTGTGACGCTTCGAAGGGCCATGGTTAGGGTCATCTCCCGCCATTGATGTTGCATATTTGCTTGACCTCACCCACAGTGCCTTGTTCTTTTTAGGTGCAGCTCCCGTTAACCTTCGGAGGTTTTCTGCAGGCACCGTTGCTGGTTTTTGGAGTGTCTCTCCGTATATTATGCGCACCACATACATGTCCCCTTTCCGCTTTCTACCGGTACACTGAAAAGATAACGAAACTCGTCAGTATCGCTTAGGTTATATTACCAAATAAATTTTCACAGATTTTCGATGAAAATAATACGTGCAAAATATGTATCGCAAAACAATATTTTTCATAGAAAACATGTTATCCCTGAGGCACCTAAATTTGTGACTCTACTGGATCTCCTTCAATGCTTCAATTTCAAATAAATTCATATATTGAACAGATAGTAGGCCTATTTGGCTTTGTGATAATGAAATCTCTGTACCATGAACACATTATTATGAGTTTATCTAAGAAAATAAGTAAGGCCAATCTTATACTACCCTTTGTTCTGGAGGGGCCCCAACTGATTCTTAAGCTGATGATTAAGTCCTCGTTGTTTCAACAAACAACAACCCAAATATACATCTTCATATCGCACAACCATATTTAGCAACCTCTCTCCCACGGTCATGAAGCATTTACGTATTCTCAGCCACACCAATGAAGAAAGCATAAAGTAATGGCAATAATTATAAAGACCATTCTGCTAATAGTAATATTAATAATGAATATATGAAAATACCACTACCAATTTCAAATCAACTACTTCTACATTAATTTTATTCTAATTGTAATGATACTAGTAGTAATAATAATAATGGAAGTAATAATGAAGATATTAGTGAATGATATTATAATCATTTAAGCCCATACCTTGTACATGGTTCAAAGCCTGGAAATTCATCCACTGGATCACACTGCTATTACTACTACTTTGAGATAAATGAAATAAATGAATGAATAAATGAACTTAGAAACAATTCAATTAAATTTGTCTCACAAATCTTACAACATTGATTGCATAGTGTTCTAAGAGGGGCCCTTCCCATGAACTTTCAAGCTCGTCCCCTTCCCCTGGGTTAAACAGGACGAATTACTTACGTGCACTAATTGCATGATCAATATACCCCCTGAACTATATAACGCTATCCTCCACCTCAAACTTGATTGATGTCCCTTCCCACAACATCTGCTACGGTCAATTCGACTATCTTTAGGTTCCCATTATGAATGTCTTCTGCTGTTTCTTTCTTGTGTATTCACATGTGGTTTCCGGTTCACTGTCATAGATAAATCTCATACCCTTTCTTGTCGTGCATGTGATAATGGCCTGATGCCTCTCTTTGCCCACCCTCTGAAACAGTCAAGTGGTCAACAATCTTCCCTACCAACTCCTCATACTTCACTTTTTTTCTTCTTCTCACCCTTCTCTTTTCCTCGACTCTTAACTTGCCTCCTCTTCTCTTCTACCCAACCGTGATATGCGATTAACTTCTCTTGAAAAGCACACATGCTCGCATAATATGCCTCAGCCCGACTCTCCTCTTGCTCGCTTCATTCACTTGCACCTATGATGACTCCCAGAAGGTGCTCTTCCGATTTTACCACACTTTTCTCCTTCCCTTTCTCACTTTATACATTCAACCTTCTTTGAATATTCGCATCCCAGAAGGCATGCCTTCTTGTCAGAAGCTGCACTTGCAGCATTTCTGAGCACTTCTTCCAGTCTGAGCACTTCACCCCTCACAGTCTTTCATGCACCATTCATACTCCGACATCCATATCCCCCAAATTTCTCCACCACGGTGACATAAGCACTTCTACTTCTCACATGTTTCCTCACTTCACGTTCCTCTGCCTTCTGTTGTTTTCTTATTCGCTTTGCAGCTCTTTCATCCCATAAGTGCTGTACTCTCTTGCTGTACGCATCTCTCACAGCCTTTTTGCTTTTCCCGGCATAGTCCATTATCTCTTCACGGTCAGTTATGGAGAGCCCCTTCTAGCATTTACCTTGTCTTATTCCCGACATTCATGATAATGCCCTCCAATAACAACATACTTGCACTCGGCTTCAGTCGCATTTAACCTATCAAGCATTCCGAAATCCCGTTCGACCCCTACATTTGTTTTGGGTACACTCTTTGTCTCCCTCATCCCCATTGCCTCCAATTTCTGCATATTTTCCTGAAGGCAGGTGGTCTTTCAGCATTCTCTCCATCACCCGACAGTATGTTACGAAGAGCACCTCCAATACCTGCATGGTCATACGATAAAGCTCAGGACTGGGAGTGGTGGCCAATGCAGTGAAGATGGGGTCTGAAAGATCATATTTACCGTCGAACAGAACATCTTCACCTCACATGACCTTGCTAGGGTCATTTGACCACCATTCAAGACAGGCATGTGTTGATGTATAATGCTCATTCATGGAGGCAATGTGACCTGGCTCATGATAACCTGCCACAATGGACCTGTCGACAACTTGTCGATAAGTTCGAGCGCACGCACAGCTGCAAGATACTGAATCACACCTAGGTCAGCAACTTCATGTTCCACTGCCTTCTGCTGTTTGCTAAGTCGCTTTTGCAGCTCTTTCATCCCACAAGTGCTGTACTCTCTCTTGCTGTATGCATCTCTTACAGACTTTTTGCTTTTCCCGGCATAGTCCATTATCTCTTCACGGTCAGTTATGGAGAGCCCCTTTAGCCATTTACTTGTCTTATTCCTGACATTCATGATAATGCCCTCCAATAACAACATACTTGCCCTCGGCTTCAGTCGCATTAACCTATCAAGCATTCCGAAATCCCGTTCGACCCCTACATTTGTTTTGGGTACACTCTTTGTCTCCCTCATCCCAATTGCCTCCAATTTCTGCATACTTTCCTGAAGGCAGGTGGTCTTTCAGCATTCTCTCCATCACCCGACAGTATGTTACGAAGAGCACCTCCAATACCTGCTTGGTCATACGATAAAGCTCAGGACTGGGAGTGGTGGCCAATGCAGTGAAGATGGGGTCTGAAAGATCATATTTACTGTCGAACAGAACATCTTCACCTCACATGACCTTGCTAGGGTCATTTGACCACCATTCAAGACAGGCATGTGTTGATGTATAATGCTCATTCATGGAGGCAATGTGACCTGGCTCATTGTGACCTGCCACAATGGACCTGTCAACAACTTGTCGATAAGTTCGAGCGCACGCACAGCTGCAAGATACCGATTCACACCTAGGTCAGCAACTTCATGTTCCTCTGCCTTCTGCTGTTTGCTAAGTCGCTTTTGCAGCTCTTTCATCCCACAAGTGCTGTACTCTCTTGCTGTATGCATCTCTCACAGCCTTTTTGCTTTTCCTGGCATAGTCCATTATCTCTTCATGGTCAGTTATGGAGAGCCCCTTCTAGCATTTACTTTGTCTTATTCCTGACATTCATGATAATGCCCTCCAATAACAACATACTTGCACTCGGCTTCAGTCGCATTAACCTATCAAGCATTCCGAAATCCCGTTCGACCCCTACATTTGTTTTGGGTACACTCTTTGTCTCCCTCATCCCAATTGCCTCCAATTTCTGCATACTTTCCTGAAGGCAGGTGTCATGTACATGAATTACTGGTATAAGATAGAAGTTATTACTTCATTTCCAACAAATTCTCATTATCAAATATAAAAAAGGGATTTCAATGCCACTTTTATTATCTGTTTGTGTGAAAAACAGAGAGAAAAAGAGCATTCCCACCGTAACCGATGATCACACACTGTTTGCAAATTGATAGAGTGGAAGCCCTTCCTATTCAGGTAATCGGCCTGGAACTCTGATGGTGGCGTAACATGGATTTGGGTCCCATCGATTGCTCCAGCACATTGAGGCATTCCACGGTATACTTCAAATCCACAGAGGACAGCTCGGAGGTTTTCATCTGTAATATAAATAAATGACATAATTTTTATGCAAGACACAAATTATTGTATACACAATGTAGGCCTATAGGCCCAAGCATAGAAAAAGAAACCTGTCTGAAGAGCATCGATTGAAGTGCCATACATTGCACATTATGTTTATCATTATCATTTTTGGCAAAACTAATCATTACCACAGTAAATCTGTCTGGGAAGATTTCCTTTCACAAATCCCACCAAATTTCACAAAAAGTGTTTAAGGGCCTATATGTTTCTATGAACAACTTGAAAAATGTACACTGCAATTTGATATTCCAAATAAATTGAATTAGTTTTACATTGGGATAATCTCCTGTCTGAAGTTAAATGTCCAGTTTACCTTTGGGAACAGTGATCTTAAAACTTTTCAAGATATGACATTTATTAATGCATGTGTAAGTCTGTTGTACCACAAGACATCCTATCATATAACATTTTTGCGATAAAGCCTAAAATATGAGGAAATTCTGTATTTTCTCAATAAACCGAAATGTAACTGTTGGATGGATTAATCTGGATTCCAGCCTTTTTATTATAATCAAAGTAAAATACTCATAATGCACCAGGGTGCCTATTCCTAGCAGGGCAGGGACACTTTAATTCATCAATAAAACAGCTCATAATGGACATCATGTGTGCTTTTATAGTCCCACTTTGGAACACAAGCACAGCAGGAGTTTATACTAGTGTTTGGCTAGTTAAGATGGTCTAGGTACTCTACAGCATTAGATTGGTCTACTAATATTAATAATGGAAGGCCTACTACTAGTCATTAGACCCTTCTGACAGTTGTTACTATTCCAACACTGTTGTGTCAGTGTTTGAACATTTGGATTCTAACAGCTTACACATGAGATACGTATACTAGGCATCCATACTGACCATCATAGGACTAACGTTACAGAGAGTGTTTATGTACTCACCTGTCGGCCATTTCACGTAGTTGGGATACACGCCGGAAATAATCGCCGCAACTACCTCATGCACAATTTTGCATGCTGTGGACCGCCCAATCCCGAACAGATGGCCAATTGTGCGAAATTCGCACGGGGTAACGAGTCTCCACAGTGCAACTGCTACCTGCTTTTCAAGTGGGATGGGCTTCCGAATATTCGTCGGAACAAGCTCCGAGAGCTCCTCTCGGAGACTGGTACAAAGAAGATCAAAAGAAGCCCTTGACATTCGGAAGTTCTGTGTCCATTCTCGGTCTGAGAAATGGGGAAAGGCATGTTCTTCCCACCAGGTGTGGTATGTCGTCATCACAGATGTATCCACGTCCACAATGCGTGATGATGCATAGAGAAGACTAATTATTACCATAGCGGTAATGTTCCTCCTCCTCTGACACGCTTCTTCCGCCTCTAGATGCCGAATTTCCCGTAGCATTCTGCTACCTCTTCGTCTCCTTCTCAAGGAACTCGATTCATATATCGCTGATGATGATGTTTGAGCGGCTGATATGAGTAAATGTAGGTACGCTAGAAGAAACACGTTATCTCTGGTTGGCGCCATCTTCGTGTTGTTTACCTTCCCATAAGGCAGTGCGCGCGTGACCCGATCTGTGACCTAAAAATACCCGACTTCCGGAACCACTGCATTTGCACATCACCTTTGCATCACCGCGTATTTTATCGCTCCGTAGAAACAGCTCGAGTGGTCGTAAAGTACGAGGTGCTGCGTTGGACAAAATTCGTGGCGATGCGAGGGATGCGAGGTGCTCTCAGTAGAAACACGCTCAATGACTACTTGGACTGGCTGCTATAAAATGAAAAATAAACCAAAAAAGAAGAAAAGGGGAGAAAAGAATACAGAGTATTAAAAGCATATGATTCCAATAAGACATTACAAGTTCTCCATGCTCAACGGACTAAAATTCTTGTAATTGTAATCACAGTCATACAATGCCTAATTCAACACCTTCCTATTAAAAAAAAAAGCACATTACAAAATTCTTCGGTTATTGCTTCTATTGAAGTACAAGACATTTATGAAGGTAGCAGGGCATGAATGCTTCATTTTCAATTTTGTGAAAAGGAAGGAAAGCAGAGTTCACAAAGCGCCTTCATCACCTCTGAATTGCAGCTCCTCCTTATGTACAATGAGCAAAACCCTGCTGTAGCTAATTATTGTATTTTCTTTTTGTTTTTCAAAGTCAGAGGGAAATCATCCTGATGCCACAAAGAATAAGCCAGTATGGCAGTCTTCCCTGCGAAAGTAAGCTTACAGAATCTACTGAAGCTAATCTGTAATGAACTAGAAAAAAAAGTGCATAATGAAGAGCAAAATTCAAAGACCATACATTTGTGAAATGACACAGACTCCTCTCCAAAAGTAATTACTGGTACAGAACATTCCCACTGCAATTACTAAAACTGAAATGGCTATCATACTTTGATAATTAATGGATCAAGAATGTCTAGTTCATACAAACAAATCTCAATGGATGTGAGCTCTTTTCCTTTCCTTGCTTTATTTCTAGTTTTATTTTGTGCACCAAATCTTTCACATCACATGCCCAAGGAAAATATAACATTTTACCACAAAAATATAAGGTGAAATACAAATATGGTATGCTGGCAAACATACATTAAAAGTTTGTGAGGAGATATTTGATTTTGTCCAAAAAGAGATGAGTTTGACTGTTATCATCAATATGTGACAGTACTTTATGCATATCAAGTTAGGATCACGCAGCTTGAGCAAATATTCATCACCCGAATAATGCACTGGGCATTTGGGAAAACATTACTTCTTTATAGCGTGTGTAATGGTGCGCCAATACATCTTCTTTCAGTGGACAGGGCTCACAAATGATATTGGGAGGAAGGTCAGGAATACTAGCCCTGTCAACTTGTTCCTCTCTACTGTACATCCGTAGGATTTGTGTCTGGAGGTTTGAAACAAAGTCATAGGATTTCTGCTATATCGTGTCCTTTGGTACCCATGACTTGGTCAGTTTAGAGTAATGCAATCGAACTTGCGCGTCGCCTTTGTTATTTGCGCCAGGTTTCGGCTTGTGTACCACTGCCTGCTTTCTACCGGTGTTATGATTGTGGTCTAGTACTGCAAGTTGAAGACGGCCTAGCATTGATGGGTAGTCAAACTCAATCCTCTTCAGACAGTATTTGAGGAGCATACTGTGGAAGGACTCCAACGCACCAGTCCTGCAGGCTTTTGTTAGTTTTTTGACATCCTTTGTCAGTGTTTTGTCAAACAGGACTTCCTGCAGAGCTTCGTGTGCTGGAGAACCTGGTACTAACCACTTGATACTCATCTCATCATCAGCTGTCAAGGGGCCATGGGCACACTGATGAAACTTCTAGGCAGAATTCCACTCATGAACATTGGGTGACGGACTGCCACATTTCTACGATGAGATCTTCGTCCTCATTACAATTTACAGCAGACCACCACAGATGATTTGTGATTGCCTTGATCCAAGGACCAAGATCAGAGCAGTCTTTTCTCTTACTTTTGGCGAGCAACTTTGCCAAGTGACTTACATAAGTGCCACACATCAAACTTATGGTTCACTTCTGAAAACTCCTCTCTTATGAGTTTGCGGATGCCAGTGTGTCTGTCTGTTGCCACAGTGACAACATTGGTGCCATGCTCCAAGAGATCCTGCACGGCTCTTTTGAAAGCCAGCTTTTCCATCGCAACCGAGCTGGACGCCCCCGTAACTTGTACCAGGGTCATTGCCAGGATCTTGTTGGTGTTCATGTCCATCATGGTATAACTACAATACTTCGCATTGTAGCCCAGCGAGTCACAGCGCCCATCCCCAATTATTGTATCCCCCGAACAGATCCCCCGAACAGAGTTCGGAGGATACCGGTACTATGGATTTGGCCTCGTCGCGCCGCGTCTGCCGCAGAGATTTCCTTGTGAGCGCTCTACCAGCTGCGTTTCTTTTCCAATCATCTTCAAATTTGGCATGAAGGTGTATTATGGTTAGACAAAGATGCCTGTTGTTTTTGATGATGGTGCCCTCGCTTGTTCCGTCTTTATACATGAAAAGGTAAATTCAATAGGGTCTGCTTGTATGCGCTCTACTGGCTGCAGTTCTTCTTCGATCATCTTCAAATTTGACATGATGGTGTATTGTAGGGCTGTTCGCAGCAGATACAGGTAGGTCTACCAGTTTTCATCCTCCTCCAACCTAGGGTAATGGGGGTGATTGTACGGTAGCTGGGCGGAACCACATTGTGGTTTGAATATCTGCAGATCCTTACTGTGTTTCTGTCTGGTTTTCATCTGCATCAACTACATCTGATGTAGCACCATTTGAGAGGGTTCTTCACACGTCGGTGGTACGTTCATTTGCTTGACCTCTAGAATACGTCTTTGTGATTTTGTAGCCACGTTTTTGCTGGCATTGAACCATTATTTCGGTGATGAGAACAGTGAAAATAATGTTGAATGTGTGACGTAGGGGAATATTCGATGAGTATTGGGTCAGGTTGAGAAGTTAGAGGTGTCAAACAAGGTGCAGTAGATTGAGGTCTTTCCAATTGCACATCCAGCTCAGTGATAACATCCTTTAGTACAGGAAGATGGAGGAGCAGCATGGTATGGACACCGAATAATACAAGGTTGATTATTTTTTGAATCGGTCATTACAAAGACTCACTACACAGGACTACAAGTAGGATATGAATGAAAAAAAAAATATGACAGAGGCTGTACAAACAACTGTAATTGACTGTCTTTATGCACCACCATAGTATAAAGTATGATGATTTTGGTGGGTAAACAGTTGTTGCTTCAGTTCATTTGAGTTTGGATATTTGTTCATAGCAATCATTGCAATGACTGTTGCTATTGTTATAGGAATTCAGATTTATAAACAATTACAGATGACCGAGAATTCAAAAAAAAATTACTGGACTGAGGTTAAATCTTTATGATATATAGTCTCCCATTCGTCAGATTTACAGTGCAGCATTAAAAATTGACTGCTCTAATGAAATATCAATGTCATTCTGTTTCCATATTAAGACAAACTGGTGTGTGTGTGTGTGTGTGTATGTGTGTATGTGTGTACACAGAGTCATGAATATGAATGACCGATTCAAATCATGTTTTATTTCTTTTCAATAATATTTGCATAAAAAATATACGTGGTGAAACATTACAAAAATACGCCTAGTGTGAACAGAAAAGACATGATCGCATTGATATGAAACTTTTCTTGTTGCATTTCTGGCCATCTTATATTGTAGTGCCCTCTGCTTTAGGTCTTGCCACTTTCTTTTGACTTCCTCCCCACCCTGAAAAAGCCACCCGCTCTCAGGTGTATGGCTGCTTTCCTCCAGTAGCGTGTTTTACGCTTTTCTACCTGAAGACAATAATGAAAATGGAGGAAGTAATTGTGACCACAAAGAATAGGAATGGACACAAATTATCAACTGCACTCTACTTGGCAACATCTTCACATCTTGCAAGATTTGTTTACACAATATTTCAAAATAGGAATTGGGGATGAGTGTCTCTTTTGTCTCTGAATAAATCTTTTAGTTGTTGAAATAAAAACATTATGAATAGTAAAAATGTACTGTAATCATACAAATATGGGCTATATTGATATTAAAGGACAACATGTGGATAGAGAGATTGAAGTGATACTAATAGAACACATCAGTGAATGTTTAAGTAAAAGTACAACAATCAGTTCAATATGTAAAAATATTAACATTGATAGGAATCAAGACATGCATTCCATAGTTCCTCTATGTCATATTGCCCTTTTGTCAATTCTGGATGAATGTGAACAAAATAGCAAAGACAACACATGCACTTCAAAATAGATTTGTAGGCATGAATATTTAAAATCATGGAAGTTATTACATTTATTCACAGTAAATGACTATCTAACTTCGAAGAGAGTAATCTTTGATTTATTGTTAGGTTTAAGTTAAATAGATATTACTTTGTAAGCATGGTCTAATGCCTCTTCAGGTCCAATGAAGCTCCTGTAGCAAAATCTCACGATAGTGGGCACGGGACCTTTGACGGTAGCGTTGCGTCTCAGCAGGCGATAGGCATTGGAAATGACAATGCTGTCAGCTACATATTTTTTCTATTCCCAGATTAAAGAAGGTAGATCTAGCAAGGTAGAACCACGTTGTGGTGTGATCTGTACACAGATTGCGATATGATTATACTGGTACTACACAGCATTCTTTTGCTGTAGTGCCCCCATTTTTATCAATTCTTGACCTTTGCGTCAAGTGTCTCAAACAGAGTTCTTTCAAAAGGTCCAGGTGGTAGAACTCTGTGGATTTCAACGCACAAATAAGCCTCTCTCTCAAACATCTGGGCCATGTTGTGTACAGAGTCAGTGAAATTAAAATACTTAAAAATGCTTGAAGTCTCCTAGTTGCACTTGACTGCCGTGTTTTACCAAGCTGACTATACAAAAATATTGTTGGAACTGCATCCTCGCGCAGTCTTCGGCGTGGCTCCTTGTCGAGGAGCTCCGCCTGAAGGTCTGGCTTGAAGCACGCTGCCTTGAAATGATCACTGCAGACAACGTTGCACCTGTTATATTTATAAGTATTGATGTTAAACTTCATTGATTTGAGAGCAGCGATCCATTTCCCACATAAACTACGCTTCTTTTTGGGATACGGAATAGAAAAGAAACTCCTCCCTCAGGATTTATGGGTGGAGTTAGAGCACCCAATTGCCTAGCAATACACCATGATGGAAGTACTTCCCGTATGTAATGTACGCACAGTGTGGTGAGCCGCGATGTGGCTAGCCAGCTCTCCCTCTCGCCAGTTGTACACATGTGACGTCGCTATTATCGATACTAAATTGGTTATTTTTTTATGCCTCCGCAACGAAGTGGCTGGAGGCATTATGTTTTCGGGTCGTCCGTCCGTCCGTCCGTCCGCCCGTCCGTCCGTCCCGTTTTGTTTTTGTCGATATCTCAAGAACCGTGTGGTGGTTTTACATCAAACTTGGTATGAGGGTATATCCTTGGGGGATAATACTTCGTGTGGATTTTAGGGTCACAGGGTCAAAGGTCAAAGGTCACAGGTTATTTTGTGAAAAAAAAAGAAATTTCATGTTTTTCTCCATATCTCGCAAATGGTTCAAGGTATCTTCATGGAACTTAGTATATATGCTTGTACCGATGGGCAGTGATTATCTAGAGAAGTTGGGGGTCATGGGTCAAAGGTCAAGGTCAACTTCTCAAAATATCACTACTTTCCAAATATTTATGCAATGAATGAAGGTTTTTTTTCTTTAACTTGATGTATACATGTATTACCCAATATATATTCTGTGGGAGGTTTCTTGCCAAAAGGTCAAAGGTCAAAAGGTCAAAGGTCAAGTGAAAGTGCTGAATTGCACTTTTTCCTCCATATCTCAAAAGTAACTCAAGGTATCATCATGAAACTTACATTATGCATGTTCAACCTAACAGTGATTCTCTTTGGAACTGTGAGGTCAAAGGTCAAAGGCCAGGTTTAGATAATGCTATTTTCCCATTTGATACTGAAATTATACTTTTGAGACCTATTAGGAGAACCATGCATTATGGCGGAGGCATATCAGTCGCCGTAGCGAAGGCATATCAGTCGCCGTAGCGATATATCTAGTTGCTATCGCTTTTGGCCCATGTACTGCCATTACGAGGCGGAGTGGAGCGTGATGATGTGTTTAAAGCCCATCTTTTAGACTTAGGAGTTGGCTTGTACTTGGGCTTGATGACTTTGTACCGCTTTTTCCCACTCTTGGTAGTTGCCTGCGGACAATTGCTATTGGCATTGTAGTGGAGTACAACTAGTTGGAGTCTGAAATAGAATTTGAAACCAATAAAACAATTTTAAAAGTCTCTGGTTTGAACAAATCCTTATATAGTATTGAATTCCTGAGGCTGGAGAGATTCCTGAGGGGGATCATGCTCATGGCTAGCAAGAAGCTCATCCAGCATCTGTAATGTGAAGCAAGAGAAGTTCATGATTGTGCCTTTGATTTGGTCAATGGCATATGCCATGAATGCTCAAAATTGACAAAAACTAGTAAATAAGAAAAACAAATGTAACTAGACTTGGAATTTGTCAAGAGTGACAAATTAGGTGATCCGATTTTTTTTTTTAACCAATGATTCGAGTCCTGATCGCAATAGGCATGACCATATTGGTTTCATCTGTGTTTAGAGACATTGGACGTGTGATATTTGGATTCTCATTTAGAAAAGAGAGTCAGGTCTGCTATCTTTGTTACCAAATTCGGTATACACTATAACGAAGATACAGAATGAAGTATATTTGACCATTGACCCAACTTTGCACAGCCAAGATGGCATCTGAGCAAAAAGTGGTTATTTTGTGAAGTGATTCTTGTAACATGGCCTTTGCGTGTGCAAAATATGGGAAAGATAGGACATGTATTCACCAAGATACAGGTTAAAACATTTATGACCTTTGACCCTAATTTACATACCCAAGATGGTGTCTGATCAAGTAGTTGTTATTTTATGACATAATGTACGTGACATAAACTAAACATGTGCAAAATATGGGGATGATAGGGGCTGTTTTTCTTGAGTTATTGCAAAGAAAGTTGCAGAGAGAAAGAAATATCTCAATACAATGTACATCGAAGATAAGTTTGATGTCAACCAAGTTTTTTGACGTGATCTCGGCGTCGTATGAAAAAATGGAGAATCACTGATGATAGCCCAAAGTCTCAGCTACAACATATTAAAATCTGGGAGAAATTTACAGAAGAGTAAGTGAGGTAGTGCTCGATAAAGACCGTCATGTCAATTTTCATTTCCAGAAAAATTCCCTCCCATAGAGATAACACGTAAACTGGTTAAATTTGACAAGGTTACATTATATCCATTTTCACGTGGTGAAGACATCATCCGATTAAAACTTTGATTAACAAAACTTAAAGAGTATTAAATTGGCTACAACATACTAAAATCTGGAAGAAATTCACCGAAGGGTAAGTGAGCTAGTCGTCGATAAAGACAGTCAGGTCAATTTTCACATCTAGAAAAATTCCCTCCCATAGAGATAACACGTCATAACGAAGATACAGGAAGAAGTACATATGACCTTTGACCCCACTTTGCACAGACAAGATGACCTCTGAGCCAAAAATAGTTATTTTGTGAAATGATCCTTATAACATGGTCTTTATGTGTGGAAAATATGGGAAAGAAAGGACATGTATTTACCAAGATACAGGATGAAACATTTATGACCTTTGACCCTAATTTACATACCCAAGATGGTGTCTGATCAAGTAGTTGTTATTTTTTGAAATAATGTACGTGACATGAACTAAACATGTGCAAAATATGGTGGTGATAGGAGATGTTTTTCTTGAGTTATTGCAAAGAAAGTTGCAGAAAGAAAGAAATATTTCAATACATCGAAGATAAGCTTTAATTTCAACCAGGTTTTTGGATGTGATGCCGACTCCGTATGAAAAAACGAAGGGAACACTTACGATAGCCCAAAACCTCAGCTACAACATACTAAAATATGGGAGAAATTCACCGAAGCATAAGTGAGCTAGTGCTCGATAAAGATAGTCATGTCAGTTTTCATTTCCAGAAAAACTGCACTCCCATAGAGATAACACGTAAACTGGTCAAATTTGACAATGTTACTTTTAATCCCTTTTTACGAGGTGATGCCGTCATCCAATCAAAATGTTGTTATTATATGACTGAAAGACCATTTAATAAGCTACAACATATTGAAATTTGGATGAAAATCAACGAAAGAATAAGTGAGATATGCTTGAGTGAACTTAAAATTCGATGACGTCATTTTGAAAATTTACTTTTTTTATTTTATTAAGATATTTGATATCTTTTCATCATTTTTCCAGCATCGCCAGCCCATGAAATGACATGTACAACTCATCAGCTTTCAGAATATGTAAAAAAAATGGGGGGTCACCGTCCATCCTGACGAGTAAAATCGGATTCAAAATTGGCGGTTTTTTTGCATTGTTGCACTGTATATCACCATTGACGCGCGCGCGGAATTTCAACTTTGACGGGCCCGTGTGACGTCATATTGAGTCGGATTGACTTGAAACTTGGTAGAAATATTCCTTGACATTATAGGCATCCGATAAATGTGAAAAAATGGGAAATTTCTATTGCATAAGAGCTGTGCGTGCGTATATGTGCGCGCGCGTACGCGTCCGTCCAATTTTTTCAATTTTTCAAAAAATGCTCCGATTGGTCTGAAACGTGTGCAAAAAAAATTTGAGCTCGATTTGAGCATACAAATATTTCAACGCGCGCGTACGCGCACGTTTTAAGAGAAAATATGAATTTTGATTATATGAGTAGAATGCGCTTGACTTGAACTATATGTGACGTAAATTTCATTGAAAAATTCCATTCCATTAATGAGATAGGAGTGAAAATGTGTTTTCATATAATGACGTCATAGTGACGTCACGGTCGACTGATCACTATGATTTTATAAAATTTGTCGTCTTTGGGACATGATACATATATGGTATGAGTTTGAAGTTGATACTCTGAGTACTTTCTGAGTACGTAGATACACAACTTTTGTCCAGAAATAAAGAAGAAGAACAAAGAATCCGTACAGATACAGAAGGTGATCCGAGAGGATACTCGGATCACCTAATAAGAAAGCATATCTGTAGAATATATGGTCAACTTCATTTAAAAAAAAAAAATCCATAGGATACATGCCAAATCAGTTCCTTACAAAATGTTTGTAATTCTCACAACCTGCAGTTTTACAGTGTGGTTGAGCAATGGTCTATAATCATATAAAAATTCTCATTTATCAAGCTGACTGACAAGTACCTGATAATATATTCAGATGAATAAACTTAAAACAGCCAAGAAACCAGATGCAATGAAATGTGTAGGTTTTAACTTTCTGAAGCACTAAATGGTAACCTTTAAGCATTCAATCACAGGTTCACATTTTCCACACCATCATACAATGTACCGTATATATCCTGACAAAATATTATGCAGCTAAAAATTTTTTAGCTCGAAAAAATGTCAGATTATGCATTTAACAGAATAGCTATGCCTCATCTAATACTCTCACGCGATCTTCAACGTGGGTAGAAGCATTCACAACTGTACCGTACCTATGGGGAGGGGGGCATTGTGCGCTTCTGCCCCCCCCCCCCCCACGATTTTACAAGAAGGAATTTTTTTGGGGGGTTTTTGCTTCTCAGCTGATATTCGATATGGAAGGGAGAACATGTACTATGCAAAGCTACCCACCCAATTTCATCCCCCCAAATTCCTAAATTATGCGAATAATATTATGAAGTATAATTAGAATTCTAGTAATAACAATGAAGTACAAGATGAAGAGGGTCCCACCCAACGCGTTGCGGGTTCATAACATATTGTTTGATAACCCTCCCTCTCTCTTCTCGTCACAGAAATTGTCAACTCATTTGCCATACTACCTGCGGTCGCAACTTCCGTGACCAGGCTCATTAACTGTCTGGCTTCATGCGTGTACGACATATATGACTGATCCGGATGAATGATTGTTGATACGTATTCTGTTCAATGTTAGTGGAGACTGACGTTGAGTGATCGTGTGAATGTTTGGATACTGCCTCGTATACTTTAAAAAGATGTCGAATAGTGGGAATACCAGCTATTTATAGGGACTGGGGTGCCAAACCCATTATCATAACAAAAGACTTTGAATTTCCTTCGTGTGATCTCTCTGCCAAAGCATGCAGGAATATGCTAACCCTCTGAAAGCTTGTACGAAGTGTTATGTAATAGAATTTTGTGTCATGCACTAGCTCCCCTCCCCCCCCCCCCCCCCCCCCCCCCCCCAATAAGCTCCCTGGACTTGTACGACTTGAAACCCGGCAGTGGATCACTGACAAAATTGTTAGTAACATCAGTTACTGATGCATTTTTTTCTTGCAGTTCTTTAGAAATGCAGATCAGGTGCAAAATTTATTGTTGTAATTCCTTTAAGCCACAGTAAGGCTACAATGTACCTTGTAGGCCTATAAACTATAGCTATATCAATTACAATTCAAAGGTATTTTATTTGCATTACTACAGACTACAGAATGTTGTAAAAGCCCTGTATAGTAACATCAGTTACTGTGGAATTGCCCATTTGGATAACTTGCAAATGAAGTCTGCATCTGAATTATATTTGTAAAAAACTAATAATAATACATGTACACACAAACCTACTGATATTGACCCATGGATGTGTCTGCATTTATGGACCTGGCCCTTCTACCTTGATGTGACTGAGTTGTGACTTACAGTTTATGTCACTGAGGTATGCCTTTCTCCACAATAAGGATGAGCAAGTTCTTTGTCCATACAACTTTGACTTTGAATTTGAACTTTGTCTTGACTTTAGAACATAGGTGACCTATAGGTAAGTATAGGCTTTCTTTGACTTGAGTTACAGCCATACAGGTAGGTACCCCAATTAAACCAGTATGCTCTTATTTTTTGGAAAAAACTGAGCCTGTCCTTATTATGTACTAACCACCCTTTTATATCTATATTATTGTCATTGCTATTGAGTATTTCATTTGTCACTGCAACTAGTGTAGTGTATTGACAATTTTTTTTTTTATGACTGCAGTCACATCACACTCACAGTCACAGAGCATAGCCAGCTACTGTGACATTCGATTCACGAATGAAAACACAAACAAAGACCCCACATTTTACAAATTTCTAATTTTGTAATTGAATGCCGAACGTACAAAAACGCAATATCGGTCCCCTAGCTCTTGTTCTGCGCGTGCATCTTCACTAGATCTAGACATGGTCTACTGGTATGTGCAAAGCCTATGGAGGTTGAAAGCAGTCACAGGCTATGACGAAATGAATGGCGGTGAATGGGAGTGCACAGTGCAGTGGTGGACTACAATAGGCCCTATTTCACGATAATGCCGAACGAACGTACCGGTAGTCGTAATACGGGTAGATAGTCATTACGGTACTCACTCACATTTTCCTCCTCTTCTCAGCGGCTGGCCTTGGCTTGTTGTTGCCACTCCTCTTCAACTCGGACGATTCGCCATGCTGCAGTGGCAGTTTAATTACAGGCAGCGAGCATTGGGCTTCAGCCTTCTGAGGCGTTTAATATGAAATTGGTTATGTAGCCCCTCTTCGAATGCATCCTCGGGGAAGTGGGCGCTGCACACCAAAGTTGAGCTGCTGGGCCGGCCCGTCCCAATCGGCCCTTGTCAGTTTTACTCGTGTGGTCCAGATTCTTTGTAGATTTTGATTGTTGGGAAAGGTGTGAAGGCTCACCCCATCCTTTGCCGTGTTGCTACACCCTGCAACGATGCATCGTCTAGGCATGGTTTCATTTACAGGGTGTAGCTAAGATCTCTTCAAACTATATTTTTGCAATCAAACGTTTTAACAACCCAACGTCTTGCGAACAATCAACACACGACATCAGCGGGGTACACATACGCGATACGCCGGGTGGGTATGGGCCGTGTGCGTATAATACTAACATGTACGGGTGCGTGCCTCGCACATCGGCTATACTACAGTAGTCAGCAGTGTCGTCTGCTACAAAAGCTTCGTTCTTGAGATGACGTATTCGGTCACGTGACTCACATTTGTCGAAATTTTACTTTTTTAAGGGGCGGAGCTTAGGAACTTGGACATATACAAAATCAAGGCAGCAAAATTGGATCCTCTCTCTTACAGGTGCTTTCTACAAACAACTGGTGAAAGATTATCAAAGATTATAAACACATCTTAGCCCTCTCAGAGCTCAAATTCGTGGATTTCACAGCCCCTTTAAGGAATCCCTCTGAACTTTTTCACAACCGCAAAGCATTCTCCATTTGAGTGAAATGGTTTTGGGCCTGATTCGAATTCCCTTAGTTTGTAATATATTTTGTGGCTACAGCGATTACCCACCTCTTCAAATACGGTACTATCGGTCCACTTTTACCCTTTTCATCCGCACTTGCCTATACAAAGCAAAGAATCATGGATACTTTGAAAGAAGTAAGTGCCTGCATAATTTGATGTTGACACTCCCATTGCTGAATCCATTCTTTGCATGGCTGTGGTCAATATCTTGTATGTAAAGGTCAATGCCAAGCTTTTCCTTCGCTATGTGGAACATGCTTTCATCTGTGTTTTCTCCCATGTGTTTCGGAATTCCAAACAGTCGTCCACAGTTCCTCAGCTTCGTTTACTTTCTGTTGAAGACAAACTGGGGTTTCCTCTTGACTCTCAAAGGTGTTTCTCGAGAATATTGATTTGTTAATCTTTGTTGTTGTTTTTTATCTCAAGCGTGATGAATTTCAATTCATTCACAACAAACGGGTCTATCCTTTCAGTCCCTGGCAGGAAAAAATGCAAAGCCCCAACAAGGCACTGAAGAATACACAATGTGCATAAGCAATATGAATGGATCAACTATGATGTCATAAATTTCAGGAATTTTAGCTGCATGTGGTCACAGTGCGTAGAACTATGCATAGTTTTGCGAGAAGGAAGAAAATTCCAAAGTACATGTAGGAAGTTTCGCAGGATGTTTTGCTGCTAACTTTTTGATAAGTTTGCAGTCACACTACTCTTTCTGACTGAGTGAAGCAATTTTAAATACAATGTACCAGTTAGTGAAACTACAGTGTACGCCTAGATTAACGTGGCATTACTGCACCTATTGTACCATGTGGAGTAACACCAGTCATTCATGCATGTAGTCAGCAGCTGCTTTTAGCTCAGATTGCATGTGAGATTATAAGTTCAGATGGAAGAGAGCCTACTGTAGAATGTAGCAAAAATCCCATGATCTCATTGGTCGAGAGCTGTGTGTTGATTTTTACTGGCCACACGCTACCTCACAGAGGATATAGCCACTGTAAACATGTTATTGCATTCTTGTAGCAAGAGTTGGTGCACTGGTAGCAAAGGTTCATGCACTTTAAAGCAAGTGTTCGCAGGTTCAGTAAGAGGTGCCTATTGGCTAGAAAACCATGCATCCTCACTTTTGCCATGCATTCAGTAATTACTGGATGCATTGTTTTTGTCATTGACAAGCCAAAAGGAAATGTATCCAATTATTTTCCATCAGAGTTTATGATAAAAAAGTGGATTTCTGGTGAGAAAATTGTCCTCTTTTTATATAAAACAGATGATGAACATGCTTTTTCGTGCATCAGTAGGTATAGTGTGCATGTGGTAACAATGGCTTAGCTCAACTCACTTGGCTTGACCACTTTGGTTAAGCATTCCATAGTTGACTTATGCACACAATTCCAACTGATGCACTCAGACCTGTGCATAATTTGTATATTAAAGTGTCTCATTTATTAGCTTTCTTACCATGCTTTTTAACCTGATGACAAATTACCTATTGCACATTTCTAATAACTTTTGTCAGTGTTCTATACTTTTCATTTTATTTTGTGTTTTGTTTTCATTGTCTCTTGCAGGAATACAATAATCTTTTGTAATTTATCAGACTATTTTCACAACCAAGTAACATGGATGACCTGGAGTGTAAATTATTGCCTGTTCTGAAGATTGGGTCCCACCCCCCCCCCCCCCCCCATTTATTTGTCCATGCATGGCAATTGATCTGACTTGTTAACTTGTATTTGTATCTGACAAGATTTTGTTATAAATGGAAATAAAACAAACAACAAATTTGGAGTGAAACCAAACTTCACTTTGATTATTTCAGTCTGTCATTTCAGACAATATGCTGCTTTGTGGCGTTTATGTGTACATGTATTGATTGTGGTTGCTTGACAGTGTGCATATATGATAATGGTAAGAACCTTAGAGGCAAATGTTCACTCTAGGTCTACAGTATTTCACTAAAATGTATGCATGCTGATAGTGCTGAGTGTATTTTGCCTGTCATAAAGTGACTATGCTTCAATATTCGGCACATTTGAGGACTTTTCAGAAAATCTCTTGAGAAGGTGGGGCTTTCTTGTGCAAAACTCTAGACCAATTTGATTAAAATTATCGATGTGGTGCCAATGCTACCTCTGGAAGTTAACACTAAATGGCAGATATTTCTAATCTCTCATCACAAAATTTTGCATACAAGAAAAAATATGATCTCCACAGGAGTACAATTACTAATAGGTGTCATTAGTAAGGTCACTTCTGTACACCAGCATGGTTCCACCAGACCCAATGTACTTCAACATATGACAACATTTGTATTAGGTCACATAATGGAAATTGAGCAAGTTTTATATTTCAATAGTTTATTCTTTATATACTTTAGGTATACATTGTCACAGTGAACATACATCATGTTCATTTCCATTGTCAGTACAACAAAATACAATATATATCATACTCCTACATTGATGCACACACTGTGCTAAATAGTTCAAGACATGGAATGCATCATGTTATATAATGGTGAACAAGTTTACAAATAATGGTCAATTTACCTTATACAATCAACCTTGCATAAGTCGAATAATCCCCGAAGTCAAAAGTTCTCTTCTCTTTATATTCTATTAATTCTAATCCTTGATAAGTCAAAGCTATATTCTCAGTCCAAATAAATTCGACTTGAGCAAGGTTGACTGTATGTCTAAAAATACTTCATGAACATCAACACACATTGCAGTATTATGAGGGCTAAAAAGCCATATTCTTGGTGGAAAAACAGCATTTTTACTTATCCTGCAACAGACATGTGTAGTGATCCATTGAGGATAAGCCTCATTTCCAAGAAACCTTCAGTATATACATACATTTTTTTTTTTTTTTTTTTGGGGGGGGGGTACAAAATACTGCCCAAAAAAAGTACCAGCTGGCATCTTTGTTGATGTCAAGTCTTGGTGTGAAACTGTTGGTTTTAGAAAGCAATGAATTATTCTTCTTCCATAAGAACAATACTCTTACCCTTTATCAATTTTCAAAGGCTATATCATTTATTTTTTTCTTGTCCTGGTAAGGGGTATCAGGAACCCCTACATCCTAATGAAGGCTTTGCCTCTTAATTTTGACAGTCATTAAAATGCAATTAAAATTCATTTCAAGAGAAATTGTCTCTTTGCTCCTTGAAATTCTGCTTTTATCAAGCATACATACTGACTGACAAATCAAAGCAAATTTCATGTACTTTCGTGTTTATAAAAATTCTCTCTGCAGTCATGTACAAGCATTTTGAGTTGATGGATGGCAGCTTTAAATGATATCACATTCAAAAATAGCACACTGGCTTAATCACACAAAACCAATACTGTAAAAGTGGTTTCTTTCGCGGTGGTTTTATTTTTGCGCTTTTCGCGCTTTGAGGTTGAACCGCGAATCTAACATCACCCAAAAATGTTTTGAAAAGTCGCGCGAAATTAACCACGCAAGGAAATGTTTTGAACTCGCCGCTTGTTACAACGCTATTGTGCACATGCACACACAAAGATTCCACGCAATGTAGGTAAGCATGTTATAAAGTACTCAAGATACGGGATTTCAAGTAAGCTTGCATTTAATTTCAATTTCTATTAGATAGATAAAAGAATAATTGGATTATAGTTCGGGTTTTCATGTGCAAAATAAAACAGTCTTTGCTGACTGTGAATTCACAGATTTTGCCGACCGCGAATTTAAACAATTTGGCACCGATGGAAACCGCCAAAGTATCTGTACGCGAAAGAAACCACTTTTACAGTATATCATTATCAATACCTCACAGAACTTAAACTTCATTAAACCACCTTTTCATTTAAAAAGAAATTACTCCCTCTCTTCTCGATCATCACAGACAAATATCTGCATTTCGAGACATACTGATGCATCATCTAGTACAGAATTCAAAAACAGAAATACTTCTAATACATATAAATGTAGTACTTATTACACAAGGTCTATAAATTGATCAGGCATGAACAAAGAAGAGCTGTTTCGACTGCATGCAGAGCGTGTGAGCCAAGTCAGAGCTGAGAAAATAACTAGGAAATATGACTGAATAATCACTTTGAAATTATGAACAAATTGGCCACTCTGAAGCCAGTTGCATTGCAGGACTATTGTTCACTATAACAATAGATGTGAAAACAAAAACATATTGTCTCAAGATATTACAAATAGTAACAAATTAACAATAATGCAAGTCTACGGTATGACTTTTAAAGGTAATCCCCATTTTTTGGTCAAGTTGACAATCAAAAGGGAAATTTTATTCAGTTTGTGTGCAGGTCACAGCAAGAGCTTGTACTGCAGTAACACTATTGCCAAGTTCATTTAGAAGTTTTGAAAGGCATCACTTTCGAGAAACCAAGTGAGACTTGAACAAGTTCCATAACATTCTTTTTTCATGTCTGATTTGAATAATATTTCCCTGTTCTGTCAGCTTGATTTTGCTCTACACATCAGTAGCCAACTTGAAAATGGCGTAACATATCATTGGGGATTCTCAGATAAAACTCGATGAACAGTTTCCATCAACCCGTTGAGAACGGTTTGATTTTGCTTCAACACGCATTTCCCATAGACACTTGCCTGAGTATACTTGGGACTCGTCCTCAACGGGTTTTAAAAATAACAACTTGACAAAAAGGGGAAGGATTTTTAAGGAGATGGGAGAATGGTGTCTAATTATGTCTATGGCAAAGACGATAATGCCATATATGATGGCATGTACACCAAATAGAACCTTCAGTCTCTATAGATATGCAGCTGAGAGACATGCAAACATGTTTGAAGGTCACGGATGATCATTTGTGCCGCTGTGAAGGCATCTAGAGATAACGCAAAACTTTGTGGCTTTGAAACGGCTCAACCTGCACTCCAAAGTAGCCTCTGATAATAAATCACTCTTAATTAACAGGTCAATTTCTTTCCACGCTGAGCACGAAAAAAAGGGGGGGGGGGGGGAGACAGAGAAAGGAAAGAAAACTCATATTGCTAGTATTCTCTCATATGCTGTTCAAACATGTGGGCATGAAAATACACATTCTTGTCTAAAATACATTTGCACAAAGAAATACATAGCTACACTTTACACTTTCTCATATCTAAGTTCAGACACTCGACACAAGTCAAGACGATTTCATAAATAAGTCTTCTGGAAAGTTATTTCCTGTCATAACATGCCATGCAGAAATCAGGTCCGGACTTGGAATTTGCCAGCTCTCGTCAGGTACTTGACTCCTTTGAAGGGTTTGTATTTCTGTTTTATAGAGAAAGGGATAGAAACAAATATCACTCACACTTTGATATCAATAGACGAGTCACATTTACAATCAGATCTACAGAAAGAAATTGAACTCCTTTGACAACTTGAAGGTAGAACTGTTTCTTAGAGTGTATTGAGAATAATCTGTTACATTTGTGCGACAGATTTTATTGGTCATTCCATTTTCACCAAGCAGCTTACATCAGTACAGCTGTCAACTTTTATTCTGCCATCATGAGCTTACACATAATAATACATATACTTTTCTTTACAGATTTAGAACAATAATATTTTTTTTTCCAGTTCTGAATGACAAGACAGACCCCTTTGTCACAAGTCTAACCATAGCATATCCACTAAATATCCTGATATTTGATATTTGATATGTGGCAAAACTTTACACTTTGGATCATAATTTAGATAAGACAAAAACAAACCTTTTCATCACCAGTGGTATTTTTTTTTTTTTTTTGGTCTGAATATCTATGAACAAAACACATATTATTCCTTTAGACAATGCTGTTCATCTTACATGCACACCCGGACAACTAAATGTTGCATTTTTGTGTGTGGGAAACTTTGAAATGTGATTAAGACCAACATTGAAGTCCCATGGATTGTACGATAATAAATCCTAAATTTGATGAAAAAGGGGGAAAAAATGAATACTGTAAAACCAGAAAATCAGTTTGTGTGCATTTTAATTTCATGAATTTCGCGAGAGCCAAGATTCGCGAAGTCAAAATGCATGTGAGAGTTCTTGTGTACACTAAATGAATGGAATGCCAATGGCAATTCATGAAAAATTCATGCCACAAAAAAAGCCTCCAGCTCCAATTCGCGCAAATCTCATGCCGCGAAAATATCTTGCTTTACAGCCAACAAACACATAAAAAACCTCTCGACTGATCTCACCTCTCCATACATGTCCAGTCGGTTGACCTTTAACCCCGAGATAGCCAGCTGGTTGATGGAGAACTGCACCTGTAGGACACGAGATCATGTGACTACCATTGTCAGCTACACTGTCAAGGAGAATCATAGTTTCTGTGCTTAGAAATGAGGGTTTGAATGATTATCACATACAGGTCACTGCATCTAGCAAAAAAGGTGAGAATAGCATTTCAACATTAGGCATTTACACGCCTGTCAACTCTAAAATTCAATAAATAATAATAACTGGGAGAAAACTATGCAAGAATAGGAATTTTCACCAATTTCCCATACATCACTATTAGCAGATGTTAACAAAAACAGAAACACAAAGGTTGACTGAAGCTTCTTCTTTCCTAGGACAATGGAATGCTCCTATTAAATGGGAACAGTTGACAGGTATGCATTTCATCAATAGATAAGATGGGTGCAATACAGAGTCACAGATGGCATATCAGAGTATTGATCGAGGTCTATGAAGCCTATGTACCTCGATGGTTAGGACAATAGCTGTGTCATTCCACAACAATATCAGGAATGCTTTGCTCTCCTCAATTTGCCAAAAGTACTTTACAAGGCAGATTTTAACTTAACTCGTTGAGGACAGGCTGATTTTGCTACAACACGCATTTCTCATAAATACTTGCCCGAGTATACTCGGGACTCATCCTCAATGGGTTAAGAAGGAAAATATGGTGATGCACTGTGCAGGGAAAGAGAAGCGGGCACAAATGACAAGCACTGGTACTTTTCCCTATCACCTGCTTCAACATACAGCTTACAGAGATACAAAAAAACCCCAAAAAACTGAGGAATCTTACATTGATGGTTGGATTGGCCTCCGGAGGGGGGACGCCGGACTGTAGTGACATCTGAAGGATGGAAAACAATATTTGTCCCTCATTAGAATAAAATTTGCAAACATTAACAGATGGAGCTCCCTTGAGAAATCCAGAGGGGAGTACAAAGATGGCACACTTGTGTTGGGGGGGGGGGGGGGGGAGGGGAGGGGAATCACAATCACAATGTTTGAGCAGTTTGTCGCATGGTAGTCAAAAGGCTGGTCATCATAATAGTAATCATGAAGAACAAATAAAAGAATCATATGATTTCTATTTTCAGTATCCTTAAGAATGTGAGTCAAATGAAATAGCAATAAGTTACAAGACCAGCAAGAGTCACAAAGCAAGATGCATATGAAGTTCTGTAGCTATTCATTTGAATGCACAACTACATTGAACCTGAAATATCTACAGCAATATCAAACTTCAAAACCATTTCTATTGCACTAAATGATGTACAATCATCTCTTCTTTTTTTTTTTTTGCAAACTAACACTGCTTTAAAAAATGCATACAAAAGGGCTCTATGAGAAGAATTATCATATCAGACAACTTTCAGAAAGGAAATACAAGTCTCATGGAGAGAATAGCATTTCTATTCTAAAGAGATTTCAAAAAATGTGCTGCACTTACTGATCCCTTGATGCTGGGTATCTTCTGTGGATTGATCTTGCCGACTTCCCACGACATCACCTTGGCAACGGGATCGAAGCTGTAGGAGCCCTGCGTCGGGGTCAGCGTCATGTTCAGAACTTGCTTTGGAAGGTCACAGGTTATGACAACATTTTCGACCTGAGCAGGGAAGAAGAGAGTTTGTTTGAGTGACCAAAGACCTGCATGCCAACATAGAAACTGGGCACTGGACCACTCGACCATTTGTGTGATATCTAGCTTAAACTGATCTCCTACCAAGATACCGTTTTCTAGTCAGAAGGGAATTCATAACAGCAACGTCATATGATAGTGTTTAAGCAATGCCAAAGATTCTAAACAACCCTTTGGTTTTAACTGCTATGATTCACTTACATGATATATCTACATGTAGGTAGTTTGAGATTCTAGAGTGCTTTATTAGTGCACATAAACATTCAACATGCAGGTAAGCATTTCCACTTGAATAATTTAACATCAATGCATGCATGGCAATGCCCGTATTGTCTTCTTACACCTTCAAAACTTTAACTTCCCTTTGGCATTTAATTTCATCACATCAGCTACTATTAGACAATGCACATATGCACATTTCTTCAAACCAGGAAGATTTCAAAAAAAAAAAAAAAAAAAAAAAAAAATCTTGTTTGGATGAATCTGCACACCTTTGTTATTGTTAAATGCTTCACCAACGTCAAATACTAAACTAGATGAGTTCTCTAAACATTTGCATGGTGAAACTTCCAGTTCCGTTAATTTGTGGTGAAGCACATGGATTCTTTTTCTTTGGGATACCTACTTATTCAAAGATTTTACCAATATATTCTGGTATTCATCAGGATGGGCATGTTGTTGGCGAGTAGCCTATATGCAGAGTCCTCCCATAACAACGAACATGGTTATAATGAAATTTCTTTACAACAAAGTAAAAGCTCGTGTCCAAAACTTATTATCATGACAGCCATTTCTGAAAAATTCCTTTCGTTATAACGAAATTTAAATACAATGAAAGAAAACTGTCAATCCTAATGAATTCCTGACAATGGAAGTCACCTGTAGATACTGCATGTGGAGAGATTGCCTGTCACAAGAAAAAAAAAATGCACTTACAAGAAAAAAATACTTACTGTCTTTCCCATGGTCTGCTTTGGTCCCACCGTCACCTCAAATCTTCCTGATGTCTCTCTGATCATAATGTTTGGCTTTACATACACTGGAATGGCAGTTAGACTGGCAAAGAGAAAGTATAGATACACACAAAATGAAAGCAAATATTTACTTCACAAGCAAACTTCACAAAAATAGCCCAGTGACAGTATGCTATCTTTTGCAAATGGATTTTTTCCCTTTGTTCTTTTTTTTTTTTTGCACCAGTGTTTCATTAACAAACTAAGAGCTGCTAAAATAAGAATGCAGAGACAAAACAATAGCTCAATAAAATCATTGTTCTCCTTCCATGATTCCATCCAGAGTTGGAAAATGGTAACCTCTCCTCTTTCACAAACAAAACGTCTGTTTGCAATGTAAGTACATGTTGTTAAATGGTCGCTTTGAGAAGGCATTTTTTCTCTTGAGGTATTATTGAACTAATATGGACACAGTGATGAATTAAGAGAGGAATCATTACAGACAGGGCTGAAACAAGTTTATACTAAACTCACTTGGAAGCTCCTATGTGATAGGACAGCAATCTGAAGTTACCATCGGGAGGGACAAATGACAGAACTCTCTCCGACTGAAATAAGGAAAGAAAAACGTAAAATATTTACACTTACAGTCTAGCATTTTGCAATATCTCTGGTATGTTCAGGTTTACCTTACCAGCATTACAATACGTGGCGTTACAAAGGATTATTTATTTTGTTCATTTTGTATCATCTTATTTTCACATGTGATAAATCAAATCGTGATTATCAAATATCACCGATTTCATACCTCATATGTCTCACTAGGAGAGAAATATTCTGACATCAGTTGATTTTAATCAGCATGAAAATCAAAACATACAGGTAAATTATGTCTGCTATTGACAACATTCATGTTACACATTAAAGCTATAACTGGTAAAGCGCAATTTCAAAAGAATTCAATAAATTCAGAACTGTAATATCCTCAACATCAAAACTAAAAATGTCTTAGGATACAGCAAAAAAACGAAAACAAAAACAAAACAATAAACGAAACAAACAAACATGTGACCACTTTGATGCGAAGAGGTCCATGGCAAATAAAACTCACCTCCCATCTCTTATATCGAACACAAGGATGGAAACTGACATCGTCAAGGAGACGGTGGTTGACAAAGGACATGGTGAGGTCAGGCATACCGGTCAGCTTCACCGAGCAGTCGATGTAGCCCTGGATCTCTGCGATCACCGTCGAGCCCTGGACAGCAAACACACAGGGAGATTAAACATTACACTACCGATCAAATTATTTTTGTAACCCTCAGACCACGATTAACCCTCTCAGTGCTAGGGACGTCCTATGTTTGAAAAATTTAACTGTTAAACACATTCCTGCTAGAAAATAACAATAATGAGAATATATTGTGATAAGACATGGTTGAGTATAATAATAATAATAATAATAATGATTCAGGTATTATGCCTTGACAATTACATCATGGAATAAGCCTTGAACATCATGTTGCATCTAAAAGGTGACTAAAACTGCAAGCATTTCCATACAGAAGTGTTTCCAATCATTATTTCAGAGAATAATCAAAATAGTGTGGAAGTCTTCCAGCAAAATATCACCATATTGATGACTGTGCATTAATCATAATATGATGGATGTTGCCATTAGCAACCTACCGCTTTATCAATGATGCAGTCCACCTCTTCGATGACATCAAAATAGGCCTCGTTGTTGGTGTATTTGACCCCGCTACGTCTCCATGGAACGTTAGATAGCTGACCAGTGGGCAGTGTATCACTCAAACTGTGTGGAGATATGACCACAAAGTCATTAAACACTGAAAAATTGCTCATTATATACATCAATGAAGGGCAATTTGTCAATCAGTTGCAATAAAGAAATCAAAACTCAAGCAAAACCCACTTCCCTTTATAAAAGGTCTTAACACTCTCATGACACTCTCAGTCAAAAGTGTCATGAGTTTACTAACTACACCTACAAAGCAAAACTGAGGAGAGTAGAAAACAAAAGAGCAAAAGATATCCAAGTACCAAAAATCCCTTATCTTTGCCTGTCCTGCCTATTTCTATGTATTCAGTTTTCTCTACCATGCAGAACAGATTTGATTAAAACATTAGCGAGTCATTGAATCTCTCACGTTTAACACAGACCCAAAATCTAATCAATGCATTGTTATGCTCGTTAGTTTCTATACTTCTTCAAATGCTCCTTAAGTCATACCATTGTAATACATATTTAGTGTTGGGGGTTTTTTTGTTGTTGTTTTTTTTTTGTGTGTGTGCATTTTGTTTTTGTTATTGTTTTTTAACTTGAATCAGCCTCCTGACCTCAGTGTGTCAGAGTAATCAGGCTAAAAATCATCTAAAGAAATGTTCTCCTTTAATTCCATCTCTATATCTCTCTCTATCTCTGTGAAAAGACTTGTCGCCTTGACACAAAACTTACTTTGAGCTGCCTGTGACAGTGTTGACCACAGTACGTAGAATGTTGGGAGGCTTGATCAGCTCCTTTAGGATATTTGATTCCGTGGCCAGTGGGAATCCATTGTCCAGCATTTCTTCTAGAAGCTAACAATCAAAATATAGAATAAAAGGTTTAAAAATTGCGGCAAAACAACACTGTGATATTGCTGATGTTTGTATCACTGCTTTTGATCTGTATCCACCACATGGTTAGCAACAAAATAGTTAGTTGCTTGTGTTACATCTTTGCCACTTGGGTTGCATGTTTGTGGAGTTAAACATATCCAGCAAACATCCCTGACGACAACAACAACAACATCATCATTGACACCATCATCAACAACAACAGCAACAACAACAACAAAGCAAACAAGAACAACAGTAATAACAACATATGAAACAACAGTAACTTGAGCTGAATGCGAATACAGTGCATTCCCGTTCTAATGAACACGGTTATAATGAAATTCCGGTTACACAGAAGTGAAAATTCAGGCTGTAACATTATCCGCTCTATGTATTTTTATTGTTAATTTGTTTGCTTATAACGGAATTTTAATATAACGAAAGAAAACTACCAGTCCCGCAGACTTGGTTATAATGGGAGTCCACTGTAGTAGATTCCAAACACTTTCCTACACATCCTGATTCATACCTGCTTCATGTCACATACCTCATAAACTACAACATAATGCTCCTTGATGGACGTTTCCGTGCACTCGGAGAAGTAGTCACTGAACGTGTCCACGATCCGATGCAGAAACTCAATCACAAACAGAGGGGGAGCTGTAGTGGGTTGAAACGGTGACATTCAAACAGATGAATAATATTGTGCAATGATTACTTAGTTACACAAGTAAAAAAATTTACAGCTGCACACAATGCCATGCTAGCGTGGAATATTTGAAGAAAAGCGGAACAACAGATGCCATAATTTGATTAACAGTCATTGAAAGGAATTATTTTCTGGGTATCAAATTGCAGTTTGCTATTCATTCTTACATCATTGCTACACAGACTGACTTTTTGGAAGCAGTTTTCTTCCATAGAAATATCAAGGACACCATTTGAAACATTATTAATCGACTGAAACTGCGAATCAAATTTGAGTTAGAAAATTATTCCCTGCATTGCAAAGTGACCCGGACATTGCTGATGATTACTCTGTCCGAGCTGCAGATTTACAATCACTTTGTGTGTGTACAAGTGTCAAACATTCACAAAACTGTATGACGATATTGACATAATGAGTAACATGAAAACATAATTATTGCATCACTGAATGTACTCATGTTCTGCATGGTTAAATGACGTTTCCAATAAATTTTGTCTTCATTTTTGTGATGGACAGGATACAAGGTACAAAACTTGTAATACATGATATTCAAATGCACAAGATCAATAGTAAAACATACTTTCATTCTGGACAACAGCTACAAAGTAGATGTGATTCCGGAAGATGCTGATGAGATAATGGTGAGGTGTAGCGATGATAGGCGGTACATCCAGCTTGCTGCAGGCCTGCCAATTTCAGAGAATATTTCAACATATATCAATGAAAGCATCAGCATTGACTATTGATTATACTGAGTACATACCAAATGCTGTATGCATATGATGGTAGCTGGTTATGTTTATTCCCCTTGTGTTTAACTAAGGTAATCAAGGGCTTGAAAAGTTCAATGTTATTCTCTAAAGGCCGCAAACGCATTATTCTACTGGAGCCTTGTTGACCTCTGTTTCACCATTCAAAAAAGAGCCAAGAATCTTTCTTCGAATCCTTCTTCAACACAAAATGGCATATTCATGGGGGGGGGGGGGGGGGGAGAAGCTGATTTTCAATGTGCATATTGAAAGGGGGATTCAATCTGATAACAGTAATGGCTTTTCTCCTTTTTTCCTCTCTTTTTCGTTTGCCTGTGTGTTGTGCTTTTCTTTTCAATCTTAATACACAGTACTGTAGGCAGCCTCACAAAGATTTTAGAGTTCATTTTCTTACCTTCTCCTGAGCTTCAAAGAAGTAATCACATACTGATCTACTAACGACGCTCTTCCAGTGCTTTTCCATAAAAATGTCTCTGCAGAAAAAGGCAAGAGAGCAGTTCAAAATGATCAAAAAGTTATAATGGAAGCAAAACTTAACATACAAATATAGAGTCTAACTGAAAGGCATTTGTAAAGCACAGTATGTATATACATTTAAGTTATAATGGAAAATTAGACATACACTATACAGCATGTACATGCAATGTTTCCTGTACTAAAGGCAAACAAATACATGTAGGGAAATGGACCAGAAATTTATATACAGTATTATGAGTGAAAATACAAGTCCATGAAAATTGGATTCCGTAAGAATTGAAAACCAGATGTGATACGCCAATGATACAAGGTACTTTTGTATTCCATTATCAAAGTTCATGGAGCAAGGAGACCAAGAACTTCACAAATTGTGGTTTGGTTGTATCAAATATTCAAAGAGACACCATTCTGTCCATTTTTTCCCCTACAGTAGGGTGTTGAAAGAAAATATAGATTATGCGTTTCCCTAAGTTCACATAACAAGCACAATTCTGGTGCAAATCCATTTTTTAATAAACTATCAAGCCCTAATTGAAATTAATAGTTACCATAAATTTGATAATTCTTATAGTCTTACTCTACAATAAGTCTAATAATACTAATGATATCCTGAAGTGATTGATACTATTATTTTCTAGTCTTAGAAAGTGTTTGTTTCCTAAAAGTATCTTCAAAGACCAGATGTTGAGGATCGCTTGCACAAAAATCCAGTTTTCCAGATGTATGTAGCATAATCTTTCTCATATTTTTCTCATTTTTTCGATGGTAATGATAACATCCACTTGTTCTAGAAAAAAAAAATGGCAGCCCACATCAGCTCATGAAAGCTCTATTTTACATGAGGTCAAGTTAAAAAAAAAAAAAAAATTATTATTACAATGTACTATTATTATTACTATTAAATGGTATCTTTATTCAACAGATCATTGTTTGCAGCCAGAGGCTGAATTACAAATAATTCTACACTCACAGAAATGAAAAATATACATACACACAGACAGTATTACATATTAAAAAAAAATGTAGAATTACATAATCAAGATAAAATGCAAGCTCATACAAAATGAGAACATTAAAAAAAAAAAAAACAAAACAAACCTCAGACACGGCATACATACAGAGAAATAATGAAAGTTTGGGTTAACCTTGACCTGTGACCCTTAAGTTCCAAAACAATCACTGCCAATCAGTACAACTGTACAAGCATATTCACTAAATTCCATAAATGTACCTTGAACAATTTCCGAAATTTGAGGAAGAAAAAAGGAATTAAACATTTTGACTTAAAGGACAAGTTCACCTTCATAAACATAAGGATTGAGAGAATGCAGCAATATTGGTAGAACACATCAGTGAAGGTTTGAGGAAAATTGGACGATCGATGCAAAAGTTATGAATTTTCACAATTTTTGTGTTGGAACCGCTGGATGAGGAGACTACTAAGGCTCATGATGTCATATGAGTACAACAGTATAAAGAAAATGTAAAGAAAATTCAACATATTTTCACTTTTTTTCGCATAATAAAAGAGCACTTACCTTGCCTCTTTCTAAAGGCAATGGGAATAATATTACCCATAACATATGTCAGTAACAAGTCAAGGGAATGTGTTCTTTTTTCAAAAGATGAAATTTTTTGAAATTCTCTTTATATTTTCCTTATATTGTTGTACGCATGTGACATCATACACTGCAGCAGTCTTCTCATCCAGCGATGACTGCACAAAAACTTCAACAATTCATAACTTTTGAACGGATTGTCCGATTTTCCTCAAACTCTCAATGATGTGTTCTACTAATGTTGCTACATTCTCTCAATCCTTATGTTAATGAAGGTGAACTTGTCCTTAAACCTTTGACCTTTGACGGCATGTCCCGTAATATTCTCTAAGAAAAAAAAAATATTAGGTAATCCACAAACATCGGAAAAAAAAAAAAAAGTTTCTCAGACCCTTGTTTCTTAACTGCGATGTCAAGAAGTAGGGCCTACCGAAAATAAAATTGTCAATGTGATATGTTTGTTGTCACTTCTTAGCTGAGAAAATTTCATTTTTGTTGGACTTGGAGATTGCGCCCATATTATCAGTTGGCTTTTTTTTTTCCTACTACTCCTACAGAATCTACTCCTAACGTTTGTATTAAACAAAAAAAAAAAAAGGTGGTATCCATGTAATTATAACACTTTAACAGTTAGAAAGTTTAAATCTAGGTCCTAAAGTTTACGACTTGAGGTCTCTTCATATTAATCCTAAATCACAATGGTTTCACGGTTTCACGGTATCGCGGTTGAAAAGCTCCATCCGGAACATCACTCAACATTGATAGCGGTCTGTGAGGGAACGGTATCTAATCGAGCTGTGCGCTCTTCATTGAATCCTTGATGGAAATTAATCATGTTAATGAGTGGGGAAGGGATGAATCCTTAACGTTACAATACATTCATGAATATGATCAATGATGACACTATCTTACAAGAACTTACAGTTACAAGAACTTACGAACGCCTACCGTCTTTTTCTTTAATTCAACTGGAAAGTTAGTAAGATACATGTACCCGCATCTATCCAGTAGGCCTGGGTCTAAAACCGACATGGAATCCATAAATTTTACCGAGTATTAATTGTCTACACACATAGATCCTATGTACATAGACACAGTACACATGTCTAAGCATGTGGGACCACACTGAAAAGAGGTGTGTGCCACGAAACGCTCACTGCACTGGCAGGCAGGCGGCAGGCAGGCATCACATCTGCCACAACTGGTAACAGTTTTACATCGGCTTCTAGCAAGAGTGAGAAACCTAAACTTACCCCGAGGAGTTGATCATAAAAAGGCTGTGTATCATGTTGACTTCTTGTACGTCTAAAGATAGCAAAAACCTACAAATTAAACCGTCATGGGAGGTTACGACTACACGTCTTCGTCGAGTCACAACACAACTAATTCTCTCCCACATATATCATACACACTCTAATGCTGACCTTTAAACTTCCCTCCTAACAACTTCCGGTCTACTACACTAGCACTCTACACGTACACACGTACACAATAACGCGGGAAATTCGTCTGGCGCGCCGCTAGCTAGCACGACGGGCCTCGGCGGCTTAGCTTTCGATGCAGCCCACGCACGTAGTTGTACATGCGACACATTGACGTGACCTGACACACTTGGGGGCGGCTGAACATCCACCGGGATCCAGTTTCTGCCAGTTAGGACTGTGGCTGTGCCTGAGCTCACACGGACTAAATCTCGCTTTTATAGCCTTGGAAGAACTTAGAAAAGTAATGAATTGTGATTGTCATGACTGATGGGCGTCAGTGCAGTGCCAGTATTACTACTGATCCATCGTCGGATTGAGCAGCCACATTTGCAACGCCAGCGAGAGTCAACTCACAAAAAGGCAAGGAAGGGCAACCAAGGCAAGCTCCAACAAGCAAAGGTCCCAGTGCAGTGCAGGGTGAGCTTTATGATTCAATTAAGCAAGTCAAGTCAAAGAGTCACCTGAACTTCAAGTTGGGTTGTCCTTGTAATACCGTATGGATTCATGTCAACACCAGGCAAGTCACCGTTTATACATAAAGACTTTATTTTGTCTGTGTCGAGTTTACTCAAGGAGGTATCTCTCATACCTCCTTGGTTTAAATTTACTCACAGTTTTTGTCAATGTCAGTAAATTTACAGTGCATATTTTTAATCTATGTAGAATCTAACCGTTAAACGTAAAAAATGCCACTCTCTACTCTGATGCAGTCCAGTAGACGTTCTAGAGATCTAAATGTTAGGATTCTAACCGTTAGGAACTATCAGATGTAGGTCTAGGCCTATGTAGAATGAAGGCCTAAATTTTTACTCCTTTGTGAATCTCATGTAACTTAGGGCCTAATAAGTATTGTAACACTGGTCAAGGATATGGCACCTATTGCCCTTGTGAGCAGAGTCTTTGTTTAAGAATACTTTTTGGCACCTTCTTCTCTCACCTTTTTGAACCTGGCTGTAAAACGGGCACCTTAGAGAAGGGATCTGAACAAGATGAAATTTAACTCTTTTTTCCATTGTGTCTTAAATGAGAGTCTTAGCCATTAATTAGGAAAGGAATAGACAGTGTACTAGAATAGTAGAAATGATCATCTAGACTAGGTATAAATATGTCACAGTATTTTTTTTTTCTCATAGACTAGCTAGAATTTTAACACGTTACATGTAACGTTAGTCATGTTTGTTTATAAAAGTGTGTAATAATACGTCCTAGTCCTTATTCTGTGATACATTATAGACGTACTCAAACGTGTAGTTAGTAGTAGTAGTAGTCGTAATGTTAATATGCAATTTAGCCCCTGGGCTAACAACTATACGAATAAATAAATCTTTCTATATCATATGCTACATAGTCCCGGGGGCCAGCCACAGCAGATATCTGAAAAACTGTGAAGACTGCAAGTTTTTACACTGTAACTCATTTTGTCATTACTGCACACTTCTTATTTTCTTAAACTGCCTGTGGATTCAATATTTTACAGATTGCAGGAATTTATTGTGTTTTTTTTTTTAAAGAAATATATATTGTCATTGATGTCATTAACATCTTTATAATTTCTTTTCATTTTAGTTCCAGCTATAGTGTCGAGTTCCAGGTGAGCTAGCCTACTACTAGCACCATGTCCAATGCTGTAGAGGAGGGTTCTACTAGTGCTATCAGTCTACAACATAGTTTAGTGGAGACAGAGAATGCAGAGATGCCAGGAAAATCACCGAAAACATCTGGAAAGAAGAGGAAGCGCACTTCATTCCCTTGCCCGAAAAGAGTTTCAGGTAGACTTTCTTGTTGAATAACTGACAGCATTAAAGGAGCATATCGTGGATAGCCATCAGAACCCAGTAATAAATGACAAATTATAGAACACATAAGATCTGTAATTATCAGTGAAGCTGATGTTTTGTGCTGATATGATGTTATTTCATTTTCACAGTCATCTTCAGACATGGTTGTTGGTAAATATTTACTGTCCTACTGTATTCTCTTCCTTTTTTTCAAGGTTTGGTGTAATACCACAACATGATTTGTTTATGCTTTGGTTATCTGTTTTACACCTGTACATGGCATATCTAGAATACAGAATATATGCTGGTTCTTTTTCAGGCAATTGATTAAAACACTACACTGGGATTTTTTCCTTTAAAACTCAAACAAAAATCTGTTCAGAAGATGAAATGAGGAGAAAATCTTGTGTTTTCATAATTTTTAAAAAGGGACTGAAAGTGTCCCCTCATCTATTATACAAGTACATGTACAGTATTTATGAATGGAAGGAAGATAACCTGAAGAATCTGGGGCCCGTTGCATAAAAGTTACTGTTATGGTAACTTTGCAATCCAATGGTAACTACCATGGCAACAATACTCAACAGCCAATCAAAATCAAGAATTCCATGGAAGTTACCATTGGATGGCAAAGTTACCATAATAGTTACTTTTATGCAACGGGCCCCTGATCAGTGAACAATACATTTTGCGTGTGTGTGTGTGTGCTTAAAGAGAATAGAGATTGTGCATGACAAGTTACAGAGTACCATGCTATATGGTTAAATTCTGTACACCTACATAGCAAGGTAGTAGTCATGTTTTCGGTTGTTTTCAAGTTGACAGTACAGCTGAGAACATATTCTGGACTATAATAACAATGTTCATCCTTTTTTTTTTTTCTTTTCTTTCCCCATTTTTGCAGAGAAAGTTCGGGGAGACATCAACAATTTGCTGCAATCTGTTCCCCAGGTTGATGAACTTTTCAAGGTCATTGACAAAATAGGAGAAGGTAAGCATGTGGATGTTTCTAGAACTTCTATTTTTTTAACCACATTGATGTAACAGTTTGTAGGTGGTGTCAATGCTGAGAATTATTTCTTTCTCAGCGTATGCAGACAAATTTAAAGGCAACAAAATCTCCAGTACTATGTTTTGAAATACTATCAGTGATATTATCTGTGCATTGCATCACAGACCTGAACCTTTGCTGAACTATTTTCTGTGAACAGATTTAAGTTGTAATTTTACAAAAATGTCAAGAAATGCTTGTAGTCATAATTGGTTTACTCTTTAAGCCAGTCTCATCAAGGTGGGCTTGTTAACACTGCATGTCTTTAACCCATTGAGGAAGAGTCCTGAGTATACTTGGGGAAGTGTCTATGGGAAATGTGTGTTGTAGCAAAATCAGCCCATCCTCAACGGGTTAATTGCAATGTCTGGTTGACCTGTCTGAACTTTACCTTTTTGTGGTCAGGGAGAAGCATTAATATATTATCGTTTTTAACACTTTAGATTTCAATTTTGGATTTTTAGCACTTTAGAATTACATTTTGGATTTTTAACACTTTGGAATTAAATTATTCAAAATTTTTATTTGCATCATTATACAAATCTAACAGGATAACACTTTCAGCAATATTAAGGGAGAAATTGTGTTTACAAACCACTATTGTTTAACAGTAGTAATGAAATCAAAAGGTTTTTTTTTTTTCCTTCTATAATTTCAGGAACACTTGCAAATGAGCATCCATACCTTTTAAGTTACTAACACCCTTTTTTTTTTCTTCCATTGTTTTCCATATCTTTCTCCCACCAGGCACATTCAGTTCTGTATACCGAGCAGTTCTCAAGCAGTATCCAGATTCCAGCCAGGAGTTTGCCCTGAAACACATCATTCCCACTTACCACCCTGATCGCATCCTCAGTGAACTCAGCTGTCTGGTGAAGATTGGGTAAGGCCTATCTCTGTCCAACAAGTAGCAAATTCAGTCCTCTGTATGGTGGATCAAAAGTTGGCTACACCAAAGAAAGTTGACCCCACACTTGCTAGTTGCTGACAGTTATGATCATTCAATGATTTGCATGAAAGGTGATAGGTTTTGTGATCCATATTTTCACCACATCAAGTACATCTGTTCTTAGTAAAGAGTTCCCTTAAAGGGAAGATAAACCCCAAGAACAATGTGGATTGAGTGAAAGCAGCAACATTAGTAGAACACATCAGTGAAAGTTTGAAGAAAATCGGACAATCGATGCAAATGTTATGAATTTGTAAAGTTTTGGTGTTGGAACCGCTGGATGAGGAGACTACTAGAGGTTATGACGTATGAGTGGACTACAATATCAAGAAAATATAAAGAAAATACTACAAAAATCCATTTTTCATGAAAATTACAAATTCCATCAACTTGATATTGACATATGTTAAGGGTAGCAATTATTCCCCCTGCTTTCTGAAAGCGGTTGGTCCACTGCTCTTTCATAATTCTAGAAAAGTGAATTTTTGTTGAATATCCTTTATATTTTCTTTGTATTGTTGTCCACTCATACGTCATATCCTCTAGTAGTCTCCTCATCCAGCGGTTCCAACACCAAAACTTTACAAATTCATAACTTTTGCATCGATTGTCCGATTTTTCTCAAACTTTCACTGATGTGTTCTACTAATGTTGCTGCTTTCACTCAATCCACATTGCTCTTTGGGTTTACCTTCTCTTTAATCAGTAGTGGTCAGTTCTGAACTGACCCCCTATGGAATGGCCGAAATATTTTGAAAATTTTAAAAAGACAAATTTAAAGAGACATGTTCATTAAAAAATAAATAAATAGATAGATAAATGTTGTGGGTCCTGATTAAGTGAAGTGGCAGGGAATTGCTACATTCTTAATGTAAACTCTTTGCAAGGATTTCTTGTTCATTTTAATGAGAAATTATCTTATCCTCTGGACGATGATAGATCAGATTTGTAACTGATGAAGACTGGTTTTAAATCCATGATGCTACATTTTGTATTTTTTTTTATTTTTTTGTCCTTGAGGTGACCAAAGACATGATGTAGAGATTGTTACACTTGGTAAGAAATGTTTGTTACTGATATATGTGTTTCCTTTAAGTCCCGGGTACTAGTATTCAAGCAATACCAAATCAGTTTGTGAAGGTAGTGTTCATGAAGGATATAATCTCTTTTCTGTGGCAGGGGCTGCAAAAATGTGATGGGGGTGAAACTGACGCTGAGGGATAAGGACAACATCGTCATAGTGATGCCTCATTTTAGGCATGACAGATTCCAGGTAAGATGGCTAGTCAACTTAAAGGCATTATTTACCATGTGCAGATGAAACATAAACCCAGCTTTAGTGCTTGAAAATCTGTAGTTCTAAAATGTGAGCTGGAGATAGAAACAACCAATGTAAAAATGTTGATCAGTGTAATCAATGTTAAGTATTGTTAAATGTACTACATGAGAACAATAGTTATAATAAAATTGTTTCCAGAATAAACCATCAGCAGTTATGGTTTATTGAGAAAAATAGTGGTATATCCTTCTGCTTCAGCTTTTATTGCAAAATTTTTATATAGTAGATGTTTTGTGATACAAGTGACCTACACATATGTGTTAAATGTGATAACTCGAACATTTTTTAAATTACTGCCCCCAGTGTTAAATAATACCTTTAAATCACAATTTCATTGATATAATTCTATAATACATTGATATTCAGCTGTCTCTCTTGACTACACAAGAGAAATAGGCAAATGCAAGTCATGAGTCTGTAAATGGTAAATATTTACACGTCACTGCTGTGATGCAAGACATCCCACAGCCCAACTACTTATGATCCAGATCCTGATGAAGGTCATGACAGGCCAAAAGCTTGATCTAAAGGGATCGTATAGTTTTGGTTGAGACCTAATTTCAGGTTTCTAACATTTTTGGTGAGATAGTGAGAAACCTCGTATGAAATATGAAAGAGCATGTAATTCTATGAGGATTTCATTGTTTATTTGATGAAAATTGGTTTTGAAATGGCCGAGATATCCAAAAAGAGCGATTCTAATAAAGTGTGGGACCCACACTTTATTACGATCGCTTTGTTTTACTTTGTTTTTGGATGTTTCAGTCATTCCAAACCCGATTTTCATCAAATAAACTTTGAATTCCTCTTAAACTGGTATGTTCTGTACTATACCATAAGTGTTTTCTTGGTATCTCGTAAAAAGTTAAAAGCCCAATTCTCATCTCCACCAATACTTTACCATCTCTTTAAGGGAAAAGTAGAGAGCAACATTAGCCTCAAACTTGATTTCTTCCACATATATATTTGCCGTTCATTGTTTATAAAGTAGAGTGAAAACTTATCTGTCATTTCAGGCCTGTGTTTGTCTATAATTGTTTTATAGAATTTTAAAAAGCATTTTAATTGAAAGATTAACAATTAATTCTAAATTGGCAGCACAGTTTGGAAGATTCAAGTTCTGTTTCTCTCTCAAATCGACATTCAGTATTTTTTTGTTATCGTACTTTTGTACAGATTTAATGAATTTGACCAGTTACATCCAAACCTTTTCCAATACATGTATAAGATATGCAGTGAAATTCATTGATGCCAATATACAGTGTAGTGACAGATAAGATGTCACCGAGTAATTTGTGTAGTGAAATCATCTGGATTTGATAGGTTAAGCTATGTGAACTCAACAACCACATTTGATTTGACTTTCCTGACAGGATTTTTACCAGGACATGTCCGTGGAGGAAGTGAGGGAGTACATGAGGAATCTCTTCATCGCCTTGCACAGGGTGCACAAGTTCAACGTCATCCACAGAGACGTCAAGCCGGGCAACTTTCTCTACAACCGACTCACAAAGCAGTACGTCATCACCAGAATTTTGTTTTGTCGCAGCGTATTAGGCTTATACCTAGATGAAGTTGTGATAAACCAGACACTAATTAACAATGAATGAGGAAGAAACAATCTGTCTAAAGTGATAATCTGTGAGTTTTGTTGGTTTTTCTCAAGAAATTCTGTTGTTACTATGCAGTAAAGCCTGTAGTTGCAAGTATTTTTTAGATATCTTCACTTTCTTGTAAAAAGCAAGATATCTGGTCTTGGACAAATTTGTATGTCACATCTGTAAAAGAGAAAGTAGTGTGACTTATGTGTTGACATGTACACAGTACTTTAGTAATGCCAAATGATAGCTGTATATGTGAACACAGGGTTACATTTGGAAAACTGTGCCAATAAGTTTAGCTGCAGAAAAGATTTAGGAAGCACACATATCTTTGCTTGTTTGCTCTCTTTCATTGCATATCTTAACTCCCCAGATCACATTTTAACTCAGACAAGACTTTGCATACAACAGCTGAAGAGATTGGGTACCTGCAGTCGACACCATGGATAGATTATTGCTCAGTAAAATTAGCATGTGGAATGAGAGCAGTTGTGTTTTTGCTATGCTTCCGACATATTCAGCTTACATCTACACATATACGTATAGGCATGCATCAGTAATCACTGTGCTTGTGTATACCTCTCACACTCTGCCTTGAATATTCAGCTTTGCCAAATTATGCTTGCTTTGGACACAGTAGCCATGTCTGATGTGCCCTAATTTTGCAGCCTCTCAACATTGCACTTAAGGGCATTATTAACATAGCAAGTTAAACATATCTTCTGAAGTTGGAAATACACTTTCAGACAGAAAAAGAATCATACCTTAAGTAAAATATTCTTGCGTTGTCCTCTCAAACTAGGTATGCACTTGTAGACTTTGGTCTTGCCCAAGGAGTGCCCTCAAAGTCCACATTAAAGGCATCATCTAAGTCTACTGTTGAGGGAGTTCTTCATGAAGACACACCACGGATTTCCCAACTTCGCAAGAATACTCGCCGAACAGCTTCAGTTTCAGAAAACAAGGTAGAGTGTCATGATGGATGTGTAGTTTTGATTTTGTAACCTTTTCTCATATTACAGTGTCTTTTGTCTGCTCATAATGATTTCTCTCTCAAATTCAACCTTTCTTAGGGGTCGCTTATATGAATGTACATCAGAAGCTCCATAGTGCTGAGAGGAATATAATGTAATTAGATCTGAGACGAACAGATGGAAAACTTTAAAAATACCAAAAGTGTGCATGAAAGTGAGACACAACAAAGCAGGATTATTCCTAATGCAAGGCTGCACGCTAATCCATTTTTTCTACTGGTCTGACCTGTCTGTTGGACCAGTAGGTACCCAGTTTTTCCGTATTTTACTGGTCTATTCCTGGAAAAGTTACTGGTCCAACTGATTTTTACTGGTTAGTGATCGTCGGACCAGTGCCAGTGTGCAGCATTGCCTAATGCAACATTGAAAGGGAGGTCATAATGTCAAGAGCAACATTTCTGTGAACTGAACATGCCTCCTTGTTAATAGGTTGCGGAGAAAAATGGCCTGAAGAGAACCGTGTCAGAGTCTTCTAGGGGTCCAGCCCCTCATCTGGCCGAACTGGACCCCAACACGTTCTGCCATTCCACAGAGAAGTCCTTTCGGGACAGGCGACACCGACTGATCTCCATCACCGAGGAGGACCCGAAGAGGAGTGAATCCACCACGCCGGCCCGGCAAGGCAGCGAGAACATCCAAGATGCGCACCAGACAAGGGAGAAATTGACCCCCAAGCCGATGGTTCTGACGAGGAAAGGGGCGTCGCTGGCCATGAAGGGCATCGGGAAGAGGGCTGGGCCCGAACCCGCATCCCCAGAAGCCTGTTGTTGCTATGGGTTACCACAGGTGTGTGACATCTGTCTGGCTAGGAGCAACCAGGTAGCCCCTCGGGCTGGCACCCCAGGATTCAGGTCTCCAGAGGTTCTTCTGAAGTCTCCCGATCAGACAACCGGTAAATATAAATATGCAATGATTTTAAAATCAGTTATTTTTATATGAGAAATTGCCAGTAACTATGGTAAATTTCCTAGTAGGGTAGATTTTGTCAAATGAATACCTGGACATATGAGATATATGATTTCCAATCGATGTTTGATCTTTTATGAAATGACTACTAGATATTTGATGGAGAAAAACTGTGATGTATCTTATTAAACGTTGACTATCACTTTCTTTATTACGAAGTACCTGGTACTTTGGCATTTATTACAAACAAGATGTTACATTTGTGCTGAAAAAGACACAAGCAGAACAATTTACGCTCTAGTCCTGTGTGGTCACTGTATTTGAAAGAAATTGTTCAGGTGCTTTTTTGGTTTGTTTGTTTGTTTGTTTGCCATAATCTGTTTTAATGAAGAACTGGGAACTGATGTGGAAACTTGGTTCCAATAAATATACCTTGAGTTTGTCACTCTGTACATCATGTATCTGAATCACCTCATATCTGTTGTCATGTCGTGGGTTACATTTGAGTGGTGAGATCATAACAGAGGTGATTGGTAAAGCTTCATTAATTTGTTGCCTCTAACTCAAATTCCCAGCCGTGGACATGTGGGCAGCAGGGGTCATCTTCCTGTCCATCCTCAGCGGCCGCTATCCCTTCTTCAGAGCGCCGGACGACATCACTGCCCTGGCCCAGATCATGAGCATCATGGGGTCCGAGGAGACCAAGGAAGCGGCGAGGGCGATAGGTAGGGGCAAGCATGGTATTACCGGACGCATGGTATTATCGGACACGCACATTTTTGCGTACTAATGACATTCTGTACGCGCGAGACTTCGTAGATTAGCCTCACAGAACTTTGTGTGGACCGAAATCGCAAAAAACGCCACATAAAAATGTAAAAACACGAAAAAATTCACATTTTACCTCAAATTTTATAGTTGAGTGACCCGCACCTCGAGATAGCTAATATTTATGCATGTTTGAATCACATTTCGCGACTGAAATTCTATGAAATCCCACTCACATACAGGAAAAATGATGAAGATTCCAATAGAACCAAAAGTTCACTGATCGATATCGGAAATTTGTAGCTATCGTCCTCAAACGCGAACGATGCGGAATAGTTGTGCGCTAAGGGGCCCGCAACTCGTCACCCGCGCTTGCAGCTCCCATAGACAAAGCATGTAAACTAGAAGTAGAGTCTAAAATCAGTTGTCGGTTTTTTTTCACAAGGTTCTATTCTGTGAACTGTTCGAAATGTTCAAGACAGACATTTTGCCGTAAAATACAAAATTTTAGCCTCATTTGCCAATTTTTTCTTTGTCATCCGCTCAGTGATAATGTGTACGATGATTTGTGGGATAAATTGTGATTCTTGTGCAAGGATTAGGTGCGAAAGATGTCGATTATTTCATTGCGAAAATCGTGTCCGGTAATACAATGCGATTTTGCACCGCGCAAAAAGACAACTTTTGTAGAGGGTTATGTTTGAAGCATATTTTCTAAAAACTGGAGTGAACAATTGACATCAGTTGGCTGAATTCGTAATTTCCAGGAGTCTGTGAATAAGTGATGTTATTTTTAGCCCAAATTTCATCCTCTGAGTACGGAATTCAAAGCCACGAAAGAAAGCGTCCGGTAATTGGATGTGCCACCCTACTATTTCCTTCTAAAGTACACACAATTACCCTCCTGACTGCTAGCTCTTTGGAGTCTCCCCCGATTTTGACTGGTGAATGTTTCAGCCCTATTCCTTAGAGGAGGATGGGTATGACAAAAATCAATATTTTTATGCCAGTTTAGTACATCTACCAGTTACATATGTGTAAGTTGAATCTTTTAAAGCCATCTCAGATGGCTTTAAAAGATTCAACTTACACATATGTATACTGACTCTTGTACAACATATATTATTGAACAAGTGCAAATATATGTGCATTAGCAAAATTAGGGAGTCTACTTCGGTATAGTATACAGTGACACAGATTTTGTTGTTGTTGTTTTACGTGAGGTTGACCATTTCCTGGAGTCAATTTCATTTTAGTTATTTTTTCTGTGCATAGACCACGAAAATTGTTAAGTTAGTGCCAAATTGTTAAGATATTTTGTACATGAGAAACAACTTCAGAGTAAAAACTGAGTAATTTTGCCCTAATGGATACCAAATTTTCTTTCCCCACAGGCAAACACCTGCAGTGCAGTGTTAAACTAGTCGCCATGGATCTGAAGAGCATGTGTCGCCAACTCCGACATGGCACAACAGAGCACCGGCAAAAGTCTCGTCGCCGCAGCAACGGGGAGACATCAAAGCGGCGTAAGAATAGCTCCGAGCCAGGCCCATCTCCCAAGGCGAGAAAGAGTGGCGCAAATGGGGCAGATGCAGGTCGTGGCAGTGGAGCCAATAACGGCGACGTTGGAAGCCCACCCAAAGACGGCCTTGTTTGTAGCTCCATCTCGATGGAGAGTGAGAGTCCGGGGGTTAAGGAGGAGGAGGAGAGGGACCAATTTCCGGATTCTGCATACCACCTCCTCTCCCGCCTCCTTGAGCTGGACCCAAGGAGGAGGATCACTGCCGCAGAGGCGTTAAAACATCCCTTCCTCATGGAAGCATCCTGATGAACAGAATCGTGTTCATAGCTGTCCATCTACCTTCAGATTTTCTATTTCCAGCTCACAAACGAATCTCAGAGTTTTAAACCAGCGTTTAGCTGATGGGTTCTTGCTGCCATAAAGACAATTTGATCTTCACAACAAGTGCTATAACAAGTGCAAGTATCAAAAGTTGCAGCTGCCATAGTACCTGACTGTTTATCACGTAAATTGCAATTAAAAGGTATTGCAAGTTACAAATGAGCTCTAATTAATGGAAGATGGCATAGAGTTTACTTTCCATTCCTATATGTCAGGTGTTTTTTTTTTTTTATGCGTGCCCTTTCAACTTCTTTTTATGCCTCCGCCACGAAGTGGTGCCGGAGGCATTATGTTTTCGGGTTGTCCGTCCGTCCGTCCGTCCGTCCTTCCGTCCGTCCGTCCGTCCGTCCGTCCTTCCGTCCGTCCGTAATGAATTTTGTGGACAAGGTAACTATCAAAACCTGTTGAGGTATCCTAATGAAACTTGGCATGTATGTGTATTAGGGGGTGAAGTTGTGCCTATCAACTTTTGGGTGCACATGCTCAAGGTCAAAGGTCAAAAGGTCAAGGTCAAATACATAAAATTTCACTATTTCCACCATATCTATTGAATGCCTGAAGATATTTTCTTGAAACTTAGTGTATACATGTATTACCCAATTAAGATTCTCTGGTGAAAGTTTGCGTCATGAAGTCAAAGGTCAAAGGTCAAAAGGTCAGGGTCAAATACATGAAATTTCACTATTTTCGCCATATCTATTGAATGCCTGAAGATATTTTCTTGAAACTTAGTGTATACATGTATTACCCAATTAAGATTCTCTGGTGAAAGTTTGGGTCATGAGGTCAACGGTCAAAGGTCAAAAGGTCAAGTAAAAATATCAAAACTTCTTTTTTTTCTCCGTGCCTTGGAAAATTGTTCAAGTTATCTTCATGGAACATAGTATATACATGTACTGACTGGAAGTGATTATCTAGAGAATGTAGGGTTCACGGGGTCAAAGGTCAGGGATCAAAGGTCAAGTGCAACACTTCAAAATTTTACTATTTCCCTCATATTTATGCAATGCCAGCAGGGTTATTATTTTTTTACACTTGGTGTATGCATGTGTAACCTAATAGAAATTCTCTGGAAAGTTTTTTTTTTCTTCTTTTTTTGCCTCAAAGGTCAAAAGGTCAAAGATCAAGTGAAAGTGCTGAACTAACTTTTTCCTCCATATCTCGAAGTGGCTCAAGTTATCTTGAAACTTAGTACATATATTATGCATGTTCTACCTGAAAGTGATTATCTTATGAATTTTAGGGTCAAGGGCCAGATGAAAATGGTAACAATTTACTATTCAATTCAGAAATTGCACTTTTTCTCCACACCTGTACCTTGAAAATTACTCAATGCCTAAATGTATGAATGGGTCAAAGTCGAGTTAAAGTCCTTAAATCCCTGGATACATGCTCTCCTATTCATCCAATTAAACCTAGGTCAAGGAAGGTGAACATTCAACACATTTGTGACAAACTTGTCATTTCAATATTTTGCCAATTTTGTGAAAATGTAATCACACATTGTCCACATGTACTATCTAGACCTATTGGGAAAATCATGCATTATGGCGGAGGCATACCAGTCGCCAAAGCGACATTTCTAGTTTCTTTTTAAAGCGAAGTTACTTCCATCGCATACCATTAAAAAAAAATGTATATACCAGAATGCACAATCAATATTTTGTTTCTCATCCACAGTACTTTCAACCCCTTTTTATGCCTCCGCCACGAAGTGGTGCTGGAGGCATTATGTTTTCGGGTTGTCCGTCCGTCCGTCCGTCCGTCCGTCCGTCCGTCCGTCCGTCCGTCCATCCTTCTGTCCGTCCGTAATGAATTTTGTGGACAAGGTAACTATCAAAACCTGTTGAGGTATCCTAATGAAACTTGGCATGTATGTGTATTAGGGGGTGAAGTTGTGCCTATCAACTTTTGGGTGCACATGCTCAAGGTCAAAGGTCAAAAGGTCAAGGTCAAATACATAAAATTTCACTATTTCCACCATATCTATTGAATGCCTGAAGATATTTTCTTGAAACTTAGTGTATACATGTTTTATTCAATTAAGATTCTCTGGTGAAAGTTTGCGTCATGAGGGCAAAGGTCAAAGGTCAAAAGGTCAGGGTCAAATACATGAAATTTCACTATTTTCGCCATATCTATTGAATGCCTGAAGATATTTTCTTGAAACTTAGTGTATGCATGGATTACCCAATTAAGATTCTCTGGTGAAAGTTTGGGTCATGAGGTCAAAGGTCAAAAGGTCAAGTAAAAATATCAAAACTTCTTTTTTTTCTCCGTGCCTTGGAAAATTGTTCAAGGTATCTTCATGGAACATAGTATATGCATGTACTGACTGGAAGTGATTATCTAGAGAATGTAGGGTTCATGGGGTCAAAGGTCAGGGGTCAAAGGTCAAGTGCAACACTTCAAAATTTTACTATTTCCCTCATATTTATGCAATGCCAGCAGGGTTATTATTTTTTTACACTTGGTGTATGCATGTGTAACCTAATAGAAATTCTCTGGAAAGTTTTTTTTTCTTGTTTTTTTGCCTCAAAGGTCAAAAGGTCAAAGATCAAGTGAAAGTGCTGAACTAACTTTTTCCTCCATATCTCGAAGTGGCTCAAGTTATCTTGAAACTTAGTACATATTATGCATGTTCTACCTGAAAGTGATTATCTTATGAATTTTAGGGTCAAGGGCCAGATGAAAATGGTAACAATTTACTATTCAATTCAGAAATTGCACTTTTTCTCCACACCTGTACCTTGAAAATTACTCAATGCCTAAATGTATGAATGGGTCAAAGTCAAGTTAAAGTCCTTAAATCCCTAGATACATGCTCTCCTATTCATCCAATTAAACCTAGGTCAGGGAAGGTGAACATTCAACACATTTGTGACAAACTTGTCATTTCAATATTTTGCCAATTTTGTGAAAATGTAATCACACATTGTCCACTTGTACTATCTAGACCTATTGGGAAAATCATGCATTATGGCGGAGGCATACCAGTCGCCAAAGCGACATTTCTAGTTCATTTTGTTTTCAAAGTGCCTTCCTCACATTCCAGACAAATATTGTGATGTATCAGGGAGTTCTTGTCTGTTCTAAAATTTGGATAATCAATCCCTTTCTATATGCTGTGTGTGAAAATGTATTCATTGCACAGAGCAGATGAGGGTTGATGTAATTACTCTTAGGGACAGGGGGAACAGTTCAGAGCTTTAGTTCAGAATGGTGAAACTTCCATTAACTTTACTGGTTGCCACAGGTTTACCAACATGACACAATTTGACTAATTCAATTCAGATTAATTGAAAAAAAGTAACCTCATTGGTGTCATGTTTTTCAGAAATGCATATCTTTGACGATTTTGATGAAATCTTGATTGTTTATTGCATCTGTCTGATGCAGTATTGGGTATATAATTTGTAATGAATTATTCCGTTGAGGATGGGCTGATTTTGCTACAACGTGCATTTCCATTAAACACTTGCCCGATTATACTCGGGACTCGCCTTCAATGGGTTAAGCATTTCATGTACTTTCTCTTGCAATTCTCAATAATGATAGGTGTTTGCGGTTTGAAATCACAGCTGTTTGTTCATATAAAATTGCAACACTATATTGATGGAGGCTTATATGTGTTTCCACCATTGCAGTGCACTTTTCAAGTGATGTAAGACATTAATGTTTATGAGGGGCAATTCTCTATGCCACGCTTGACATGATTAACCAGTACCCTTCTGGATTCAAAGTCCACATCGACTATGTATGGGATGCAATTTGTACAACAATGTACATGTATACGTGATGTTCCTTGCATGAACATTGTAAAGGTGTGTTTATACAGTGGACTCCCATTACAACAAAGTCCTCGGGACCGGCAGTTTTCTTTCGTTATATCAAAATTTCATTATAACTGAACAAATAAACAGTAGAAATGCACAGAGTGGATAACGTTTCGGCCCAAATTTTTACTTCGTTGTAACTGGAATTTCGTTATAACCATGTTCGTTGTAACGGGAGTACACTGTACATGTGTGTCTGTATGTGTGAGATAGGAGATTAGAGACTGCGTGCCCAAGAACTTCCACCTCAGTTCACCTTGATATTTTCTTCCTCAATGAACATTACCTCAGGAATGAGAGCTTGAAGATTTGTTGTTGTTGTTGTTGTTGTTGTTGTTGTTGTTGTTGTTGTGGAAAACAGATAATACATATGTAAGAATTCACATTCTTTGCTGCAGGTAGGAGAGATTCCATGCATAGGACCTACACTGTATACCAAGTTAGATTGGTAATGTCTATATTGTCTTGATTATGTGTGCTGCAATGGATTCAGACTTTCACACACACAGAAAGTCTTCTCAAAGAGATAAACATCAAACAGTAACATACAACTTCATCAGTGATGCCCCTGCAACTGAAATAAGTGCATCTTTTGAAAGAGAAAAAGACAATAGTAGATGCTGGTATGGAAAGAAGAAAACAGCATTTGACAGATTTGTGAGAGATTGTGGATTCTGATTCTATGGTCAAAGTCAAATTTTCATTTTTGAGAATTAACAGAAAGAGTGTATTATTTGGCATGTGAATTTATTTATGTCAGCCAGTTTGATGAAATGGAATTAAAATATTGCCTTTCATAAAAAGAATTCAAAGAAGTCACAGTATCTTTGATTGCTAAATGTAGTATTTGAGTGTGTGCATGAACTCCTGTTGTAAGTGTACATTTTCACTTACAATCAATGACAAATCTTGTGTAGTTAAATACTTTATCAATGACAGATATCATTCAAGAAAGTTCCCAGGTCCATATAAGAGAAAGATCACTCCATGTTCTTCTTCTTCTTCTGGTTAAGTCTGCCTCCTTCAATAGCCTGAAGATTCTTGCAGACTGGTGCTATTTACATTATAATACAATTTATTTACAGATATTTACAAGCACATAGAAAATTTGACGAAAACAACTAGCCACTGTGATCAAACGTTAGACGGTTTCGAAATGATCCCACAGATGGCGCAGAAACAATGTCTGACGACAGGGAATTCCAGTTCCTTACAGTTCTTGGGAAGAACGAATGGCGATGCGATTCAGTTCTCGAATATGGTACCTGATAGGAGCGTGGTTGCGAGGCTCTCGTTAACTGAGTAGCCTGTTTGATAATATAGTCCTGTGCTGAAAGAGGAGTAAGATTATTGTGTATTTTGTACATCATAATTAACCTGTCATTTTTTCTGCGCTGTTCCAGAGTGGTCCAATCAAGTTCTTGTAGCATTTTGGTGACACTTGAGGTGTTATGGTAGCGATTTAAAGTGAATCGCGCAGCTCTTCTCTGGACCATTTCCACTTGGTGGATTAGCTTCTTGGTGGATGGGTCCCAAACTGTAGAAGCATACTCAACAATTGGTCGAACCAACGTTTTGTAAGCTGTGGCTTTAACATCAGAAGATTTTATGCGAAGATTGCGTTTAAGAAATGCAAGCACGTTATTGGCTTTATTGACAGTATTATTGATGTGTTGGGTCCACTTCAAATCAGAAGTAATGGTTACACCTAAGTACTTCACGGATTCAACAGATTCAAGAGGGGCGTTATTTAGATGATACACGTGTTGCACCTTACTTCTTTTCCTGGATATTGTCAAAACCTTGCACTTATCTGTGTTCAAATCCATCATCCATTTTTTCGCCCAGTCACCAATTTTGTTTAGGTCCTCTTGAAGATTTTGCGTATGATGTTGATTGTCGATGGTCATGTAAGAAATTGCATCATCGGCAAAAAGGCGAACCTTTGACGCGAGACCATCAGGCAAGTCATTGATGTAAAGCAGAAAGAGGCAAGGCCCAAGAACCGATCCCTGAGGCACTCCAGATCCTACCGCTACTGAAGAAGATTTCATACCATCCAAAACAACCCTCTGACTTCTTCCATTGAGAAAACATTGAATCCATTTCAGATTTTTCCCCCTGATACCGTAGTAGTCCAGTTTACGTAAAAGCCGCTCATGTCCAACCTTGTCAAAAGCTTTTGAAAAATCCATGACTATAACATCCGTTTGACGACCTGCATCCAAGTTCCTTTGTAAATCGCTTGTGAAACCAAGTAATTGTTGTTCACATGACATGTTCTTACGGAATCCATATTGTAGGGGAAAAATGATGTTATTTTCGTCCCCGTGCTTCATAATTTTGCTGGCTAAAACGTGTTCCATTAGTTTACAGCAAATACATGTCAGCGAAATGGGGCGGTAGTTTACAGGAGTGGATCGATTACCTTTCTTGTAGACTGGTACAACATTTGCTTCACGCCAATCATTTGGTATTTCACTTAATTCATATGACAACCGGAATATATTGCAAAGAATTGGAGCCAGAATTTTTGCCAGCTGCTTCTAGAAAATCTTCATGAATAGAATTAAATGAAACAGAATGTTAGAAAGTTTCTTCAAAATAGGACATGAAATTAGAAATTATGTTATTTTGGCAATTCCATAATTTTATACGCTGTATTTATTTCACAGACACACTGAATGCAACGGAGGGGAGAGAGGGGAGAGAGTCGTCAGCTCATAACTCTCCTATTGGCTTATACATAAACAGCGATGTAAGAATTAAATTTGTTGATCAATAATTACAACCGTGCATTCTTCAAATTCTTGGTTGCCAAATGTCAACACTATACCTCTTCATGATTTTGATTCGGAGAATATAAGTTCTTGAATTTGCTTCGTGAAGCTTCGTGTGCCGTCAGATATGAGTAATATCACTGTATAATTTGTGATTATGAGAGTAGATTTTCACTTTAAGATATTCAAAGTAACCAGAGAGAAGCCAGAAAATGTGCGCATGCACACATACACACACACACAAACAAACAAAAACACACAAACAAGCAAGAACACCCTAGAAAGAGACAGACTGGAAATGTACTTGTGTTCATTTAGTGTACATTATGTGCATGTATTTTTGAGAGGAAATGTTAAATCATGTCTAGCATACATGGAAAAGTAAAATCCATGTATTTAGTATTCATTTAAACTTTTCGACCACTGGCAATCTTTAAAACGGTAGAACAAGTTTCGTGTAAAGGCAGAACGTTTACTAGTTTTAAATGATTTAGGCAATAAGAACGACTTTAGGCATAGTTTTTTTTAGTTTTTTCTTCTTTTAATATTCTTACAGTTTCTGTCGAATTACATGTATTTACAGGGCAAACAAGCGTAACTACAATTCATTTGAAAAACTGAATTACCATGAATGTCGAATTACGTTTATCTTCAATAGCAATTTGATAAATTTCACATGTGAGAATGTACAGGGGAAAAAAGTTGCATGCATTCATTTCAGTCACAGGAAACAAGGATTAGCTCAGCTACTTTGAACATTATTTTTCCCCTCGATATTGAAAAAAAAAAAAGTTGTCAAAAGTGTTCGCGCCAAAAGTGTTCAACTGCACACGGGGAAAAATCTCTCACAAATTTTGAACGATTCAATTATGACGGCGACTACAGACTTTCTTGATTGAAGACCAGCCCCTTTTCACCACATTCGTGGACCGGGGCAGACTACTCCTGTGATTGGCCAATCGAAAGCTCTCCCCATGAAAATCCGGAATCACTGGTGGAACTGCAGAGGCGGTATTCATGCGTGTGTTTACTTGCGCGTTCCCTGGTTGCGCACAATGTGCGCGCACCGGCAAGTCCGCGCTGGTTTTATCCGGTTTAATCAGGCTATGGCCACCTTCATATTCAAGGGTGTCTTCTTTATCCGCACGGGAGGGAAACGTGACTGGGCGGGATCGGACCGTGGGCCGCACCCGAGTCGTCTGTCGCCTGATTTCGCACATTTTATCGCGAAACAAGTCGTGAGCCGCTTCCAAGTCCCTGAGTTTGGTCTGCAACTGTATCTCGAGTTCGTCGACCTCGAACTGACGTATCTGGCTCTCATCGAGCGCCGCAATGGCATCGTCGACGAGCGACGCCGGCATCAGCATGCTCGATAGTTTTGGAGACCTTTCGTGTTCAGCCTTCAGCTTCTTGAAGTCACGCATCATCTCGTGGTCGGTGTAACCATTTCTGTTGCGATTGATCGGGCGCAGGTTTTCGTCCCACTTGTGATTACGTCTTCCCGCCACATATCGTTGCCTATATATACATGATAATGACACAAGTCGATGATATTGATTAGTGTGTTTGCAATCATATTTTTACGCAACAATCACTGTGAGCGTGTGTATGATGCTGACTAGAAATTTCGCTTTTTAAGGCCTAGATGAAGACTGGTATGCCTCCGCCATATTGCATTATTTTCCCAATAGGTGGTATGCCTATACACTTTGACAATGTGAGATGAGACAGTACCACATCATTGGCGAGAGACTGAATGGACATGTTTGAAAGTTTGATGGCGCAACCCCAAAATGTGTTGACTGGTTAAACATTCCTTGAACCAAGTTTCATTTGCATGGCAAAATCTGTTTATTCGGGAATTTGAGCATTTTCACTTGACCTTTGGCCCTTGTCCTTATTTATATATTATAAACTTTTCAAGACGATACTTTGAAATATTTTAAGATGTGCGAAAACCTAAACATTTCCTTATACAATTTAGATAATCTTTGGAATCGATTACCGACGCTTCGTGGCGGGGGCAGTGAAACAAAACCGCACAAACAAACGCCCAAATAGTTAAACGCTTACACACACACACACACACACGCACACACACAACCCCAACACAAAACCCAAACTTATACATAAAGGAAACTGCTAGTATCTAATCACAAAACGGAAGAGTTGTCGCCGCCTGTGGTATAAAGAGCTTAATAGACCGCGCCGTTTTTATCTTCCCATTTTCTATACATGGTACATGTATTTGCTTATTTCGTTTAGCCATATGGACCTCAGTATCTGTGGACGCAAGTCGCAAAATATGAGTGAGGTAGATTTACAATGTGTACCTGTACTAGGGCTGTTTAGATGGAGATATTGCCCTTTTTTTTTATTAGACGTGAGACAAAGTGATGTTTTCATTTGTGTTTCGAAGCAGTTTCCAAGGTTTTGATATCTATTTGAAAGCCTCACTTCACATTCAACAGGCATCCAGCATTTTCGTCAACATTAAATTTTGCCGCACATTCTTTTAAAGGCATACTTTCACATTAAATTTTATTGTGAATGTTCTTTCTTACAACACTAAACACCTCTCGATATTCAAGTTAACTTGCGTTTAAAGAGTAAGGCAAACACACAGAATTAACTCAGAAGCCTCAGAATTTGGCATCCTATCATCGCTAATAAGAAGAATGTTATTTGTATAATAATTATTAGAGGTCGTAATTTTTGTAACCATATTTATACGTAATCTTCACATTGGACTGTGCGGATAATTACTGCTTCCACAATTCAGCAATTGTACAGCCCAATCCACACCTATATAAGTCATTGAACAGGTACAACTTTACAGCAAGGTTGCACAATCTACTGCTGGCCTATACTACTTATACTGTATCATTGACAAACAATGTAAATACTATAGTATGGGTGACGATTTGGCGGTATGTGTGCAAGTCAGTTATACTGCTGGGAGACTAATTCAAAATGGTGACGATGAATATTTCAGCATGACGTAAAATAATATATGGAATATTACAAGTCCATAACGTTCACATCGGCATCCAACGTCCAATTTTAGAGAATCGTCTACCGTTCAATTGGCTTGATTTTTACCCCGTTCATTCAAGACGATTTGATAATGAAGTGACCAACCAGGTAAATTTACACTGTATAAAAAAAAGAAAAGTCGGTACAAGAATAGCTTACCACTCGAGGTAATTTCTGATGTCCGACAACAAGTTCGTCAGTTCACCGTCCCTCTCCCGAGCACGGAGCTGATATTTCTTCACCCGATCCACGAGACTCAACGTCGTCCGCCATTGGTGCGATTCTATAGTTAATGAAAGTTCGATATTCGAATTGGCCACAATGGTGCATCAGTTCAAGTTATGGTAAGAGCAGTGGTAATAACGCTTTATGGTGACAACGGCAGTAATAAATGTTGTAATCATATACATAGGGAACTGATATAATGCTCGTACTTACAGTATAACAGTGTAGGCTTGTAAGATTAGAGTTACTTGAAATAATAAATCTTAAAAAAACCCCAAAAACAACAACAACAACAACAACAACAACAACACACACACACACACACACACACACACAACAATATTGGAGTATCATGATAGTTGGGACATTAGAATATACCAGTGTACCGTGTAGGAATGGTAAGAATGACTAGTAGGCCTACGACGTTATGACCAAAAAAAAAAAATAAAAAAATAAAAAAAAATACATAAAATAAATAAATAAAAAATGAAAATGAAAATGACTCCAAATGGCATATCATCAATCTATAGGCTATGCTCAAAGAGCATAATATGATTATAGTCTATAAACTTGTTCGTTGCTACACGCCATCTTGAAATCACTAATTCAGTATTTTACCTGTGATGAATTCCAGAGACATTGTGGCCGTAGACTTGTTGTGTTTACAAATTTTTGATTGAGAGTTGTCACATTTTCAACGCCTTATATTGATGAGATGCTGTGTAGTTTTGGTGTTAGGTGGTTGCTCGTGGGAACTTATTGTTTAGCCTATACTGGTGGTGATAAGTACGATATCAAATTGTTATCTCGTCTGTTGCTAAGCAAGCTATCAAGTATGCCTCCTGCAGCTAGCAGTACACACGTACGTGTGCTACAAAATACGCACCTTGATGTGACGTAATTACTTCCGCGCGTGGAGATACATACCGGCTATTGTGACGCGCAGCTCCAGTTACTGGCTAATGTGACGCCACACTATTACGTCACCGAGACTAGTGCGAAAGTGTGACAAGACCGTGCCTGTCACTCGGAACTTTCTTCCATTCAGGCCAAACTGTCTGCAATTTCTCAATGCCCTTTGATAAGATGCCACGAGAAAGTGATCAAGCCAACGTAACAATATCAAAGCACAAAATGTGGGTCTTATAAAAGTTAGGCCTAATTATTAATTTTGCAGGTAAAACAAGAGGCGTGGATTCCGCTAATATTCACAGATTGGTTAATTTCATTCATTTCTAAGTCATTCATACTTAAACAAGGCAAAGACATGACATGTATGTATATGAAATAACGAGTAAAACAATGAAATAATCTTAAGATGTACAATAAAATGTCAGCTGCTCTCAGCAAAATAATTTATGTATTTAAGAACAATAAATCTCATATTTTTACCCGTTCCTAACGGGTGTAACGGGTTGAAAATATCTTTTATATTTTCAACGAAATCTTGATCATTTGCACACACACATGCACACAGGTAGTCTGGGCTTCCTTCCTATTCAAGATATCACGATTTTGCTGTCTTATTTTATTTTGTCTTGTTGGTTTTCCAGTTTTATGAGAGCTCAGCTCATGTAGATGATTTCACCTGTTTCCTCACAGTCTTTCACAAAGCAGGACAACGGCCCTTCTCTGTCATCGCATATAATTATTAAGAAAAAACAAACAAACAAACAAACAGCAACAACAAAAACATTCGTTTTATGCGATCAAAAAAAAAAAATGTTCGGCTGAACGTAAACATTGAGTTTAGATACATGTAAAGTATAAACCCTATTGGCCACTTTATGAGAACTTCTCTCATAAAAAAAAAGAACAACAACATCGTTTTATGCGATCCCAAATGTTCGGCAAAACTTAAACTGTTGACTATTGCATAGTAAATGGTGATAACATTGAGGTCTTTATGTATCTCTTTCGCGGGCTTTCCAAACCCACTACGCTCGGAGTATTCATTGTGTCTTGGTTAACTGTGTCACACAAATCGAGGTGCGCTGTTTGTTTGCAAAGATGGGAATTCTGTCCAAACAGCTTTTATTGCTCGAGCTGGGAGATCGGCGCATGTGAAGTTCTAGTCATAACTCCATTATCGTAAAAAATCGAAGAGTAATGATCTAACTGATTTTATTAGCCTCGAAACGACAAAATCGGCGGCGTTACTGTGGCATTAATAAATGTCACAATCGTGCCCCAATACACCGATACGTGTATTTTTAGTAGGGCTGTAAGACGACGGTAATCGCGTTTGATTGAGTTATGGAGTCATCAAATTCCGAACGAGTTTATAGTTGCTTGTATCATTCATTCATTTATCACGAATCCACACTCGTAATATAACCACGCCCTTGAACGTGATGTCACATGAAAGTTGCGCTCACATATTATGACGTCATCACGGTTTGAATGTCAGGTTGTAATGTAAGGTTGTGTGGGAATGTGTGCTTGTTTATTACTGAGTATGTCACAGTGAACTATGATTGCAGAGAACAGGGCCATAATAAATAACTGCAATACGTGCACTAGTACCCCAAAATTCAGGAAAACAGTTCAAATAACGTAGATGTTCTCCACCTATCCCACGTGGAGCTAATGATGTAGAAGTGCTGTGGACAAGAAATATCACCAACTCAATTACTTTGATGATTGCGAGGGTGTCGTTATAAAAATGAACGAAGACAAAACTTTGATAAACTATTAATGGACATGGAATAATATGGCAGTATATAAAGACCTCACTTCTTATGACTTATTAATCATAAAAATATCGTTTCTCACACCGTCACTGACTTCAATGCGCATACAAATCATGAATGAAAAATGATCATGACAGTGCTCCCGGGAAAGAAGAAAAAATAAAGAAAGATTACTTTATCAATAGGATACAATCAAACTAAAACTTAACAACTTGACGAAGATATTTTGCTCTGCTCGACCGGGAATAATGATTGTACAATATTGATATCGTGTTAGAACACTTGAACGTGAGTCAACTATTGTCACTATTAAAAAAAAAAAATACCAACTAGACTTGGAATTTGTCAAGACTGACAAATTAGGTGATCCGATTTTTTTTTAATCAATGATTCGAGTCCTGATCGCAATAGACATGACCATATACGTTTCATCTGTGTTTAGAGACATTGGCCGTGTGATGTTTGGATTCTCATTTACAAAAGAGAGTCAGGTCTGCCATCTTTGGTACCAAATTCTGTATACACTATAACGAAGATACAGAATGAAGTATTTTGACCATTGACCCTACTTTGCACAGACAAGATGGCGTCTGAGCAAAAAGTGGTTATTTTGTGAAATGATTCTTGTAACATGGTCTTTACGTATGCAAAATATGGGAAAGATAAGACATGTATTCACCAAGATACAGGATGAAACATTTTTGACCTTTGATCCTAATTTACATACCCAAGAAGGTGCCCGATCAAGTAGTTGTTATTTTATGAAATAATGTACGTGACATAAACTAAACATGTGCAAAATATTGGGCTGATAGGGCTTGTTTTTCTTGAGTTATTACAAAGAAAGTTGCAGAAAGAAAGGAATATGAAAATACATGGAAGATAAGCTTTAATTTCAACCAAGTTTTCGGGCATGATGCCGACTCCGTATGAAAAAACAAAGGGCACACTCACGATAGCCCAAAGTCTCAGCTACAACATACTAAAATATGGGAGAAATTCACCGAAGCATAAGTGAGGTAGTGCTCGATAAAGATAGTCATGTCAGTTTTCATTTCCAGAAAAACTGCACTCCCATAGATATAACACGTAAACTGGTCAAATTTAACAATGTTACTTTTAATCCCTTTTCACGAGGTGATGCCGTCATCCAATCAAATTGTTGTTATTATATATCTGAAGGACCATTTAATAAGCTACAACATATTGAAATTTGGACGAAAATCAATTAAAGAATAAGTGAGATATGCTTGAATGAACTTGAAATTTGATGACGTCATTTTGAAAATTTACTTTTTTAACTTTATTAAGAAATTTGATATATTTTAATCATTTTTCCAGCATTGCCAACCCATGAAATGACATGTACAACTCATCAGCTTTCAGAATATGTAAAGAAAATGGGGGGTCACCGTCCATCCTGACGAGTAAAATCGGATTTAAAATAGGCAGTTTTTTGGCATTGTTGCACTGTATATCGCCATTGACGCGCGCGCGGAATTTCAACTTTGACGGACCCGTATGACGTCATTTTGAGTGGGATTGACTTGAAACTTGGTAGAAATATTCCCTGACATTTCAGACATCCGATCAAAGTGAAAAAACGGGAAATTTTCATTGCATATGAGCTGTGCGTGCGTATATGTGCGCGCGCGTACGCGTCCGTCCGATTTTTTCAATTTTTCAAAAAATGCTCCAAATGGTCTGAAACGTGTGCAAAAAAATTTTGAGCTCGATTTGAGCATACAAATATTTCAACGCGCGCGTACGCGCACGTTTGAAGTATATAGATGAATTTTGAAAACATGAGTAGAATCACGTTGACTTGAACTATATGTGACGTAAATTTCATTGAAAAATTCCATTCCATAATTGAGATATAATTGAGAATGTGTTTTCATATAATGACGTCATAGTGACGTCACGGTCGACTGATCACTATGATTTTACTTGATGGGTCGTCTTTGGGACGTGATACATATATGGTATGATTTTGACATTGATAGGAAGAGGACTTTCTGAGCTAACCTCTACACAACATTTAAGGAGAAAGAACTTTTTTGTGACAACGGGAAGTTTAACACTAGACTCGGAATTTGTCAAGACTGACAAATTAGGTGATCCGATTTTTTTTTAAATCAATGATTCGAGTTTTCACCTGAGATTAGGGACATTGGTCGTGTGATGTTTGGATTCTCATTTTGAAAAGGGAGTCAGACCTGCCATCTTGGGTACCGAATTCCGTATACACTATCAAAGATGCAGAATGAAGTATATTTGACCTTTGACCCCACTTTGCACCCCCAAGATGGCATTTGAGCAAAAAGTGGTTATTTTGTGAAATGATTCTTGTAACATGGTCTTTGCGTGCGCAAAATATGGGAAAGATAAGACATGTATTCACCAAGATACAGGATGAAACATTTATGACCTTTGATCCTAATTTACATACCCAAAATGGTGTCTGATCAAGTAGTTGTTATTTTATGAAATAATGTACGTAACATTAACTAAACATGTGCAAAATATTGGGTTGATAGGGGCTATTTTTCTTGAGTTATTGCAAAGAAAATTGAAAAAGAAAGAAATATGAAAATACATCGAAGATAACCCTTAATTTCAACCACGTTTTTGGACGTGATCCCGACACCATATGAAAAACAAAAGGAACACGTACGATAGCGCAAAGTCTCAGCTACAACATATTAAAATCTGGGAGAAATTCACCGAAGGGTAAGTGAGCTAGTGCTCGATAAAGACAATCATGTCAATTTTCACATCTAGAAAAATTCCCTCCCATAGAGATAACACGTCATAACGAAGATAAAGAAAGAAGTACATTATGACCTTTGACCCCGATCTGCACAGATAAGATAGCATCTGAGCAAAAAGTGGTTATTTTGTGAAATGATCCTTGTAACACGGTCTTTACGTGTGCAAAATATGGGGAAGATAGAACATGTATTCACCAAGATACAGGATGAAAAATTTATGACCTTTGACCCTAATTTACATACCCAAGATGGCGTCTGATAAAGTAGTTGTTATTTTATGAAATAATGTACGTGACATGAACTAAACTTGTGCAAAATATGGTGGTGATAGAGTATGTTTTTCTTGAGTTATTGCAAAGAAAGTTTGAAAAAGAAAGAAATATGAAAATACATCGAAGATAGGCTTTGATTTCAACCAAGTTTTTGGACGTGATCCCGGGACCGTATGAAAAATTGAAGGACACACTTACGATAGCCCAAAGTCTCAGCTACAACATATTAAAATCTTAGAGAAATTCACCGAAGCATAAGTGAGCTAGTGCTCGATAAAAATAGTCATGTCAATTTTCATTTCCATAAAAATTGCACTCCCATATAGATTACACGTAAACTGGTAAAATTTGACAATGTTACTTTTAATCCCTTTTTACGAGGTGATGCCGTCATCCAATCAAAATGTTGTTAGTATATGACTGAAAGAACATTTAATAAGCTACAACATATTGAAATTTGGACGAAAATCAACAAAAGAATAAGTGTGATACGCTTGAGTGAACTTAAAATTTGATGACGTCATTTTGAAAATTTACTGTTTTTACTTTATTAAGAAATTTGATATCTTTTAATCGTTTTTCCAGGATCGCCAACCCATGAAATGACATGTACAACTCATCAGCTTTCAGAATATGTAAAGAAAATGGGTGGTCACCGTCCATCCTGATGAGTAAAATCGGATTCAAAATTGGCTGTTTTTTGGCATTGTTGCACTGTATATCGCCATTGACGCGCGCGCGGAATTTCAACTTTGACGGGCCCGTGTGACGTCATATTCAGTCGGATTGACTTGAAACTTGGTAGAAATATTCCTTGACATTTCAGGCATCCGATAAGTATGAAAAAACGGGAAATTTCTATTGCGTATGAGCTGTGCGTGCGTATATGCGTGCGCGCGTACGCGTCCGTCCATTTTTTTCAATTTTTCAAAAAATGCTCCAAATGGTCTGAAACGTGTGCAAAAAAAATTTGAGCTCGATTTGAGCATACAAATATTTCAACGCGCGCGTACGCGCACGTTTTAAAAGAAAATATGAATTTTGAGAATATGAGTAGAATCCGCATAACTTGAAATATATGTGACGTAAATTTCATTGAAAAATTCCATTCCATTAATGAGATATGAATGAGAATGTGTTTTCATATAATGACGTCATAGTGACGTCACGGTCGACTGATCACTATGATTTTATAAAATTTGTCGTCTTTGGGACATGATACATATATGGTATGAGTTTGAAGTTGATACTCTGAGTACTTTCTGAGTACGTAGATACACAACTTTTGTCCAGAAATAAAGAAAGAAGAAGAAGAAGAACAAAGAATCCGTACAGATACAGAAGGTGATCCGAGAGGATACTCGGATCACCTAACTAGACTTGGAATTTGTCAAGACTGACAAATTAGGTGATCCGATCTCTTCGGAAATCAATGATTTTAGTCCCGATCCCAATAGGTATAACCAAACAGGTTTCATCTGTGTTAATAAGGACATTGACCGTGTGATGTTTAGATTCTCATTTAGAAAAGGGAGTCAGACCTGCCATCTATGGTACACAATTCCGTATACACTAAGATACAGAATGAAGTATATTTGATCTTTGACCCCACTTTGGACAGACAAGATGGCATCTGAGCAAAACGTGGTTATTTTGTGAAATGATCCCTGTAATATGGTCTTTACGTGTGCAAAATATGGGAAAGATAGGACATGTATTCACCAAGATACAGGATAAAACATTTATGAGCTTTGACCCTAATTTATATACCCAAGATGGCGTCTAATCAAGTAGTTGTTATTTTATGAAATAATGTATGTGACATGATCTAAACATGTGCAAAATATGGGGGTGATTGGGTCTGTTTTTCTTGAGTTATTGCAAAGAAAGTTGCAGAAAGAAAGAAATATCTCAATACATCGAAGATAAGCTTTAATTTCAACCAAGTTTTTTGACGTGATCCCGAAACCGTATGAAGAAACAAAGGGCACATTAACAATAGCGCAAAGTCTCAGCTACAACATATTAAAATCTGGGAGAAATTCACCAAAGGGTAAGTGAGCTAGTGCTCGATAAAGATAGTCATGTCAATTTTCATTTCCAGAAAAACTGCACTCCCATAGAGATAACACGTAAACTGGCCAGATTTGACAACGTTACACTGAATTCATTTTTACGATGTGATGCCGTCATCTAATCAAAATTTTGTAAGTATAATTTGGAAAGAGCATTTAATAAGCTACAACATACTGAAATTTGAGTCAAAATTGGCAAAGGATTAGTGAAATACGCTCGAGTGACCTTGAAATTTGATGACGTCATTTTGAAAATAAACTCTCTTTATTTTATCAAGAAATTTGATATCTTTTAATCATTTTTTCAGCATCGCCACCCCATGAAATGACATGTACAACTCATCAGCTTTCAGAATATGTAAAGAAAATGGGGGGTCACCGTCCATCCTGACGAGTAAAATCGGATTTAAAATTGGCGGTTTTTTGGCATAGTTGCACTGTATATCGCCATTGACGCGCGCGCGGAATTTCAACTTTGACGGACCCTTATGACGTCATATTGAGTCGGATTGACTTGAAACTTGGTAGAAATATTCCTTGACATTTGAGACATCCGATCCAAGTGAAAAAACGGGAAATTTCTATTGCATATGAGCTGTGCATGCGTATATGTGCGCGCGCGTACGCGTCCGTCCAATTTTTTCAATTTTTCAAAAAATGCCCCAATTGGTCTGAAACGTATGCAAAAAAAATTTTGAGCTCGATTGGAGCATACAAATATTTCAACGCGCGCGTACGTGCGCGTCTTAAGCGTTAATATGAATTTTGAGAATATGAGTAGAATGCGCTTGACTTGAAATATATGTGACGTGAATTTCATTAAAAAATTCTATTCCATTCATGAGATATGAATGAGAATGTGTTTTCATATAATGACGTCATAGTAACGTCACGGTTGACTGATCACTATGATTTTATTAGATCTGTCGTCTTTGGGACATGATACATATATAGTATAATTTTGACATTGATAAGATGAGGACTTTCTGAGCTAACCTCTACACAACATTTGAGGAGAAAGAACTTTTCTGTGACAACGGGAAGTTTAACACTAGACTTGGAATTTGTCAAGACTGACAAATTAGGTGATCCGATCTCTTCGGAAATCAATGATTTTAGTCCCGATCCCAATAGGTATGACCAAACAGGTTTCATATGTGTTAATAGGGACATTGACGGTGTGATGTTTGGATTCTCATTTAGAAAAGGGAGTCAGACCTGCCATCTATGGTACACAATTCCGTTTACACTAAGATACAGAATGAAGTATATTTGTGACCGTGCACCTCAAAACGAACATAAAGTCGCACACACTGATTTTGCGTGAGGACTGTAAATAAGTGAAATGGGTCAACCTAGCCGAACTTGACTTTTTCATATTTTCTGAAAGAGCGGGTCTTCTTTTACATTATGCTAAAATTTGGTATCATAAAACGGGCAGGAAAGTGTGTTTTTTTAGCAGTTTATCTCGAACATTTTTGGTAGAATAGTGTGATTAGGTGTGTCTTTAGAATCCCTTTTTCATTTCTGAAAAACCTTGTCCATACTCTTCACTTTCAACTCTAATAACTTTTGAAAGGATAGTGCTACTGCTTTGAAAGTTGGCATTAATTATGGACAGAATGTGTTAATGAGGCATGCTTAATTTCAGTGTAATCTGATAATCTCTTCATTGTTGTTACTCTGGTGGTTTACTTCCTGTTTTTTGTCCCATTCATCGCACAGCCAGCATGGTTTGGTAAAGATTAAGCGCTTGAATAGACACTGTACTTCAGAGCCTCTTTTCTCAGTTCACACTTTTCCTGAGTTTGTGCTTTCTTTCCAATATTTAGATAGGTTAGGAGAGTCCATTTGATTTGAGTTATACATCATTTTAAAGCTTAAAGTCTGCTCTTTTAGAATATGGTCTTAACTAAAAATTCATGTCTGGCGACTTTTTGTTTGTTTTGAGGTGCAGGGTCACATTTGATCTTTGACCACACTTTGCACAGACAAGATGGCATCTGAGCAAAACGTGGTTATTTTGTGAAATTATCCCTGTAATATCGTCTTTACGTGTGCAAAATATGGGAAAGATAGGACATGTATTCACCAAGATACAGGATAAAACATTTATGACCCTTGACCCTAATTTGTATACCCAAGATGGCGTCTAATCAAGTAGTTGTTATTTTATGAAATAATGTATGTGACATGATCTAAACATGTGCAAAATATGGGGGTGATTGGGTCTGTTTTTCTTGAGTTATTGCAAAGAAAGTTGCAGAAAGAAAGAAATATCTCAATACATCGAAGATAAGCTTTAATTTCACCCAAGTTTTTTGACGTGATCCCGAAACCGTATGAAGAAACAAAGGGCACAATTACGATAGCGCAAAGTCTCAGCTACAACATATTAAAATCTGGGAGAAATTCACCAAAGGGTAAGTGAGCTAGTGCTTGATAAAGATAGTCATGTCAATTTTCATTTCCAGAAAAAATGCACTCCCATACAGATAACACGTAAACTGGCCAGATTTGACAAGGTTACATTGAAGTCATATTTACGATGTGATACCGTCATCTAATCAAAATTTTGTAAATATACTTATTAAAGAGCATTTAATAAGCTACAACATACTGAAATTTGGGTCAAAATTGGCAAAGAATTAGTGAGATACTCTCGAGTGACCTTGAAATTTGATGACTTCATTTTGAAAATTAACTCTCTTTATTTTATCAAGAAATTTGATATCTTTTAATCATTTTTTCAGCATCGCCACCCCATGAAATGACATGTACAACTCATCAGCTTTCAGAATATGTAAAGAAAATGGGGGGTCACCGTCCATCCTGACGAGTAAAATCGGATTTAAAATTGGCGGTTTTTTGGCATAGTTGCACTGTATATCGCCATTGACGCGCGCGCGGAATTTCAACTTTGACGGACCCTTATGACGTCATATTGAGTCGGATTGACTTGAAACTTGGTAGAAATATTCCTTGACATTTCAGACATCCGATCCAAGTGAAAAAACGGGAAATTTCTATTGCATATGAGCTGTGCGTGCGTATATGTGCGCGCGCGTACGCGTCCGTCCAATTTTTTCATTTTTTCAAAAAATGCCCCAATTGGTCTGAAACGTATGCAAAAAAATTTTGAGCTCAATTGGAGCATACAAATATTTCAACGCGCGCGTACGTGCGCGTCTTAAGCGTTAATATGAATTTTGAGAATATGAGTAGAATGCGCTTCACTTGAAATATATGTGACGTGAATTTCATTGAAAAATTCCATTCCATTAATGAGATATGAATGAGAATGTGTTTTCATATAATGACGTCATAGTAACGTCACGGTTGACTGATCACTATGATTTTATTAGATCTGTCGTCTTTGGGACATGATACATATATAGTATAATTTTGACATTGATAGGATGAGGACTTTCTGAGCTAACCTCTACACAACATTTGAGGAGAAAGAACTTTTTTGTGACAACGGGAAGTTTAACACTAGACTTGGAATTTGTCAACACTGACAAATTAGGTGATCCGATCTGTTCGTAAATCAACGATTTGAGTTTCCTGATCCCAATAGGCATGACCATACCGGTTTCATCTGTGTTTAGTGGACATTGGCCGTGTGATGTTTGGATTCTCATTTAGAAAAGGTAGTCAGACCTGACATCTATGGTACACAATTCCGTATACACTAACGAAAATACAGAATGAAGTATATTTGACCTTTGAACCCAATTTGCACAGACAAGATGGCATCTGAGCAAAAAGTGGTTATCTTGTGAAATGATCCTTGTAACATGGTCTTTACGTGTGCAAAATATGGGAAAGGTAGGACATGTATTCACCAAGATACAGGATGATACATTTATGACCTTTGACCCTAATTTACATACCCAAGATGACGTCTGAGCAAGTAGTTGTTATTTTATGAAATAATGTACGTGACATGAACTAAACATGTGCAAAATATGGGGGTGAGAAGGTCTGTTTTTCTTCAGTTATTGCAAAGAAAGTTGCAGAAAGAAAGAAGTATCTCAATACATCGAAGATAAGCTTTAATTTCAACCACGTTTTTTGACGTGATCCCGACATCGTATGAAAAATGAAGGGCACACTTTCGATAGCCCAAAGTCTCAGCTACAACATATTAAAATCTGGGAGAAATTCACCGAAGCATAAGTGAGCTAGTGCTCGATAAAGACAATCATGTCAATTTTCACATCTACAAAAATTCCCTCCCATAGAGATAACACGTCATAACGAAGATAAAGAAAGAAGTACATATGACCTTTGACCCCACTTTGCACAGCCAAGATGGCATCTGAGCAAAAAGTGGTTATTTTGTGAAATGATCCTTGTAACATGGTCTTTACGTGTGCAAAATATGGAAAAGATAAGACATGTATTCACCAAGATACAAGATGATACATTTATGACTTTTGACCCTAATTCACATACCCAAGATGACGTCTGATCAAGTAGTTGTTATTTTATGAAATAATGTACGTGACATGAACTAAACATGTGCAAAATATGGGGATGATTGGGGGTGTTTTTCTTGAGTTATTGCAGAGAAAGTTGCAGAAAGAAAGAAATATCTCAATACATCGAAGATAAGTTTGATTTCAACCAAGTTTTTTGACGTGATCTCGGCGTCGTATGAAAAAATAGAGCGAACCTTGACGACAGCTCAAAGTCTCAGCTACAACATACTAAAATCTGGGAGAATTTCACCGAAGAGTAAGTGAGCTAGTGCTCGATAAAGACCGTCATGTCAATTTTCATTTCCAGAAAAATTCCCTCCCATAGAGATAACACGTAAACTGGTTAAATTTGACAAGGTTACATTATATCCATTTTCACGAGGTGAAGACATCATCCGATTAAATTTTTGATAAATAGAACTTAAAGAGTATTAAATTGGCTACAACATACTAAAATCTGGAAGAAATTCACCGAAGGGTAAATGAGCTAGTCGTAGATAAAGACAATCATGTCAATTTTCACATCTAGAAAAATTCCCTCCCATAGAGATAACACGTGATAATGAAGATAAAGAAAGAAGTACATATGACCTTTGACCCTACTTTGCACAGACAAGATGGCGTCTGAGCAAAAAGTGGTTATTTTGTGAAATGATTCTTGTAACATGTTCTTTACGTATGCAAAATATGGGAAAGATAAGACATGTATTCACCAAGATACAGGATGAAACATTTTTGACCTTTGACCCTAATTTACATACCCAAGAAGGTGTCCGATCAAGTAGTTGTTATTTTATGAAATAATGTACGTGACATAAACTAAACATGTGCAAAATATTGGGCTGATAGAGCTTGTTTTTCTTGAGTTATTGCAAAGAAAGTTGCAGAAAGAAAGGAATATGAAAATACATGGAAGATAAGCTTTAATTTCAACCAAGTTTTTGGGCATGATGCCGACTAAGTATGAAAAAACGAAGGGCACACTTACGATAGCCCAAAGTCTCAGCTACAACATACTAAAATATGGGAGAAATTCACCGAAGCATAAGTGAGCTAGTGCTCGATAAAGATAGTCATGTCAGTTTTCATTTCCAGAAAAACTGCACTCCCATAGAGATAACACGTAAACTGGTCAAATTTAACAATGTTACTTTTAATCCATTTTTACGAGATGATGCCGTCATCCAATCAAAATGTTGTTATTATATTACCGAAAGAGCATTTAATAAGCTACAACATACTGAAATCTAGGTGAAAATTGGCAAAGGATTAGTGAGATACGCTCGAATGAACTTAAAATTTGATGACGTCATTTTGAAAATTTACTTTTTTTACTTTATTAAGAAATTTGATATCTTTTAATCATTTTTTCAGCATCGTCAACCCATGAAATGACATGTACAACTCATCAGCTTTCAGAATATGTAAAGAAAATGGGGGGTCACCGTCCATCCTGACGAGTAAAATCGGATTTGAAATTGGCGGTTTTTTGGCATTGTTGGACTGTATATCGCCATTGACGCGCGCGCGGAATTTCAACTTTGACGGGTCTGTATGACGTCATATTGAGTCGGATTGACTTGAAACTTGGTAGAAATATTCCTTGACATTTCAGGCATCCGATAAGTGTGAAAAAACGGGAAATTTCTATTGCATATGAGCTGTGCGTGCGTATATATGCGCGCGCGTACGCGTCCGTCCAATTTTTTCAATTTTTCAAAAAATGCTCCAAATGGTCTGAAACGTGTGCAAAAAAATTTTGAGCTCGATTTGAGCATACAAATATTTCTACGCGCGCGTACGCGCACGTTTTAAGAGAAAATATGAATTTTGAGAATATGAGTAGAATCCGCATAACTTGAAATATATGTGACGTAAATTTCATTGAAAAACTCCATTCCATTAATGAGATATGAATGAAAATGTGTTTTCATATAATGACGTCATAGTGACGTCACGGTCGACTGATCACTATGATTTTATTTGACCCGTCGTCTTTGGGACATGATACATATATGGTATAATTTTGACATTGATAGGAAGAACACTTTCTGAGCTAATCGATACACAAATTTTGTCCAGAAATAAAGAAAGAAGAAGAAGAAGAAGACCCAACAAAGAATCCGTACAGATACAGAAGGTGATCCGAGAGGATACTCGGATCACCTAACTAGACTTGGAATTTGTCAAGACTGACAAATTAGGTGATCCGATTTTTTTTTAATCAATGATTCGAGTCCTGATCGCAATAGACATGACCATATACGTTTCATCTGTGTTTAGAGACATTGGCCGTGTGATGTTTGGATTCTCATTTAGAAAAGAGAGTCAGGTCTGCCATCTTTGGTACCAAATTCTGTATACACTATAACGAAGATACAGAATGAAGTATTTTGACCATTGACCCAACTTTGCACAGCCAAGATGGCATCTGAGCAAAAAGTGGTTATTTTGTGAAATGATTCTTGTAACATGGTCTTTACGTGTGCAAAATATGGGAAAGATAGGACATGTATTCACTAAGATACAGGTTGAAACATTTATGACCTTTGACCCTAATTTACATACCCAAGATGGTGTCTGATCAAGTAATTGTTATTTTATGAAATAATGTACGTGACATGAACTAAACATGTGCAAAATATGGGGATGAAAGGGGCTGTTTTTCTCGAGTTATTGCAAAGAAAGTTGCAGAAAGAAAGAAATATCTCAATACATCGAAGATAAGTTTGATTTCAACCAAGTTTTTTGACGTGATCTCGGCGTCGTATGAAAAATTGGAGAGAACAGTGACGATAGCCCATAGTCTCAGCTACAACATATTAAAATCTGGGAGAAATTCACCGAAGAGTAAGTGAACTCGTGCTCGATAAAGACCGCCATGTCAATTTTCATTTCCAGAAAAATTCCCTCCCATAGAGATAACACGTAAACTGGTTGAATTTGACAAGGTTACATTATATCCATTTTCACGAGGTGAAGACATCGTCCGATTAAATCTTTGATGGAATAGAACTTAAAGAGTATTAAATTGGCTACAACATACTAAAATCTGGAAGAAATTCACCGAAGGGTAAGTGAGCTAGTCGTAGATAAAGACAATCATGTCAATTTTCACATCTAGAAAAATTCCCTCCCATAGAGATAACACGTCATAATGAAGATAAAGAAAGAAGTACATATGACCTTTGACCCTACTTTGCACAGACAAGATGGCGTCTGAGCAAAAAGTGGTTATTTTGTGAAATGATTCTTGTAACATGGTCTTTACGTATGCAAAATATGGGAAAGATAAGACATGTATTCACCAAGATACAGGATGAAACATTTTTGACCTTTGACCCTAATTTACATACCCAAGAAGGTGGCCGATCAAGTAGTTGTTATTTTATGAAATAATGTACGTGACATAAACTAAACATGTGCAAAATATTGGGCTGATAGAGCTTGTTTTTCTTGAGTTATTGCAAAGAAAGTTGCAGAAAGAAAGGAATATGAAAAAAAAATGGAAGATAAGCTTTAATTTCAACCAGGTTTTTGGGCATGATGCCGACTCCGTATGAAAAGACGAAGGGCACACTAACGATAGCCCAGAGTCTCAGCTACAACATACTAAAATTTGGGAGGAATTCACCGAAGCATAAGTGAGCTAGTGCTCGATAAAGATAGTCATGTCAGTTTTCATTTCCAGAAAAACTGCACTCCCATAGAGATAACACGTAAACTGGTCAAATTTAACAATGTTACATTTAATCCCTTTTTACGAGGTGATGCCGTCATCCAATCAAATTGTTGTTATTATATATCTGAAAGACCATTTAATAAGCTACAACATATTGAAATTTGGACCAAAATCAACTAAAGAATAAGTGAGATATGCTTAAATGAACTTGAAATTTGATGACGTCATTTTGAAAATTTACTTTTTTTACTTTATTAAGAAATTTGATACCTTTTAATCATTTTTTCAGCATTGCCAACCCATGAAATGACATGTACAACTCATCAGCTTTCAGAATATGTAAAGAAAATGGGGGGTCACCGTCCATCCTGACGAGTAAAATCGGATTTAAAATTGGAAGTTTTTTGGCATTGTTCCACTTTATATCGCCATTGACGCGCGCGCGGAATTTCAACTTTGACGGACCCGTATGACGTCATTTTAGGTGGGATTGACTTGAAACTTGGTAGAAATATTCCTTGACATTTCAGACATCCGATCAAAGTGAAAAAACGGGAAATTTTCATTGCATATGAGCTGTGCGTGCGTATATGTGCGCGCGCGTACGCGTCCGTCCGATTTTTTCAATTTTTCAAAAAATGCTCCAAATGGTCTGAAACGTGTGCAAAAAGATTTTGAGCTCGATTGGAGCATACAAATATTTCAACGCGCGCGTACGCGCACGTTTTAATGATAAATATGAATTTTGATAATATGAGTAGAATGCGCTTGACTTGAAATATATGTGACGTAAATTTCATTGAAAATTTCCATTCCATTAATGAGATATGAATGAAAATGTGTTTTCATATAATGACGTCATAATGACGTCACGGTCGACTGATCACTACGATTTTATAAAATGTGTCGTCTTTGGGACATGATGCATATATGGTATAATTTTGACATTGATAGGAAGAGCACTTTCTGAGCTAATCGATACACAACTTTTGAGGAGAAATAAAGAAGAAGAAAAAGAAGAAGAACACCAAAAGAATCCGTACAGATACAGAAGGTGATCCGAGAGGATTCTCGGATCACCTAACTAGACTCGGAATTTGTCAAGACTGACAAATTAGGTGATCCGATTTTTTTTTAATCAATGATTCGAGTCCTGATCGCAATAGGCATGACCATATAGGTTTCATCTGTGTTTAGAGACATTGGCCGTGTGATATTTGGATTCTCATTTAGAAAAGGGATTCAGACCTGCCATCTTAGGTACCGAATTCCGTATACACTATCGAAGATACAGAATGAAGTATATTTGACCATTGACCCCACTTTGCACCCCCAAGATGGCATCTGGGCAAAAAGTAGTTATTTTGTGAAATGATTCTTGTAACATGGTCTTTGCGTGTGCAAAATATGGGAAAGATAAGACATGTATTCACCAAGATACAGGATGAAACATTTATGACCTTTGACCCTAATTTACATACACAAGATGGTGTCTGATCAAGTAGTTGTTATTTTATGAAATAATGTACGTAACATGAACTAAATATGTGCAAAATATGGGGGTCATAGGGGCTGTTTTTCTTGAGTTGTTGCAAAGAAAGTTGGAAAAAGAAAGAAATAGGAAAATACATCGAAGATAAGCTTTAATTTCAACCACGTTTTTGGACGTGATCCCGACACCATTTGAAGACAAAGGGCACACGTACGATAGCGCAAAGTTTCAGCTACAACATATTAAAATCTGGAAGGAATTCACCGAAGGGTAAGTGAGTTAGTGCTCGATAAAGACAATCATGTCAATTTTCACATATAGAGAAATCCTCTCCCATAGACATAGCACGTCACAACGAAGATAAAGAAAGAAGTACATATGACCTTTGACCCCACTTTGCACAGAGAAGATGGCATCTGAGCAAAAAGTGGTTATTTTGTGAAATGATCCTTGTAAAATGGTCTTTACGTGTGCAAAATATGGGAAAGATAGGACATGTATTTACCAAGATACAGGATGAAACATTTATGACCTTTGACCCTAATTTACATACCCAAGATGACGTCTGATAAAGTAGTTGTTATTTTATGAAATAATATACGTGACATGAACTAAACATGTGCAAAATATGGTGGTGATAGGGTATGTTTTTCTTGAGTTATTGCAAAGAAATTTGCAGAAAGAAAGAAATATTTCAATACATCGAAGATAAGCTTTAATTTCAACCATGTTTTTGGACGTGATGCCGACTCCGTATGAAAAAACGGAGGGCACATTCACGATAGCCCAAAGTCTCAGCTACAACATACTAAAATATGGGAGAAATTCACCGAAGCATAAGTGAGCTAGTGCTCGATAAAGATAGTCATGTCAGTTTTCATTTCCAGAAAAACTGCACTCCCATAGAGATAACACGTAAACTGGTCAAATTTGACAATGTTACTTTCAATCCCTTTTTACGAGGTGATGCCGTCATCCAATCAAAATGTTGTTATTATATGAATGAAAGAACATTTAATAAGCTACAACATATTGAAATTTGGATGAAAATAAACAAAAGAATAAGTGAGATACGCTTGAGTGAAATTGAAATTTGATGACGTCATTTTGAAAATTTACTTTTTTTACTTTAGTAAGAAATTCGATATCTTGTAATCAGTTTTTCAGCATTGCCAACCCATGAAATGACATGTTCAACTCATCAGCTTTCAAAATATGTCAAGAAAATGGGGGGTCACCGTCCATCCTAACGAGTAAAATCGGATTGAAAATTGGCGGTTTTTTGGCATAGTTGCACTGTATATCGCCATTGACGCGCGCGCGGAATTTCAACTTTGACGGGCCCGTATGACGTCATATTGAGTCGGATTGACTTGAAACTTGGTAGAAATATTCCCTGACATTTCAGGCATCCGATAAGTGTGAAAAAACGGGAAATTTCTATTGCACATGAGCTGTGCGTGCGTATATGTGCGCGCGCGTACGCGTCCGTCCAATTTTTTCAATTTTTCAAGAAATGCTCCAAATGATCTGAAACGTGTGCAAAAAAATTTTGAGCTCGATCTGAGCATACAAATATTTCAACGCGCGCGTACGCGCGCGTTTTAAGATAAATATGAATTCTGAGAATATGAGTAAAATGCGCATAAGTTGAAATGTATGTGACGTAAATTTCAGTGCAAAATTCTATTCCATTAATGAGATATGAATGAAAATGTGTTTTCATATAATGACGTCATAGTGACGTCACGGTCGACTGATCACTATGATTTTATAAAATTTGTCGTCTTTGGGACATGATACATATATGGTATAAATTTGACATTGATAGGAAGAGCACTTTCTGAGCTAATCGATACACAACTTTTGAGGAGAAATAAAGAAGAAGAAAAAGAAGAACACCCAAAGAATCCGTACAGATACAGAAGGTGATCCGAGAGGATACTCGGATCACCTAACTAGACTCGGAATTTGTCAACACTGACAAATTAGGTGATCCGATCTATTGGGAAATCAATGATTTGAGTCCTGATCCCAGTAGGCATGACCATACAGGTTTCATCTGTGTTGAGGGGACATTGGCCATGTGGTGTTTGGAGTCTCCTTTAGAAAAGGGAGTCAGACCTGCCATCTTTGGTACCGAATTCCGTATGCACTAACGAAGATACAGAATGAAGTATATTTGACCTTTGACCCTATTTTGCACACCAAAGATGGCATCTGAGCAAAAAGTAGTTATTTTGTGAAATGATTCTTGTAAAATGGTCTTTGCGCGTGCAAAATATGGGAAAGATAGGACAAGTATTCACCAAGATACAGGATGAAACATTTATGACCTTTGACCCTAATTTACATACCCAAGATGGTGTCCGATCAAGTAGTTGTTATTTTATGAAATAATGTACGTGACATGAACTAAACATGTGCAAAATATGTGGATGATAGAGGCTGTTTTTCTTGAGTTATTGCAAAGAAAGTTGCAGAAAGAAAGAAATATCTCAATACATCGAAGATAAGCTTTAATTTCAACCAAGTTTTTTAGCATGATCCAGACATCGTATGAAAAAACAAAAGGCATATTTCTGATAGCACAAAGTCTCAGCTACAACATATTAAAATCTGGGAGAAATTTACCGAAGGGTAAGTGACATAGAGCTCGAGAAAGATAGTCATGTCAATTTTCACATCTAGAAAAATTCCCTCCCATAGAGATAACACGTCATAACGAAGATACAGAAAAAAGTACATATGACCTTTGACCCCACTTTACACAGACAAGATGGCATCTGAGCAAAAAGTGGTTATTTTGTGAAATGATCCTTGTAACATGGTCTTTACGTGTGCAAAATATGGGAAAGATAGGACATGTATTTACTAAGATACAGGATGAAACATCTATGACCTTTGACCCTAATTTACATACCCAAGATGGTGTCCGATCAAGTAGTTGTTATTTTATGAAATAATGTACGTAACATGAACTAAACATGTGCAAATTATGGGGATGATAGGGGCTGTTTTTCTTGAGTTATTGCAAAGAAAGTTGCAGAAAGGAAGAAATATGTTAATACATCGAAGATAAGCTTTAATTTCAACTAAATTTTTTGACGTGATGCCGACGTCGTATGAAAAAATGAAGGGCACACTTACGATAGCCCAAAGTCTCAGCTACAACATATTAAAATTTGGGAGAAATTCACCGAAGCATAAGTGAGATAGAGCTCGAGAAAGATAGTCATGTCAATTTTCATTTCCAGAAAAACTGCACTCCCATAGAGATAACACGTAAACTGGTCAAATTTGACAAGATTACTCTGAATCCATTTTTACGAGGTGATGCCGTAATCCAATCAAAATGCTGTTATTATATTAATGAAAGAGCATTTAATAAGCTACAACATACTGAAATTTGTGTGAAAATTGGGAAAGGATAAGTGAGATACGCTCGAGTGAACTTGAAATTTGATGACGTCATTTTGAAAATTTACTTTTTTTACTTTATTAAGAAATTTGATATCTTTTCTTCATTTTTCCAGCATCGCCAACCCGTAGAATGACATGTACAACTCATCAGCTTTCAAAATATGTCAAGAAAATGGGGGGTCATCGTCCATCCTGGCGAGTAAATTCGGATTTGAAATTGGCGGTTTTTTTGGCATTGTTGCACTGTATATCGCCATTGACGCGCGCGCGGAATTTCAACTTTGACGGGCCCGTATGACGTCATATTGAGTCGGATTGACTTGAAACTTGGTAAAAATATTCCTTGACATTTCAGGCATCCGATCTGTGTAAAAATAGTGGAAATTTCTATTGCATATGAGCTGTACGTGCGTATATGCGCGCGCGCGTACGCGTCCGTCCAATTTTTTCATTTTTTCAAAAAATGCTCCAAATGGTCTGAAACGTGTGCAAAAAAATTTTGAGCTCGATTTGAGCATACAAATATTTCAACGCGCACGTACGCGCACGTTTCAAGAGAAAATGTGAATTTTGAGAACATGAGTAGAATGCGCATCAGTTGAAATATATGTGACGTAAATTTCATTGAAAAATTCCATTCCATTAATGAGATATGATTGAGAATGTGTTTTCATATAATGACGTCATAGTGACGTCACGATCGACCAATCACAATGATACATTAGATTTGTCGTCTTTGGGACATGATACATATATGGTATGAGTTTGAAGTTGATACTCTGAGTACTTTCTGAGTACGTAGATACACAACTTTTGTCCAGAAATAAAGAAAGAAGAAGAAGAAGAACAAAGAATCCGTACAGATACAGAAGGTGATCCGAGAGGATACTCGGATCACCTAACTAGAGATTGTAATTTGTCATTACTGACAAATTAAGGTGATCCGATTTTTTTTTTTAATCAATGATTCGAGGTCTGGTCGCAATAGGCATGACCATGCAGGTTTCATCTGTGTTTAGAGACATTGGCCGTGTGATGTTTGGATTCTCATTTAGAAAAGGGAGTCATATCTGTCATCTTTGGTACCAAATTCTGTATACACTAGATAACGAATATACAGCAACAAATACATAATTTAGGCATGACCATACAGGTTTCATCTGTGTTTAGGGACATTCACCGTGTGATATTTGGAATCTCATTTAGAAAAGCGAGTCAGACCTGCCATCTTTGGTACCAAATTCCGTATACACTGTAACGAAGATACAGAATGAAGTATATTTGACCATTGAACCCACTTTGCACAGCCAGGATGGCATCTAAGCAAAAAGTGGTTATTTCGTAAAATGATTCTTGTAACATGGTCTTTGCGTGTGCAAAATATGGAAGAGATAGGACATGTATTCACTAAGATACAGAATGAAACATTTATGACCTTTGACCCTAATTTACATACCCAAGATGGTGTCTGATCAAGAAGTTGTTATTTTATGAAATAATGTACGTGACATGAACTAAACAGTCATGTGCAAAATTTGAGGGTGATAGACGCTGTTTTTCTTGAGTTATTGCAAAGAAAGTTGCAGAAAGAAAAGAAACATCTCAATACATTGAAGATAAGCTTTAAATTCAACCACATTTTTTAACGTGATCCCGACATCGTATGAAAAAGACGAAGGGTAAAATACGATAGCCCAAAGTCTCAGCTACAACATATTAAGATCTGGGAGAAATTCACCGAAGCATAAGTGAGCTATTGCTCGAAAAAGATAGTCATGTCAAATTTCATTTGCAGAAAAACTGCACTCCCATAGAGATAACACGTCATAATGAAGATACAGAAAGAAGAATATATGACCTTTGACCGCACTTTGCACAGACATGATGGCATCTGAGCAAAAAGTGGTTATTTTGTGAAATGATTCTTGTAACATGGTCTTTGCGTGTGCAAAATATGGGAGAGATAGGACATGTATTCACCAAGATACAGGATGAAACATTTATGACCTTTGACCCTAATTTACATACCCAAGATGGTGTCCGATCAAGTAATTGTTATCTTATGAAATAATGTACGTGACATGAACAAAACATGTGCAAAATATGGGATTAATAGCCATTGTTGTTGTTCATCTATTGCACAGAAAGTAGTAGAAAGAAAGAAAAATAAAGAAAAAATTATGTTATTTTTATAGAAATTTGAAGGAGAAGCATGAAAAAAATCAGAAAAAGATAAAGTTAGGAAAGGAGATTAAGACTAACTAAAGAAAAAGAAGAAAAAATAGTGTTTAAAAAAATTTAAAAACAACTGGCAGGGGTGAGCATCGAACCAGGGACCTTAGGATTACGAGTCGGATGCGCTATGCAATGACCTATTTCATGCTCCATAGGCCCTGTGTATTAAGCAAAATGACGCTGCATCGAAGCCACATGCAATTTTCAACCAAGTTTTTCGACGTGATGCCGACGTCGTATGAAAAAATAAAGGGCACACTTACGATAGCCCAAAGTCTCAGCTACAACATATTAAAATCTGGCAAAAATTCACCGAAGCATAAGTGAGCTAGTGCTCGAAAAAGATAGTCATGTCAATTTTCACTGCCAGAAAAACTGCTCTCCCATAGAGATAACACGTAAACTGGTCAAATTTTACAAGGATACTTTCAATCCATTTTTACGAGGTGATGACGTTATCCAATCAAAATGTTGTTTTTACATTAATGAAAGAACATTTCATAAGCTACAACATACTGAAATCTGGATGAAAATTGGCGATATTTAAGTGAGATACGCTCGAGTGAATTTGAAATTTGATGACGTCATTTTGAAAATTTACTTTGTTTACTTTATTAAGAAATTTGACATCTTTTAATCATTTTTTCAGTATCGCCAACCCATGAAATGAAATGTACAACTCATCAGCTTTTAGAATATATCAAGAAAATGGGGGGTCACCGTCCATCCTGACGAGTAAAATCCGATTTAAAATTGGCGGTTTTTTGGCATAGTTGCACTGTGTATCCCCATTGACGCACGCGCGGAATTTTGAATTTGACGGGCCCGTATGACGTCATATTGAGTCGGATCGACTTGAAACTTGATAGAAATATTCCTTGACATTTTGGACATCCGATCCGTGTGAAAAAACTGAAAATTTCTATTGCATATGAGCTGTGCGTTCGTATATGCGCGCGCGCGTACGCGTCCGTCCGATTTTTTCAATTTTTCAAAAAATGCTCCAAATGGTCTGAAACGTGTGCAAAAAAAATTTGAGCTCGATTTGAGCATACAAATATTTCAACGCGCGCGTACGCGCACGTATCAAGAGAAAATGTGAATTTTGAGAATATGAGTAAAATGCGCATAACTTGAAATATATGTGACGTAAATTTTATTGAAAAACTTCATTCCATTAATGAGATATGATTGAGAATGTGTTTTCATATAATGACGTCATAGTGACGTCACGGTCGACTGATCACTTTGATTTTAGTTCGATTGCCGTCTTTGGGACACGATACATACATGGTATAAGTTTGAACTTGATAGACATAGCACTTTCTGAGCTAACCTCTGCACAACTTTTGGGGAGAAATAAAGAAAGAAGAAGAAGAAGAAGAAGAAAGAATCCGTACAGATACAATAGGTGATCCGAGAGGATACTCGGATCACCTAACTAGAGATTGTAATTTGTCATCACTGACAAATTAAGGTGATCCGATATTTTTTTTTAATCAATGATTCAAGTCATGATCTCAATAGGCATGACCATGCAGGTTTCATCTGTGTTCAGAGACATTGGCCGTGTGATGTTTGGATTCTCATTTAGAAAAGGGAGTCATATCTACCATCATTGGTACCAAATCTGTATACACTATAACGAAGATATAGCAACAAGTACATATGACCTTTGACCCCATTTTGCACAACCTAGATGGCATCTGAGCAAAAAGTGGTTATTTTGTGAAATGATTCTTGTAACATGGTCTTTACGTGTGCAAAATATGAGAAAGATAGGACATGTATTTACTAAGATACAGGATGAAATATTTATGACCTTTGACCCTAATTTACATACCCAAGATGGTGTCCGATCAAGTAGTTGTTATTTTATGAAATAATGTACGTAACATGAACTAAACATGTGCAAAATATAGGGGTGATAAGGGCTGTTTTTCATGAGTTATTGCAAAGAAAGTTGCAGAAAGAAAGAAATACCTCAATACATCGAAGATAAGTTTGATTTCAACCAAGTTTTTTGACGTGATCCCGACATCATATGAAAAAACAAAGGGCATGTAACGATAGCGCAAAGTCTCAGCTACAACATATTGAAATCTGAGAAAAATTCACCGAAGGGTAAGTGAGCTAGTGCTCGATAAAGACAATCATGTCAATTTTCACATCTAGAAAACTTCCCTCCCATAGAGATAACACGTCATAACGAAGAAACAGAAAGAAGTACATATGACCTTTTGACCCAACTTTGCACACACAAGATGGCATCTGAGCAAAGAGTGGTTATTTTGTTAAATGACTCTTGTAACATGATCTTTGCGTGTGCAAAATATGGGAGAGATAGGACATGTATTTACTTAGATACAGGATGAACCATTTATGACCTTTGACCCTAATTTACATACCCAAGATGGCGTCTGATCAAGTAGTTGTTATTTTATAAAATAATGTACGTGACATGAACTAAACATGTGCAAAATATGGGGGTGATAGGATATGTTTTTCTTGAGTTATTGCAAAGAAAGTTGCAGAAAGAAAGAAATATTTCAATACATCGAAGATAAGCTTTAATTTCAACCAAGTTTTTTGACGTGATGCAGACATTGTATGAAAAAACGAAGGGCACACTTACGATAGCACAAAGTCTCAGCTACAACATATTAAAATCTGGGAGAAATTCACCGAAGCATAAGTGAGCTAGTGCTCGATAAAGATAGTCATGTCAATTTTCATTTCCCGAAAAACTGCACACCCATAGAGATAACACGTAAATTGGTCGAATTTGACAAGATTACATTCAATCCATTTTTACGAGGTGATGCCGTCATCTAATCAAAATGTTTTTATTATATGAATGAAAGAGCATTCAATAAGCTACATCATACTGAAATTTCGATGAAAATTGGCAAAGGATTAGTGAGATACGCTCGAATGAACTTAAAATTTGATGACGTCATTTTGAAAATTTACTTTTTTTACTTTATTAAGAAATTTCATATCTTTTAATCATTTTGCCAGCATTGCCGCCCCATGAAATGACATGTACAACTCATCAGCTTTCAAAATATGTAAAGAAAATGGGGTGTCACCGTCCATCCTGACGAGTAAAATCGGATTTAAAATTGGCGGTTTTTTGGCATAGTTGCACTGTATATCGCCATTGACGCGCGCGCGGAATTTCAACTTTGACGGGCCCGTATGACGTCATATTGAGTCGGATTGACTTGAAACTTGGTGGAAATATTCCTTGACATTTCAGACATCCGATCCGTGTGAAAAAACGGGAAATTTCTATTGCATATGAGCTGTGCGTGCGTATATGCGCGCGCGCGTACGCGTCCGTCCAAATTTTTCAGTTTTTCGAAAAATGCTCCAAATGGTCTGAAACGTGTGCAAAAAAAATTTGAGCTCGATTGGAGCATACAAATATTTCAATGCGCGCGTACGCGCATGTTTTAAGCGCATAGATGAATTTTGAGAATATGTGTAGAATCAACTTGACTTGAACTTTATGTGACGTAAATTTCATTGAAAAATTCCATTCCATTAATGAGATATGAATGAAAATGTGTTTTCATATAATGACGTCATAGTGACGTCACGGTCGACTGATCACAATGATTTTACTTGATCTGTCGTCTTTGTGACACGATACATATATGGTATAAGTTTGACATTGATAGCAAGAGCACTTTCTGAGCTAATCGAAACACAACTTTTGTCCAGAAAGAAAGAAAGAAGAAGAACTAGAACCGGAATTTGTCAACACTGACAAATTAGGTGATCCGATCTCTTCGAAAATCAATGATTTGAGTCCTGATCCAAATATTCATGGCCATACAGGTTTCATCTGTGTTGACGGGACATTGGCCGTGTGATGTTTGGATTCTCTTTTAGAAAAGGGAGTGAGACCTGCCATCTTTGGTACCGAATTCCGTATACACTAACGGAAATACAGAATGAAGTATATTTGACCTTTGACCTAACTTTGCACACCCAAGATGGCGTCTAAGCAAAAAGTGATGATTTTATGAAATGATTCTTGTAACGTGGTCTTTGCGTGTGCAAAATATGGGAAAGATAGGACATGTATTCACCAAGATACAGGATGAAACATTTATGACCTTTGACCCTAATTTACATACCCAAGATGGTGTCCGATCAAGTAGTTGTTATTTTATGAAATAATGTACGTGACATGTACTAAACATGTGCAAAATATGGGATTGATAGCCGTTGTTGTTGTTCATCTATTGCACAGAAAGTAGTAGAAAGAAAGAAAAATAAAGAAAAACTATGTTATTTCATAGAAATTTCAAGGAGAAGCATAAAAAAATCAGGAAAAGATAAAGTAAGGAAAGGGAGATTAAGATTAACTAAAGAAAAAGAAGGAAAAAAGTGTTTTAAAAAATTTAAAAAAAATATTGGCAGGGGTGAGCCTCGAACCAGGGACCTTAGGGTTACGAGTCGGATGCGCTACGCAATGACCTATTTCATTCTCCATAGGCCCTGTGTATTAAGCAAAATGACGCTGCATCAAAGCCTCGTGCCATTTTCAACCAAGTTTTTCGACGTGATGCCGACATCGTATGAAAAAATGGAGAGCACATTAACGATAGCCCAAAGTCTCAGCTACAACATACTAAAATCTGGGAGAAATTCACCGAAGTGTAAGTGAGCTAGTGCTCAAAAAAGAGAGTCATGTCAATTTTCACTGCCAGGAAAACTGCTCTCCCATAGAGATAACACGTAAACTGGTCAAATTTGACAATGTTACTTTCAATCCATTTTTACGAGGTGATGCCGTCATCCAATCAAAATGTTGTAATCATATTAATGAAAGATCATTTAATAAGCTACAACATACTGAAATCTGGGTGTAAATTGGCAAAGGATAAGTGAGATACGCTCGAGTGAACTTGAAATTTGATGACGTCATTTTGAAAATTTACTTTTTTTACTTTATTAAGAAATTTGATATCTTTTAATTATTTTACCAGCATCGCCAACCCATGAAATAACATGTCCAACTCATCAGCTTTCAGAATATGTAAAGAAAATTGGGGGTCACCGTCCATCCTGACGAGTAAAATCGGATTTAAAATTGGCGTTTTTTTGGCATCGTTGCACTGTATATCGCCATTGACGCGCGCGCGGAATTTCAACTTTGATTGGCCCGTATGACGTCATATTGAGTCGGATTGACTTGAAACTTGGTAGAAATATTCATTGACATTTTAGGCATCCGATAGGTCTAAAAAAACGGGAAATTTTCATTGCTTATGAGCTGTGTGTGCGAATATGTGCGCGCGCGTACGCGTCCGTCCAATTTTTTCAATTTTTCAAAAAATGCTTCAAATGGTCTGAAACGTGTGCAAAAAAAACTTGAGCTCGATTTGAGCGTACAAATATTTCAACGCGCGCGTACGCGCACGTTTTAAGAGAAAATATGAATTTTGAGAATATGAGTAGAATGCGCATAACTTGAAATATATGTGACGTAAATTTCATTTAAAAATTCCATTCCATTAATGAGATATGATTGAGAATGTGTTTTCATATAATGACGTCATAGTGACGTCACGGTCGACTGATCACTTTGATTTTAGTTCGATTGCCGTCTTTGGGAGACGATACATATATGGTATAATTTTGAAATTGATAGGAGGAGCACTTTCTGAGCTAATCGATACACAACTTTTGAGGAGAAATAAAGAAGAAGAAAAACAAAGAATCCGTACAGATACAGAAGGTGATCCGAGAGGATACTCGGATCACCTAACAAAGAATCCGTACAGATACAGAAGGTGATCCGAGAGGATACTCGGATCACCTAACTAGACTCGGAATTTGTCAAGACTGACAAATTAGGTGATCCGATTTTTTTAAAAAATCAATGATTCGAGTCCTGATCGCAATAGGCATGACCATATAGGTTTCATCTGTGTTTAGAGACATTGGCCGTGTGATATTTGGGTTCTCATTTAGAAAAGAGAGTCAGGTCTGCCATCTTTGGTACCAAATTCGGTATACACTATAACGAAGATACAGAATGAAGTATATTTGACCATTGGCCCAACTTCGCACAGCCAAGATAGCATCTGAGCAAAAAGTGGTTATGTTGCGACACGGATTGTCGCCCCTACACGGATTGTCGCCTCCTGCTCGGGGCGACAATCCGTGACGGGCGCTGGCGGCACGGATTGTCGCCCCCTACACGGATTGTCGCCTGGCGACAATCCGTGACGCTTGTGCAGTTCCCAGTGTTTGACCTCGAAGGCGACAATCCGTGTTGGCAAAAAAATTGTTGCGACACGGATTGTCGCCCCGTCACAGATTGTCGCCCCGGGCTCGGGGTGGTTCCTCCGGTGTTAAGCTTTGGTGGGATGGGTATGACTGGTAAGTTACGCGTATGTGTGTGTGTGTGTGTGTGGGTGTGTGTGTGTGCGTGTGTGTGTGTGTGTGTGTGTATTGTGAGCTGCATGATATGTGGTGTGTATGATTTGTTGTGTGTGTGTGTGTGTGTGTGTAAGTGTGTGTATGTGTGTGTGTGTTTGGAGTATGATAATACAATATATAGAAACTGTGCATGTGTGGTGGTCATAGTGGTAGTGGTTTGTTTGTCTGTGTGTATGCGTGTGCCTGTATGCTTACGTGTGTATGTGGAATATAGCGGCGCTACTGTGGCAATACAAACGCCTTCAGAGTGTATGAGCACGTGTTTAAGAAATTCACACCAGCGTTGATCTAAAAATAGTATGGGTGTGTGAACCAATATCAGCGGTGAGGCAGGTTAGGCGAGAGAGAGACCGAGAGAAAATACATACGAGGGAGGTACCCTCCCCAAATGTTATTTGTCTTTGTTCATTTTTCACTGCAGTCATTTTCTTCCATCAGTCTTACAAACTAGAACGTCCATACCACTATTCTTTGTCCCAGAATAGGTTTGGCATGCTTTATGCATGAGCGAATAATTTCCACACGCCGTAAAAAATTTGTCAATCGTTAGTTGATTTTAGCACAAACGAACTGCCATTGCACACCGCTAATACATACGTAATACAAACAAACACCAACAAACACTCAAACAAATCCTCATAATGCAAATAAACCAACTCAACACTTTTTTCTTGATATTCATTGATTTCATTCAAATCATCCATAAATCGACTCATTCTGGGTGTAACATGAAAAAAAAGTTACAAATGGCAATTCGAAACAGAAACAAATCCATTTGTCAATTTATACCACAAATAATCTCACTTCAACATAGATAACTCGATTATAGACCAACCCTACTAACAATTTCTTCACGAGAAAGTTTTGACATGTAGGGCCCTACCAAACCTATATACCTTGAATACATTGGTTTGGATCATGTAACACCTTCTTTCTTACAAGGGCATATACATAAAAAAAAACCACAAATACATTACACGAATCTAGAATGAAATCAGTCATAAAAAACCCGACCACCCCCTCCCCTCCCCATCCGAAACAAATCTAGGGCCTACATCTATCCTAAATATTAAATCCTACCAACATCTGTCATACCATTTATAACTATCCTTCTTCAAATCCAATCCCCAACCCACCAACCCCTGATTAAACAAAACCTAAATCATCCCACACCCACATTCACCAACCCAAATACATACACACACACACACACACACACACACACACACACACACACACGAAGGTTCCGTTATTCCGAAGTTTCGTTGTTTCCGAGGCTTCATTTTAATATCCGAAACACACAATTCCCTATACCTAGAGGTTCGTTGATCCAAAAATGAAATTCGGAATAACGAACCTTCGGAATAATGAGCCTTCGGACGAATGAGCCTTCGGACGAATGAGCCTTCAGAGTAACAAACTTTTGCAATAACAAAATGTAACCCCCTTCCCACATACCGACGCACACCCGAACCGATACCACATTCCTTCCTGATGAAACGATTTCCCAATGTTGATAAATAAGACATAATGGACCGTATGCAGAAAAGCAGCATCTGCCCGCACGCAAGCTCCACTCCGAATTCATAATTATACAAATCTGCCAAACAAACTCATCAAATTCAAAGCTGCTGATAAAATCAATATCAACGTTTATGCCAGCTACAGCTTACTAGTTATCCCTCCCCACGCGCAGCTAAAAAAACACATAAGCAAAAAAAACCTGACATTATAAACACATTCTTCCATATCACACACACACACACACGCACAAACGGACACTAAATTATCATGTGCACGCGCACATACACACTTCCTTGAAACCTCACCATGACTTTTTACATGGCATGTTTGCATGGATGTAGCCATGTAAGTTATGTGTTAGTATTTCAATGATTATGTCCAGAACGATATTACCCAGCAAAATGTGCTTCGAGGGCGGGCGACAATCTGTGCCGCCAGCCCCCTACACGGATTGTCGCCAGGCGACAATCCGTGTAGGGGGCGACAATCCGTGCCGCCAACGCCCGTCACGGATTGTCGCCCCGAGCAGGAGGCGACAATCCGTGTAGGGGCGACAATCCGTGTCGCAACAGGTTATTTTGTGAAATGATTGTTGGAACATGGTCTTTGCGTGTGCAAAATATGGGAAAGATAGGACATGTATTCACCAAGATACAGGTTGAAACATTTATGACCTTTGACCCTAATTTACATACCCAAGATGGCGTCTGATTAAGTACTTGCTATTTTATGACATAATGTACGTCACATGAACTAAACATGTGCAAAATATGGGGATGATAGGGGCTGTTTTTCTTGACTTATTGCAAAGAAAGTTGCAGAAAGAAAGAAATATCTCAATACATCGAAGATAAGTTTGATTTCAACCAAGTTTTTTGACGTGATCTCGGCGTCGTATGAAAAGATGGAGCAATAACGACGATAGCCCAAGGTCTCAGCTACAACATATTAAAATCTGGTAGAAATTCACCGAAGAGTAAGTGAGCTAGTGCTCGATAAAGACCGTCATGTCAATTTTCATTTCCATAAAAATTCCCTCCCATAGAGATAACACGTAAACTGGTTAAATTTGACAAGGTTACATTATATCCATTTTCACGAGGTGAAGACATCATCCGATTAAAACTTTGATGGAACAACACTTAAAGAGTATTAAATTGGCTACAACATACTAAAATCTGGAAGAAATTCACCGAAGGGTAAGTAGGCTAGTCGTCGATAAAGACAATCATATCAATTTTCACATCTAGAAAAATTCCCTCCCATAGAGATAACACGTCATAACGAAGATACAGGAAGAAGTACATATGACCTTCGACCCCACTTTGCACAGACAAGATGGCATCTGAGCAAAAAGTGGTTATTGTGTGAAATGATCCTTGTAACATGGCCTTTACGTGTGCAAAATATGGGAAAGATAGGACATGTATTCACCAAGATACCGGATAAAACATTTATGACCTTTGACCCTAATTTACATACCCAAGATGAAGTCTGATCAAGTAGTTGTTATTTTGTGAAATAATGTACGTGTCGTGAACTAAACATGTGCAAAATATGGTGGTGATAGCGTATGTTTTTCTTTAGTTATTGCAAAGAAAGTTGCAGAAACAATGACATATTTCAATACATCGAAATTAAGCTTTAATTTCAACCAAGTTTTTGCACGTGATGCCGACTCCGTATGAAAAAACGAAGGGCACAATCACGATAGCCCAAAGTCTCAGCTACAACATACTAAAATATGGGAGAAATTCACCGAAGCATAAGTGAGCTAGTGCTCGATAAAGATAGTCATGTCAGTTTTGATTTCCAGAAAAACTGCACTCCCATAGAGCTAACACGTAAACTGGTCAAATTTGACAATGTTACTTTTAATCCCTTTTTACGAGGTGATGCCGTCATCCAATCAAAATGTTGTTATATATGACTGAAAGACCATTTAATAAGCTACAACATATTGAAATTTGGATGAAAATCAACAAAAGAATAAGTGAGATATGCTTGAGTGAACTTAAAATTTGATGACGTCATTTTGAAAATTAACTTTTTTTACTCTATTAAGAAATTTGATATCTTTTCATCATTTTTCCAGCATTGCCAACCCATGAAATGACATGTACAATTCATCAGCTTTCAGAATATGTAAAAAAAAATGGGGGGTCATCGTCCATCCTGACGAGTAAAATCGGATTCAAAATTGGCGGTTTTTTTGCATTGTTGCGCTGTATATCGCCATTGACGCGCGCGCGGAATTTCAACTTTGACGGGCCCGTGTGACGTCATATTGAGTCAGATTGACTTGAAACTTGGTAGAAATATTCCTTGACATTTCAGGCATCCGATAAGTGTGAAAAAACGGGAAATTTCTATTGCATATAAGCTGTGCGTGCGTATGTGTGCGCGCGCGTACGCGTCCGTCCAATTTTTTCAATTTTTCAAAAAATGCTCCAATTGGTCTGAAACGTGTGCAAAAAAAATTGAGCTCGATTTGAGCATACAAATATTTCAACGCGCGGGTACGCGCACGTTTTTAGAGAAAATATGAATTTTGATTATATGAGTAAGATGCGCTTGACTTGAAATATATGTGACGTAAATTTCATTGAAAATTTTAATTCCATTAAAGAGATATGATTGAGAATGTGTTTTCATATAATGACGTCATAGTGACGTCACGGTCGACTAATCACATTGATTTTATTTGAAGGATCGTCTTTGGGACATGATACATGTATGGTATAATTTTGACATTGATAGGAAGAGGACTTTCCGAGATTAGCGATACACAACTTTTGCGGAGAAAGAAGAAAAAGAAGAAGAACAAAGAATCAGTACAGATACAGAAGGTGATCCGAGAGGATACTCGGATCACCTAACTAGAGATTGTAATTTGTCATCACTGACAAATTAAGGTGATCCGATTTTTTTTTTATCAATGATTCGAGTCATGATCGCAATAGGCATGACCATACAAGTTTAATCTGTGTTTAGAGACATTGGCCGTGTGATGTTTGCATTCTCATTTAGCAAAGGGAGTCATATCTGCCATGTTTGGTACCAAATTCTGTATAGGCCCCCTACACTATAACGAAGAAACAGCAACAAATACATACTAGACTTGGAATTTGTCAACACTGACAAATTAGGTGATCCGATTTTTTTAAATCGATGATTCGAGTGCTGATCGCAATAGGCATGACCATACAGGCTTCATCTGTGTTTAATGACATTGACCGTGTGATGTTTTAATTCTCATTTAGAAAAGAGAGTCAGGTCTGCCATCTTTGGTACCAAATTCGGTATACACTATATAACGAAGATACAGAATGAAACATTTATGACCTTTGACCCTAATTTACCTACCCAAGATGGTGTTCGATCAAGTAGTTGTTATCTTATAATAATGTACGTGACATAAACTACACATGTGCAAAATATGGGGGTAATAGGGAATATCTTTCTTGAGTTATTGCAAAGAAAGTTGCAGAAAGAAAGAAACATGAAAATACATCGAAGCTAAGCTTTAATTTTAGCGAGTTTTTCGACGTGATTTCGATGTCGTATGAAAAAGAGTGGGCAAAGTAACGATAGCGCAAAGTCTCAGCTACAACATATTAAAATCTGGGACAAATTCACCGAAAGATAAGTGAGATAGTGCTCGATAAAGACAGTCATGTCAATTTTCACATCTAGACAAATTCCCTCCCATAGAGTTAACACGTCATAACGAAGATAGAGAAAAAAGTACACATGACCTTTGACCTCACTTTGCACACACAAGATGGCATCTGACCAAAAAGTGGTTATCTTGTGAAATGATCCTTGTAACATGGTCTTTACGTGTACAAAATATGGGAAAGAAAGGACATGTATTCACCAAGATACAGGATGAAACATTTATGACCTTTGACCCTAATTTACATTCCCAAGATGGCGTCTGATCAAGTAGTTGTTATTTTGTGAAATAATGTACGTGACATGAACTAAATATGTGCAAAATATGGTGGTGATAGGGTATGTTTTTCTTGAGTTTTTGCAAAGAAAGTTGCAGAAAGAAAGAAATATTTTAATACATCGAAGATAAGCTTTAATTTCAACCAAGTTTTTGGACGTGATCTCGACATCGTATGAAAAAACGAAGGAAACATTCACGATAGCCCAAAGTCTCAGCTACTACATATTAAAATCTAGAAGAAATTCACCGAAGCATAAGTGAGCTAGTGCTCGGTAAAGATAGTCATGACAGTTTTCATTTCTAGAAAAACTGCGCTCCCATAGAGATAACACGGAAACTGGCCAAATTTGACAAGGATACGTTCAATCCATTTTTACGAGGTGATAACGTCATCCAAGCAAAACTGTGTTATTATATTTATGAAAGACTATTTAATAAGCTACAACATACTAAAATCTGGGCCAAAATCGGCAAAGGATAAGTGATATACGCTCGAGTGACCTTGAAATTTGATGACGTCATTTTGAAAATTTCCTCTTTTTTTTCATTAAGAAATTTGATATCTTTGAGTCATTTTTTCAGCATTGCCACCCCATGAAATGACATGTACATCTCATCAGCTTTCGAAATATGTAAAGAAAATGGGGGGTCACCGTCCATCCTGACGAGTAAAATCGGGTTTAAAATTGGCGGTTTTTGGCGTAGTTGCACTGTATATCGCCATTGACGCGCGCGCGGAATTTCAACTTTGACGGGCCCGTATGACGTCATATTGAGTTGGATTGATTTGAAACTTGGTCGAAATATTCCTTGATATTTCAGACATACGATCTGAGTGTAAAAACGGGAAATTTACATTGCATATTAGCTGTGCGTGCGTATATGCGCGCGCGCGTACGCGTCCGTCCGATTTTTTCAATTTTTTAAAAAATGCTGCAAATGGTCTGAAACGTGTGCAAAAAAATTTTGAGCTCGATTGGAGCATACAAATATTTCAACGCGCGCGTACGCGCACGTTTTAAGAGTACAGATGAATTTTGAGAAGATGAGTAGAATCAACTTGATTCGAACTGTATGTGAGGTAAAGTTCATAGAAAAATTCCATTCCATTAATGAGATATGAATGAGAATGTGTTTTCATATAATGACGTCATAATGACGTCACGGTCGACTGATCACTTTGATTTTCTTAGATCTGTCGTCTTTGGGACATGATACATATATGGTATGATTTTGACATTGATAGGATGAGGACTTTCTGAGCTAACCTCTACACAACATTTGAGGAGAAAGAACTTTTTTGTGACAACGGGAAGTTTAACACTAGACTTGGAATTTGTCAAGACTGACAAATTAGGTGATCCGATCTTTTGAAAATCAGTGGTTTGAGTTTTGATCCCAATATAGGCATGACTATACAGGTTTCATCTGTGTTTAGGGATATTGGCTGTGTGATGTTTGGATACTGATTTTGAAAAGGGAGTCAGGTCTGCCATCTATGGTACCAAATTCCGTTCACACTATAACGAGGATACAGAATGAAGTATATTTGATCATTGAGCCCACTTTGCACAGCCAAGATGGCATTTGAACAAAAAGTGATTACTTTGTGAAATGATCGATGTGACATGGTCTTTGCGTGTGCAACATATGGGAGAGATAGGACATGTATTGACTAAAATACAGGATGAAACATTTATGATCTTTGACCCTTATTTACATGTCAAGACGGTGTCTGATCAAGTAGTTGTTATTTTATGAAATAATGTACGTACCATGAACTAAACATGTGCAAAATATGGGGGTGATAGGGGCTATTCTTCTTGAGTTATTGCAAAGAAAATTGGAGAAAGAAAGAAATATGAAAATACATCGAATATAACCTTTAATTTTAACCACGTTTTTGGACGTGATCCCGACACCGTATGAAAAAGAAAGGGGACACGTACGATAGCGCAAAGTCTCAGCTACAACATATTAAAATCTGGGAGAAATTCACCGAAGGGTAAGTGAGCTAGTACTCTTTTCGAAAATCAATGATTTGAGTCCTGATCCCAATAGGCATGACCGTAAAGGTTTCATCTGTGGTTATGGACATTGGCCATGTGATATTTCGATTCTCATTCAGAAAAGAGAGTCAGGTCTGCCATCTTTGGTACCAAAGTCGGTATACACTATAACGAAGATACATAATGAAGTATATTTGACCATTGACCCCACTTTGCACAGCTAAAATGGCATCTAAGAAAAAACTGGTTATTTTGTGAAATGATCTTGGTAACGTGGTCTTTGTGTGTGCGAAATATTGGAAAGATAGGACATGTATTCACCAAGATACAGGATGATAAATTTATGACCCTTGACCCTAATTTACCTACCCAAGATGGTGTTCGATCAAGTAGTTGTGACCTTATAAAATAATGTACGTCACATGAACTAAACATGTTCAAAATATGGGGGTACTAGGAAATGTCTTTCATGTGTTATTGCAAAGAAATGTGCAAAAAGAAAGAAATATGAAAATACATCGAAGCTAAGCTTTAATTTAAGCGAAGTTTTTCGACGTGATTTCGACGTCGTATGAAAAAAAAAAAAGGAGGACACATTACCGATAGCGCAAAGTCTCAGCTAACACATTAAAATCTGGGAGAAATTCACCGTAGGATAAGTTAGATAGTGCTCGATAAAGACAGTCATGTTGATTTTCATTTCAAGAAAAACTGCACTCCTATAGAGATAACTCGCAAATGGATCAAATTTGACGAGGTTACCTTCAATCTATTTTTACGAGGTGAAGACTTCATCCAGCGAAATTTTGGATTATAAAAACTGATAGAGTATTAAATAAGCTACAGCATACTGAAATCTGGGTGAAAATTGACTAAGGATAAGTGAGATACGCTCGAGTAAACTTGAAATTTGATGACGTCATTTTGAAAATTTACTTGTTTTGATTTATTAAGAAATTTGATATCTTTTCATCATTTTTCCAGCATTGCCAACCCATGAAATGACATGTACAACTCATCAGCTTTCAGAATATGTAAAGAAAATTGGGGGTCACCGTCCATCCTGACGAGTAAAATCGGATTTAAAATTGGCGGTTTTTTGGCATCGTTGTACTGTATATCGCCATTGACGCGCGCGCGGAATTTCAACTTTGACGGACCCGTATGACGTCATTTTGAGTCGGATTGACTTGAAACTTGGTAGAAATATTCCTCGACATTTCAGACATCCGATCAAAGTGAAAAAACGGGAAATTTTCATTGCATATGAGCTGTGCGTGCGTATATGTGCGCGCGCGTACGCGTCCGTCCGATTTTTTCAATTTTTCAAAAAATGCTCCAAATGGTCTGAAACGTGTGCAAAAAAAATTTCAGCTCGATTTGAGCATACAAATATTTCAACGCGCGCGTACGCGCACGTTTTAAGAGAAAATATGAATTTTGATAATATGAGTAGAATGTGCATAACTTGAAATATATGTGACGTAAATTTCATTGAAAAATTGCATTACATTAATGAGATATGAATGGAAATGTGTTTTCATATAATGACGTCATAGTGACGTCACGGTCGACTGATCACTATGATTTTATTTGACCCGTCGTCTTTGGGACATGATACATAGATGGTATAATTTTGACAATGATAGAAAGAACACTTTCTGAGCTAATCGATACACAAATTTTGTCCAGAAATAAAGAAAGAAGAAGAAGAAGAAGAAGAACCAACAAAGAATCCGTACAGATACAGAAGGTGATCCGAGAGGATACTCGGATCACCTAATGAAGCTAAGCTTTGATTACTTAAGCCGAGTTTTTCGACGTGCTTTTGACGTCGTATGAAAAAACGGAGGACACATTACGATAGCGCAAAGTCTCAGCTACAACATATTAAAATCTGGGAGAAATTCATCGAAGGGTGAGTGAGCTAGTGCTCGATAAAGACAATCATGTCAATTTTCACATCTAGAAAAATTCCCTCCCATAGAGATAACACGTCATAATGACGATAAAGAAAGAAGTACATATGACCTTTGACCCCACTTTGCAAAGACAAGATGTCATCTGAGCAAAAAGTGGTTATTTTGTGATATGATCCTTGTCACATGGTCTTTACGTGTGCAAAATATGGGAAAGATAGGAGATGTATTCACCAAGATACAGGATGAAACATTTATGACCTTTGACCCTACTTTACATAACCAAGATGGCATCTGATCAAGTAGTTGTTATTTTATGAAATAATGAACGTGACATGAACTAAGCATGTACAAAATATGGTGTTGATAGGGTATGTTTTTCTTGAGTTATTGCAAAGAAAGTTGCAGAAAGAAAGAAATATTTCAATACAACGAATATAAGCTTTAATTTCAACCACGTTTATTGACGTGATCCCGACATCGTATGAAAAAACAAAATGCACCTTCACGATAGCGCAAAGTCTCAGCTACAACATATTAAAATCTGGGAGAAATTCACCGAAGCATAAGTGAGCTAGTGCTCGAAAAAGACAGTCATGTCAATTTTCATTTCCAGAAAAACTGCACTCCCATAGAGATAACACGTAAACTGGTCAAATTCGACAAGGTTACTTTCAATTCATTTTTATGAGGTCATGCTGTCATTCAATCAAAATTGTGTTATTACATAACTGATAGAGTATTAAATAAGCTACAGCATACTGAAATCTGGGTGAAAATTGACTAAGGATAAGTGAGATACGCTCGAGTAAACTTGAAATTTGATGACGTCATTTTGAAAATTTACTTGTTTTGATTTATTAAGAAATTTGATATCTTTTCATCATTTTTCCAGCATTGCCAACCCATGAAATGACATGTACAACTCATCAGCTTTCAGAATATGTAAAGAAAATTGGGGGTCACCGTCCATCCTGACGAGTAAAATCGGATTTAAAATTGGCGGTTTTTTGGCATCGTTGTACTGTATATCGCCATTGACGCGCGCGCGGAATTTCAACTTTGACGGACCCGTATGACGTCATTTTGAGTCGGATTGACTTGAAACTTGGTAGAAATATTCCTCGACATTTCAGACATCCGATCAAAGTGAAAAAACGGGAAATTTTCATTGCATATGAGCTGTGCGTGCGTATATGTGCGCGCGCGTACGCGTCCGTCCGATTTTTTCAATTTTTCAAAAAATGCTCCAAATGGTCTGAAACGTGTGCAAAAAAAATTTCAGCTCGATTTGAGCATACAAATATTTCAACGCGCGCGTACGCGCACGTTTTAAGAGAAAATATGAATTTTGATAATATGAGTAGAATGTGCATAACTTGAAATATATGTGACGTAAATTTCATTGAAAAATTGCATTACATTAATGAGATATGAATGGAAATGTGTTTTCATATAATGACGTCATAGTGACGTCACGGTCGACTGATCACTATGATTTTATTTGACCCGTCGTCTTTGGGACATGATACATAGATGGTATAATTTTGACAATGATAGAAAGAACACTTTCTGAGCTAATCGATACACAAATTTTGTCCAGAAATAAAGAAAGAAGAAGAAGAAGAAGAAGAACCAACAAAGAATCCGTACAGATACAGAAGGTGATCCGAGAGGATACTCGGATCACCTAACTAGACTTGGAATTTGTCAACACTGACAAATTAGGTGATCCGATCTGTTCGTAAATCAACGATTTGAGTTTCCTGATCCCAATAGGCATGACCATACCGGTTTCATCTGTGTTTAGTGGACATTGGCCGTGTGATGTTTGGATTCTCATTTAGAAAAGGTAGTCAGACCTGACATCTATGGTACACAATTCCGTATACACTAACGAAAATACAGAATGAAGTATATTTGACCTTTGAACCCAATTTGCACAGACAAGATGGCATCTGAGCAAAAAGTGGTTATTTTGTGAAATGATCCTTGTAACATGGTCTTTACGTGTGCAAAATATGGGAAAGGTAGGACATGTATTCACCAAGATACAGGATGATACATTTATGACCTTTGACCCTAATTTACATACCCAAGATGACGTCTGAGCAAGTAGTTGTTATTTTATGAAATAATGTACGTGACATGAACTAAACATGTGCAAAATATGGGGGTGAGAAGGTCTGTTTTTCTTCAGTTATTGCAAAGAAAGTTGCAGAAAGTAAGAAGTATCTCAATACATCGAAGATAAGCTTTAATTTCAACCACGTTTTTTGACGTGATCCCGACATCGTATGAAAAATGAAGGGCACACTTTCGATAGCCCAAAGTCTCAGCTACAACATATTAAAATCTGGGAGAAATTCACCGAAGCATAAGTGAGCTAGTGCTCGATAAAGACAATCATGTCAATTTTCACATCTACAAAAATTCCCTCCCATAGAGATAACACGTCATAACGAAGATAAAGAAAGAAGTACATATGACCTTTGACCCCACTTTGCACAGCCAAGATGGCATCTGAGCAAAAAGTGGTTATTTTGTGAAATGATCCTTGTAACATGGTCTTTACGTGTGCAAAATATGGAAAAGATAAGACATGTATTCACTAAGATACAAGATGATACATTTATGACTTTTGACCCTAATTTACATACCCAAGATGACGTCTAATCAAGTAGTTGTTATTTTATGAAATAATGTACGTGACATGAACTAAACATGTGCAAAATATGGGGATGATAGGGGGTGTTTTTCTTGAGTTATTGCAGAGAAAGTTGCAGAAAGAAAGAAATATCTCAATACATCGAAGATAAGTTTGATTTCAACCAAGTTTTTTGACGTGATCTCGGCGTCGTATGAAAAAATAGAGCGAACCTTGGCGACAGCTCAAAGTCTCAGCTACAACATACTAAAATCTGGGAGAAATTCACCGAAGAGTAAGTGAGCTAGTGCTCGATAAGGACCGTCATGTCAATTTTCATTTCCAGAAAAATTCCCTCCCATAGAGATAACACGTAAACTGGTTAAATTTGACAAGGTTACATTATATCCATTTTCACGAGGTGAAGACATCATCCGATTAAATTTTTGATAAATAGAACTTAAAGAGTATTAAATTGGCTACAACATACTAAAATCTGGAAGAAATTCACCGAAGGGTAAGTGAGCTAGTCGTAGATAAAGACAATCATGTCAATTTTCACATCTAGAAAAATTCCCTCCCATAGAGATAACACGTCATAATGAAGATAAAGAAAGAAGTACATATGACCTTTGACCCTACTTTGCACAGACAAGATGGCGTCTGAGCAAAAAGTGGTTATTTTGTGAAATGATTCTTGTAACATGGTCTTTACGTATGCAAAATATGGGAAAGATAAGACATGTATTCACCAAGATACAGGATGAAACATTTTTGACCTTTGACCCTAATTTACATACCCAAGAAGGTGCCCGATCAAGTAGTTGTTATTTTATGAAATAATGTACGTGACATAAACTAAACATGTGCAAAATATTGGGCTGATAGAGCTTGTTTTTCTTGAGTTATTGCAAAGAAAGTTGCAGAAAGAAAGGAATATGAAAATACATGGAAGATAAGCTTTAATTTCAACCAAGTTTTTGGGCATGATGCCGACTCCGTATGAAAAAACGAAGGGCACATTATCGATAGCCCAAAGTCTCAGCTACAACATACTAAAATATGGGAGAAATTCACCGAAGCATAAGTGAGCTAGTGCTCGATAAAGATAGTCATGTCAGTTTTCATTTCCAGAAAAACTGCACTCCCATAGAGATAACACGTAAACTGGTCAAATTTAACAATGTTACTTTTAATCCCTTGTTACGAGGTGATGCCGTCATCCAATCAAATTGTTGTTATTATATATCTGAAAGCCCATTTAATAAGCTACAACATATTGAAATTTGGACGAAAATCAACTAAAGAATAAGTGAGATATGCTTGAATGAACTTGAAATTTGATGACGTCATTTTGAAAATTTACTTTTTTAACTTTATTAAGAAATTTCATATATTTTAATCATTTTTCCAGCATTTCCAACCCATGAAATGACATGTACAACTCATCAGCTTTCAGAATATGTAAAGAAAATGGGGGGTCACCGTCCATCCTGACGAGTAAAATCGGATTTAAAATTGGCAGTTTTTTGGCATTGTTGCACTGTATATCGCCATTGACGCGCGCGCGGAATTTCAACTTTGACGGGCCCGTATGACGTCATATTGAGTCGGATTGACTTGAAACTTGGTATAAATATTTCTTGACATTTCAGACATCCGATCAAAGTGAAAAAACTGGAAATTTCAATTGCATATGAGCTGTGCGTGCGTATATGCGCGCGCGCGTACGCGTCCGTCCGATTTTTTCTATTTTTCAAAAAATGCTCCAAATGGTCTGAAACGTGTGCAAAAAAAATTTGAGCTCGATTGGAGCATACAAATATTTCAACGCGCGCGTACGCGCACGTTTTTAACGATGCAATGAATTTCGAAAACATGAGTAGAATTCCCTTTAATTGAACTTTATGTGACGTAAATTTCATTGAAAAAATCCATTCCAATAATGAGATATGAATGAAAATGTGTTTTCATATAATGACGTCATGGTGACGTCACGGTCGACTGATCACTTTGATTTTAGTTCGATTGCCGTCTTTAAGACACGATACATATATGGTATAAGTTTGACATTCATAGGCAATGCACTTTCTGAGCTAACCTCTACACAACTTTTGGGGAGAAATAAAGAAAAACTAGAGATTGTAATTTGTCATCACTGACAAATTAAGGTGATCCGATTTTTTTTTTTTTATCAATGATTCGAGTCCTGATCGCAATATGCATGACCATACAGGTTTCATCTGTATTTAGAGACATTGGCCGTGTGATGTTTGGACTCTCATTTAGAAAAGGGAGTCATATCTGCCATCCTTGGTACTAAATTCTGTATACACTAGATAACGAAGATACAGCAACAAATAAATATGACCTTTGACCCACCTTTACACTCCCAAGATGGCACCTGAGGAAAAAGTGGTTAATTTGTGAAATGATTCTTGCGACATCGTCTATAAGTGTGCAAAATATGGGAAAGATAGGACAGGTATTCACCAAGATACAAGATGAAACAGTTATGACCGTTGACCCTTATTTACATACCCAAGATGGCGTCTGATCAAGAAGTCGTTATTTTATGAAATAATATAGGTGACATGAACTAAACGTGTGCAAAATATGGTGGTGATAAAGCATGTTTTTCTTGAGTTTTTGCAAGAAAGTTGCGCAAAGAAAGAAATATTTCAATACATCGTTGATGAGCTTTAATTTCAACCAAGTATTTTGACGTGATATCGACATCGTGTGAAAAAAACAAAGGGCACTTATATGATAGCACAAAGTTTCAGCTACAACATATTAAAATCTAGGAGAAATTCACTGAAGCATAAGTGAGATAGTGCTTGATAAAGATAGTCATGTCAATTTTCACATCTAGAAAAACTCTCTCCCATAGAGATAACACGTAATAGCGAAGATTGAGAAAGAAGTACATATGACCCTTGACCCCACTTTGCACACCCAAGATGGCATGTGAGCAATTAGTGGTTATTTTGTGAAATGATCCTTGTAACATGTTCTTTACGTGTGCAAAATATGAGAAAGATAGGACATATATTTACCAAAATACAGGATGAAACATTTATGACCTTTGACCCTAATTTACATACCCAAGATGGCGTCTGATCAAGTAGTTGTTATTTTGTGAAATAATGTTCGTGACATGAACTAAACATATGCAGAATATGGTGGTGATAGGGTATGCTCTTCTTGAGTTATTGCACAGAAAGTAGGAGAAAGAAAGAAATATTTCAATACATCGAAGATAAGCTTTAATTTCAACCAAGTTTTTTCACGTGATCCCGACAACGTATGAAAAAACGAAGGGCACATTCACGATAGCCCTACGTCTCAGCTACAACATATTAAAATCTTAGAGAAATTCACCGAAGCATAAGTGAGCTAGTGCTCGATAAATATAGTCATGTCAATTTTCATTTCCATAAAAATTGCACTCCCATAGAGATTACAGGTAAACTTGTCAATTTTGACAAGGTTACCTTCAATCCATTTTTTCGAGGTGATGTCGTCATCTAATCAAAATTGTGTAACTACATTTATGAAAGAGCAGTTCATAAGCTACAACATATTGAAATTTAGATGAAAATTGGCGAAAGATAAGTGAGATACGCTCGAGTGAACTTGAAATTTGATGACGTCATTTTGAAAATTTACTTTTTTTTACTTTATTAAGAAATTTGATATCTTTTAATCATTTTGTCAGCATAGGCAGCCCATGAAATGACATTTACAACTCATCAGCTTTCAGAATATGTAAAGAAAATGGGGGGTCACCGTCCATCCTGACGAGTAAATCGGATTTAAAATTGGCGGTTTTTTGGCATAGTTGCACTGCATATCGCCATTGACGCGCGCGCGGAATTTCAACTTTGACGGGCCCGTATGACGTCATATTGAGTCGGATTGACTTGAAACTTGGTAGAAATATTCCTTGACATTTCAGGCATCTGATCCGTGTGAAAAAACGGGAAATTTCTATTGCATATGAGCTGTGCGTACGTATATGTGCGCGCGCGTACGCGTCCGTCCGATTTTTTCAATTTTTCAAAAAATGCTCCAAATGGTCTGAAACGTGTGCAAAAATATTTTGAGCTCGATTGGAGCGTACAAATATTTCAACGCGCGCGTACGCGCACGTTTTAATAATAAGTATGAATTTTGATAATATGAGCACAATGCGCTTGACTTGAAATATATGTGACGTAAATTTCATTGAAAATCTCCATTCCATTAAGGAGATATGCATGAAAATGTGTTTTCATATAATGACGTCATCGTGACGTCACGGTCGACTGATCACTGTGATACATTAGATCTGTCATCTTTGTGACATGATACATACATGGTATGATTTTGAAATTGATAGGCAGAGGACTTTCTGAGCTAACCTCTGCACAACTTTTGAGGAGAAATAAAGAAACAAAGAAGAAAGAATCAGTACAGATACAGAAGGTGATCCGAGAGGATACTCGGATCACCTAAAAAGAAAGAATCCGTACAGATACAGAAGGTGATCCGAGAGGATACTCGGATCACCTAACTAGACTTGGAATTTGTCAAGACTGACAAATTAGGTGATCCGATTTTTTTTTAATCAATGATTCGAGTCCTGATCGCAATAGGCATGACCATATAGGTTTCATCTGTGTTTAGAGACATTGGACGTGTGATATTTGGATTCTCATTTAGAAAAGAGAGTCAGGTCTGCTATCTTTGTTACCAAATTCGGTATACACTATAACGAAGATACAGAATGAAGTATATTTGACCATTGACCCAACTTTGCACAGCCAAGATGGCATCTGAGCAAAAAGTGGTTATTTTGTGAAATGATTCTTGTAACATGGCCTTTGCGTGTGCAAAATATGGGAAAGATAGGACATGTATTCACCAAGATACAGGTTAAAACATTTATGACCTTTGACCCTAATTTACATACCCAAGATGGTGTCTGATCAGGTAGTTGTTATTTTATGAAATAATGTACGTGACATAAATTAAACATGTGCAAAATATGTGGATGATAGGGGCTGTTTTTCTTGAGTTATTGCAAAGAAAGTTGCAGAGAGAAAGAAATATCTCAATACATCGAAGATAAGTTTGATGTCAACCAAGTTTTTTGACGTGATCTCGGCGTCGTATGAAAAAATGGAGAATCACTGATGATAGCCCAAAGTCTCAGCTACAACATATTAAAATCTGGGAGAAATTTACAGAAGAGTAAGTGAGGTAGTGCTCGATAAAGACCGTCATGTCAATTTTCATTTCCAGAAAAATTCCCTCCCATAGAGATAACACGTAAACTGGTTAAATTTGACAAGGTTACATTATATCCATTTTCAAGTGGTGAAGACATCATCCGATTAAAACTTTGATTAACAAAACTTAAAGAGTATTACATTGGCTACAACATACTAATATCTGGAAGAAATTCACCGAAGGGTAATTGAGCTAGTCGTCGATAAAGACAATCATGTCAATTTTCACATCTAGAAAAATTCCCTCCCATAGAGATAACACGTCATAATGAAGATAAAGAAAGAAGTACATATGACCTTTGACCCTACTTTGCACAGACAAGATGGCGTCTGAGCAAAAAGTGGTTATTTTGTGAAATGATTCTTGTAACATGGTCTTTACGTATGCAAAAGATGGGAAAGATAAGACATGTATTCACCAAGATACAGGATGAAACATTTTTGACCTTTGACCCTAATTTACATACCCAAGAAGGTGCCCGATCAAGTAGTTGTTATTTTATGAAATAATGTACGTGACATAAACTAAACATGTGCAAAATATAGGGCTGATAGAGCTTGTTTTTCTTGAGTTATTGCAAAGAAAGTTGCAGAAAGAAAGGAATATGAAAATACATGGAAGATAAGCTTTAATTTCAACCAAGTTTTTGGGCATGATGCCGACTCCGTATGAAAAAACGAAGGGCACACTTACGATAGCCCAAAGTCTCAGCTACAACATACTAAAATATGGGAGAAATTCACCGAAGCATAAGTGAGCTAGTGCTCGATAAAGATAGTCATGTCAGTTTTCATTTCCAGAAAAACTGCACTCCCATAGAGATAACACGTAAACTGGTCAAATTTAACAATGTTACTTTTAATCCCTTTTTACGAGGTGATGCCGTCATCCAATCAAATTGTTGTTATTATATATCTGAAAGACCATTTAATAAGCTACAACATATTGAAATTTGGACGAAAATCAACTAAGAATAAGTGAGATATACTTGAATGAACTTGAAATTTGATGACGTCATTTTGAAAATTTACTTTTTTAACTTTATTAAGAAATTTGATATATTTTAATCATTTTTCCAGCATTGCCAACCCATGAAATGACTTGTACAACTCATCAGCTTTCAGAATATGTAAAGAAAATGGGGGGTCACCGTCCATCCTGACGAGTAAAATCGGATTTAAAATTGGCGTTTTTTTGGCATCGTTGCACTGTATATCGCCATTGACGCGCGCGCGGAATTTCAACTTTGACGGGCCCGTATGACGTCATATTGAGTCGGATTGACTTAAAACTTGGTAGAAATATTCCTTGACATTTTAGGCATACGATAAGTGTGAAAAAGCGGGAAATTTCCATTGCATATGAGCTGTGTGTGCGAATATGTGCGCGCGCGTACGCGTCCGTCCAATTTTTTCAATTTTTCAAAAAATGCTCCAAATGGTCTGAAACGTGTGCAAAAAAAATTTGAGCTCGATTTGAGCATACAAATTTTTCAACGCGCGCGTACGCGCACGTTTTAAGAGAAAATATGAATTTTGAGAATATGAGTAGAATCCGCATAACTTGAAATATATGTGACGTAAATTTCATTGAAAAATTCCATTCCATTGATGAGATATGATTGAGAATGTGTTTTCATATAATGACGTCATAGTGACGTCACGGTCGACTGATCACAATGATTTTATTAGACCCGTCGTCTTTGGGACATGATACATATATGGTATAATTTTGACATTGATAGGAAGAATACTTTCTGAGCTAATCGATACACAAAATTTGTCCAGAAATAAAGAAAGAAGAAGAAGAAGAAGAACTAGACCCGGAATTTGTCAAGACTGACAAATTAGGTGATCCGATTTTTTTTTTTTAATCAATGATTCGAGTCCTGATCACAATAGGCAATGACCATAAGGTTTCATCCTTGTTTAGAGACATTGGCCGTGTGATATTTGGATTCTCATTTAGAAAAGGGAGTGAGACCTGCCATCTTTGGTACCGAATTCCGTATACACTAACGGAAATACAGAATGAAGTATATTTGACCTTTGACCTCACTTTGCACACCCAAAATGGCGTCTAAGCAAAAAGTGATTATTTTATGAAATGATTCTTGTAACATGGTCTTTGCGTGTGCAAAATATGGGAAAGATAGGACATGTATTCACCAAGATACTGGATGAAACATTTATGACCTTTGACCCTAATTTACATACCCAAGATGGTGTCCGATCAAGTAGTTGTTATTTTATGAAATAATGTACGTGACATGTACTAAACATGTGCAAAATATGGGATTGATAGCCATTGTTGTTGTTCATCTATTGCACAGAAAGTAGAAAGAAGGAAAAATAAAGAAAAAATTATGTTATTTTATAGAAATTTGAAGGGGAAGCATAAAAAAATCAGAAAAAGATAAAGTAAGGAAAGGGAGATTAAGATTAACTAAAGAAAAAGAAGAAAAAAAGTGTTTAAAAAAATTTTAAAAAAAATATTGGCAGGGGTGAGCCTCGAACCAGGGACCTTAGGATTACGAGTCGGATGCGCTACGCAATGACCTATTTCATTCTCCATAGGCCCTGTGTATTAAGCAAAATGACGCTGCATCGATCCCTCGTGCCATTTTCAACCAAGTTTTTCGACGTGATGCCGACATTGTATGAAAAAATGGAGGGCACACTTACGATAGCCCAAAGTCTCAGCTACAACATACTAAAATCTGGGAGAAATTCACCGAAGCATAAGTGAGCTAGTGCTCGAAAAAGAGAGTCATGTCAATTTTCACTGCCAGAAAAACTGCTCTCCCATAGAGATAACACGTACACTGGTCAAATTTGACAATATTACTTTCAATCCATTTTTACGAGGTGATGCCGTCATCCAATCAAAATGTTGTAATTATATTAATGAAAGATCATATAATAAGCTACAACATACTGAAATCTGGGTGTAAATTGGCGAAGGATAAGTGAGATACGCTTGAGTGAACTTGAAATTTGATGACGTCATTTTGAAAATTTACTTTTTTTACTTTATTAAGATATTTGATATCTTTTAATCATTTTTCCAGCATCGCCAACCCATGAAATAACATATTCAACTCATCAGCTTTCAGAATATGTAAAGAAAATGGGGGGTCACCGTACATCCTGACGAGTAAAATCGGATTTAAAATTGGCATTTTTTTGGCATCGTTGCACTGTATATCGCCATTGACGCGCGCGCGGAATTTCAACTTTGACGGGCCCGTATGACGTCATATTAAGTCGGATTGACTTGAAACTTGGTAGAAATATTCCTTGACATTTCAGGCATCCGATAAATGTAAAAAAACGGGAAATTTCTATTGCATATGAGCTGTGTGTGCGAATATGTGCGCGCGCGTACGCGTCCGTCCAATTTTTTCAATTTTTCAAAAAATGCTTCAAATGGTCTGAAACGTGTGCAAAAAAAATTTGAGCTCGATTTGAGCATACAAATATTTCAACGCGCGCGTACGCGCGCGTTTTGAGATAAAAATGAATTCTGAGAATATGAGTAGAATTCACTTGACTTGAAATATGTGTGACGTAAATTTCATTGAAGAATTCCATTCTATTAATGAGATATGCATGAAAATGTGTTTTCATATAATGACGTCATAGTGACGTCACGGTCGACTGATCACTATGATTTTACTTGCGCTGTCGTCTTTGCGACATGATACATATATGGTATAAGTTTGACATTGAGAGGCAATGCACTTTCTGAGCTAACCTCTGCACAAATTTTGTCCAGAAATAAAGAAGATTAAAAAGAAGAACAAAGAATCAGTACAGATACAGAAGGTGATCCGAGAGGATACTCGGATCACCTAAGAAGAACCACCAACAAAGAATCCGTACAGATACAGAAGGTGATCCGAGAGGATACTCGGATCACCTAACTAGACTCGGAATTTGTCAAGACTGACAAATTAGGTGATCCGATTTTTTTTTAATCAATGATTCAAGTCCTGATCGCAATAGGCATGACCATATAGGTTTCATCTGTGTTTAGAGACATTGGCCGTGTGATATTTGGATTCTCATTTAGAAAAGGGATTCAGACCTGCCATCTTAGGTACCGAATTCCGTATACACTATCGAAGATACAGAATGAAGTATATTTGACCATTGACCCCACTTTGCACCCCCAAGATGGCATCTGGGCAAAAAGTAGTTATTTTGTGAAATGATTCTTGTAACATGGTCTTTGCGTGTGCAAAATATGGGAAAGATAAGACATGTATTCACCAAGATACAGGATGAAACATTTATGACCTTTGACCCTAATTACATACACAAGATGGTGTCTGATCAAGTAGTTGTTATTTTATGAAATAATGTACGTAACATGAACTAAATATGTGCAAAATATGGGGGTCATAGGGGCTGTTTTTCTTGAGTTGTTGCAAAGAAAGTTGGAAAAAGAAAGAAATAGGAAAATACATCGAAGATAAGCTTTAATTTCAACCACGTTTTTGGACGTGATCCCGACACCATTTGAAGACAAAGGGCACACGTACGATAGCGCAAAGTTTCAGCTGCAACATATTAAAATCTGGAAGGAATTCACCGAAGGGTAAGTGAGTTAGTGCTCGATAAAGACAATCATGTCAATTTTCACATATAGAGAAATCCTCTCCCATAGACATAGCACGTCACAACGAAGATAAAGAAAGAAGTACATATGACCTTTGACCCCACTTTGCACAGAGAAGATGGCATCTGAGCAAAAAGTGGTTATTTTGTGAAATGATCCTTGTAAAATGGTCTTTACGTGTGCAAAATATGGGAAAGATAGGACATGTATTTACCAAGATACAGGATGAAACATTTATGACCTTTGACCCTAATTTACATACCCAAGATGACGTCTGATAAAGTAGTTGTTATTTTATGAAATAATATACGTGACATGAACTAAACATGTGCAAAATATGGTGGTGATAGGGTATGTTTTTCTTGAGTTATTGCAAAGAAAGTTGCAGAAAGAAAGAAATATTTCAATACATCGAAGATAAGCTTTAATTTCAACCATGTTTTTGGACGTGATGCCGACTCCGTATGAAAAAACGGAGGGCACATTCACGATAGCCCAAAGTCTCAGCTACAACATACTAAAATATGGGAGAAATTCACCGAAGCATAAGTGAGCTAGTGCTCGATAAAGATAGTCATGTCAGTTTTCATTTCCAGAAAAACTGCACTCCCATAGAGATAACACGTAAACTGGTCAAATTTGACAATGTTACTTTCAATCCCTTTTTACGAGGTGATGCCGTCATCCAATCAAAATGTTGTTATTATATGAATGAAAGAACATTTAATAAGCTACAACATATTGAAATTTGGATGAAAATAAACAAAAGAATAAGTGAGATACGCTTGAGTGAAATTGAAATTTGATGACGTCATTTTGAAAATTTACTTTTTTTACTTTAGTAAGAAATTCGATATCTTGTAATCAGTTTTTCAGCATTGCCAACCCATGAAATGACATGTTCAACTCATCAGCTTTCAAAATATGTAAAGAAAATGGGGGGTCACCGTCCATCCTAACGAGTAAAATCGGATTGAAAATTGGCGGTTTTTTGGCATAGTTGCACTGTATATCGCCATTGACGCGCGCGCGGAATTTCAACTTTGACGGGCCCGTATGACGTCATATTGAGTCGGATTGACTTGAAACTTGGTAGAAATATTCCCTGACATTTCAGGCATCCGATAAGTGTGAAAAAACGGGAAATTTCTATTGCACATGAGCTGTGCGTGCGTATATGTGCGCGCGCGTACGCGTCCGTCCAATTTTTTCAATTTTTCAAGAAATGCTCCAAATGATCTGAAACGTGTGCAAAAAAAATTTGAGCTCGATCTGAGCATACAAATATTTCAACGCGCGCGTACGCGCGCGTTTTAAGATAAATATGAATTCTGAGAATATGAGTAAAATGCGCATAAGTTGAAATGTATGTGACGTAAATTTCAGTGCAAAATTCTATTCCATTAATGAGATATGAATGAAAATGTGTTTTCATATAATGACGTCATAGTGACGTCACGGTCGACTGATCACTATGATTTTATAAAATTTGTCGTCTTTGGGACATGATACATATATGGTATAAATTTGACATTGATAGGAAGAGCACTTTCTGAGCTAATCGATACACAACTTTTGAGGAGAAATAAAGAAGAAGAAAAAGAAGAAGAACCAACAAAGAATCCGTACAGATACAGAAGGTGATCCGAGAGGATACTCGGATCACCTAACTAGAACCGGAATTTGTCAACACTGACAAATTAGGTGATCCGATCTCTTCGAAAATCAATGATTTGAGTCCTGATCCAAATATTCATGGCCATACAGGTTTCATCTGTGTTGACGGGACATTGGCCGTGTGATGTTTGGATTCTCTTTTAGAAAAGGGAGTGAGACCTGCCATCTTTGGTACCGAATTCCGTATACACTAACGGAAATACAGAATGAAGTATATTTGACCTTTGACCTAACTTTGCACACCCAAGATGGCGTCTAAGCAAAAAGTGATGATTTTATGAAATGATTCTTGTAACATGGTCTTTGCGTGTGCAAAATATGGGAAAGATAGGACATGTATTCACCAAGATACAGGATGAAACATTTATGACCTTTGACCCTAATTTACATACCCAAGATGGTGTCCGATCAAGTAGTTGTTATTTTATGAAATAATGTACGTGACATGTACTAAACATGTGCAAAATATGGGATTGATAGCCGTTGTTGTTGTTCATCTATTGCACAGAAAGTAGTAGAAAGAAAGAAAAATAAAGAACTAGACTCGGAATTTGTCAACACTGACAAATTAGGTGATCCGATCTCTTGGGAAATCAATGATTTGAGTCCTGATCCCAATAGGCATGACTATACAGGTTTCATCTGTGTTGAGAGGACATTGGCCATGTGATGTTTGGAGTCTCATTTAGAAAAGGGAGTCAGACCTGCCATCTTTGGTACCGAATTCCGTATGCACTAACGAAGATACAGAATGAAGTATATTTGACCTTTGACCCCATTTTGCACACCAAAGATGGCATCTGAGCAAAAAGTAGTTATTTAGTGAAATGATTCTTGTAAAAATGGTCCTTGCGTGTGCAAAATATGGGAAAGATAGGACAAGTATTCACCAAGATACAGGATGAAACATTTATGACCTTTGACCCCAATTTACATACCCAAGATGGTGTCCGATCAAGTAGTTGTTATTTTATGAAATAATGTACGTGACATGAACTAAACATGTGCAAAATATGGGGGGGGGGGGGTAATAGAGGCTGTTTTTCTTGAGTTATTGCAAAGAAAGTTGCAGAAAGAAAGAAATATCTCAATACATCGAAGATAAGCTTTAATTTCAACCAAGTTTTTTAGCATGATCCAGACATCGTATGAAAAACAAAAGGCATATTTCTGATAGCGCAAAGTCTCAGCCACAACATATTAAAATCTGGGAGAAATTCACCGAAGGGTAAGTGAGCTAGTGCTCGATAAAGACAATCATGTCAACTTTCACATCTAGAAAAATTCCCTCCCATAGAGATAACACGTCATAACGAAGATACAGAAAAAAGTACATATGACCTTTGACCCCACTTTGCACAGACAAGATGGCATCTGAGCAAAAAGTGGTTATTTTGTGAAATGATCCTTGTAACATGGTCTTTACGTGTGCAAAATATGGGAAAGAAAGGACATGTATTTATTAAGATACAGGATGAAGTATCTATGACCTTTGACCCTAATTTACATACCCAAGATGGTGTCCGATCAAGTAGTTGTTATTTTATCAAATAATGTACGTAACATGAACTAAACATGTGCAAAATATGGGGGTGATAAGGGCTCTCTTTCTTGAGTTATTGCAAAGAAAGTTGCAGAAAGGAAGAAATATCTCAATACATCGAAGATAAGCTTTAATTTCAACCAAATTTTTTGACGTGATGCCGACGTCGTATGAAAAAACAAAGGGCACACTTACGATAGCCCAAAGTCTCAGCTACAACATACTAAAATTTGGGAGAAATTCACCGAAGCATAAGTGAGAAAGTGCTCGATAAAGATAGTCATGTCAATTTTCATTTCCAGAAAAACTGCACTCCCATAGAGATAACACGTAAACTGGTCAAATTTGACAAGAATACTTTGAATCCATTTTTACGATGTGATGCCGTCATCCAATCAAAATGCTGTTATTATATTAATGAAAAAGCATTTAATAAGCTACAACATACTGAAATTTGTGTGAAAATTGGCAAAGGATAAGTGAGATACGCTCGAGTGAACTTGAAATTTGATGACGTCATTTTGAAAATTTACTTTTTTTACTTTATTAAGAAATTTGATATCTTTTAATCATTTTTTCAGTATCGCCAACCCATGAAATGATATGTACAACTCATCAGCTTTCAAAATATGTAAAGAAAATGGGGGGTCACCGTCCATCCTGACGAGTAAAATCGGATTTAAAATTGGCGGTTTTTGGGCATTGTTGCACTGTATATCGCCATTGACGCGCGCGCGGAATTTCAACTTTGACGGGCCCGTATGACGTCATATTGAGTCGGATTGACTTGAAACTTGGTAGAAACATTCCTTGACATTTCAGACATCCGATCCGTGTGAAAAAATGGGAAATTTCTATTGCATATGAGCTGTGCGTGCGTATATGTGCGCGCGCGTACGCGTCCGTCCAATTTTTTCAATTTTTCAAAAAATGCTCCAAATGGTCTGAAACGTGTGCAAAAAAAATTTGAGCTCGATTTGAGTATACAAATATTTCAACGCGCGCGTACGCGCACGTCTTAAGGTATAGATGAATTTTGAGAATATGACTAGAATGCGCTTGACTTGAAATATATGTGACGTAAATTTCATTGAAAAATTCCATTCCATTAATGAGATATGATTGAGAATGTGTTTTCATATAATGACGTCATAGTGACGTCACGGTCGACTGATCACTTTGATTTTAGTTCGATTGCCGTCTTTGGGAGACGATACATGTATGGTATAAGTTTGAAATTGATAGGAAGAAGACTTTCGGAGCTAATCGATGCACAACTTTTGGGGAGAAATAAAAAGAAGAAGAAAGAATCCGTACAGAAACAGAAGGTGATCCGAGAGGATGCTCGGATCACCTAAAAACTATGTTATTTTATAGAAAGCATAAAAAAATCAGGAAAAGATAAAGTAAGGAAAGGGAGATTAAGATTAACTAAAGAAAAAGAAGGAAAAAAGTGTTTTAAAAAATTTAAAAAAACTAGAGATTGTAATTTGTCATCACTGACAAATTAAGGTGATCCGATTTTTTTTTTATCAATGATTCGAGTCATGATCGCAATAGGCATGACCATACAAGTTTCATCTGTGTTTAGAGACATTGGCCGTGTGATGTTTGCATTCTCATTTAGCAAAGGGAGTCATATCTGCCATGTTTGGTACCAAATTCTGTATAGGCCCCCTACACTATAACGAAGAAACAGCAACAAATACATATGACCTTTGACCCACCTTTGCACTCCCAAGATTGCATCTGATGAAATAGTGGGTATTTTGTGAAATGATTCTCGCGACATCGTCTATACGTGTGAAAAATATGGGAAAGATAGGACAGGTATTCACCAAGATACAAGATGAAACATTTATGACCTTTGACCCTTATTTACATACCCAAGATGTTGTCCGATCTAGTAGTTGTTATTTTATGAAATAATGTACGTGACATGAACTAAACATGTGCAAAATATGGGGGTGATAGGGCGTGTTTATCTTGAGTTATTGCAAAGAAAGTTGCAGAGAGAAAGAAATATCTCAATACAGCGAAGATAAGCTTTAATTTCAACCAAGTTTTTTATAGTGATCCCGACATCGTATGAAAAAACGAAATGAAACTTACCGATAGCGCAAAGTCTCAGCTACAACATATTAAAATCTGGGAGAAATTCACGGAAGGGTAAGTGAGCTAGTGCTCGATAAAGACAACTATGTCAATTTTCACATTTAAAAAATTCTCTCCCATAGAGATAACACGTCATAACGAAGATACAAAGGGAAGTACATATGACCTTTGACCTCAATTTGCACAGACAAGATGGCATCTGAGTAAAAAGTGGTTATCTTGTGAAATGATCCTTGTAACATGGTCTTTGCGTGTGCAAAATATGGGAATGATAGGACATGTATTCACTAAGATACAGCATGAAACACCTATGACCTTTGATCCTAATTTACATATCCAAGATGGTGTCTGATCAAGTGCTTGTTATTTTATGAAATAATTGACGTGACATGAACTAAAAATGTGCAAAATATGGAAGTGATAGAGGCCGTCTTTCTTGAGTTATTGCACAGAAAGTTGCAGAAAGAACGAAATATCTCAATACATCGAAGATAAGCCTGAATTTCAACCAAAATTTTCGACGTGATTCCGACATCGTATGAAAAAACAAAGGGCACACTTACGGTAGCGTAAAGTCTCAGCTACAACATATTAAAATCTGGGAGAAATTTACCGAAGGGTAAGTGAGCTAGTGCTCGATAAAGATAGTCATGTCAATTTTCATTTCCAGAAAAACTGCACTCCCATAGAGATAACACGTAAACTGGTCAAATTTGACAAGATTACTTTCAATCCATTTTTACGAAGTGATACCGTTATCCAATCAAAATGTTGTAATTTTATGTTTGAAAGAACATTAAATAAGCTACATCATACTGAAATCTGGGTGAAAATTGACAGAAGACTCGTGAGATACGCCCGAATGAACTTGAAATATGATGACGTCATTTTGAAAATTTACTTTTTTTACTTTATTAAGAAATTTGATATCTTTTAATCATTTTGTCAGCATTGCCACCCCATGAAATGACATGTACAACTCATCAGCTTTCAAAATGTGTACAGAAAATGGGGGGTCACCGTCCATCCTGACGAGTAAAATCGGATTTAAAATTGTCATTTTTTTGGCATAGTTGCACTGTATATCGCCATTGACGCGCGCGCGGAATTTCAACTTTGACGGGCCCGTATGACGTCATATTGCGTCGGATTGACTTGAAACTTGGTAGACATATTCCTTGACATTTCAGGCAGCCGATAAGTGTGAAAAACCGGGAAATTTCTATTGCATATGAGCTGTGCGTGCGTATATGCGCGCGCGCGTACGCGTCCGTCCAAATTTTTCAATTTTTCAAAAAATGCTCCAAATGGTCTGAAACGTGTGCAAAAAAAATTTGAGCTCGATTTGAGCATACAAATATTTCAACGCGCGCGTACGCGCACGTTTTAAGGCATAGATGAATTTTGAGAATATGAGTAGAATGCACTTGACCTGAAATATATGTGACGTAAATTTCATTGAAAAAATCCATTCCATTAATGAGATATGATTGAGAATGTGTTTTCATATAATGACGTCATAGTGACGTCACGGTCGACTGATCACCATGATTTTAGTTCGATTGCCGTCTTTGGGAGACGATACATATATGGTATAAGTTTGACATTGAAAGGCAATGCACTTTCTGAGCTAACCTCTGCACAAATTTTGTCCAGAAACAAAGAAAGAAAGATTCCGTACAGATACAGAAGGTGATCCGAGAGGATACTCGGATCACCTAAATATTGGCAGGGGTGAGCCTCGAACCAGGGACCTTAGGGTTACGAGTCGGATGCGCTACGCAATGACCTATTTCATTCTCCATAGGCCCTGTGTATTAAGCAAAATGACGCTGCATCAAAGCCTCGTGCCATTTTCAACCAAGTTTTTCGACGTGATGCCGACATCGTATGAAAAAATGGAGAGCACATTCACGATAGCCCAAAGTCTCAGCTACAACATACTAAAATCTGGGAGAAATTCACCGAAGTGTAAGTGAGCTAGTGCTCGAAAAAGAGAGTCATGTCAATTTTCACTGCCAGGAAAACTGCTCTCCCATAGAGATAACACGTAAACTGGTCAAATTTGACAATGTTACTTTCAATCCATTTTTACGAGGTGATGCCGTCATCCAATCAAAATGTTGTAATTATATTAATGAAAGATCATTTAATAAGCTACAACATACTGAAATCTGGGTGTAAATTGGCAAAGGATAAGTGAGATACGCTCGAGTGAACTTGAAATTTGATGACGTCATTTTGAAAATTTACTTTTTTTACTTTATTAAGAAATTTGATATCTTTTAATTATTTTGCCAGCATCGCCAACCCATGAAATAACATGTCCAATTCATCAGCTTTCAGAATATGTAAAGAAAATGGGGGGTCACCGTCCATCCTGACGAGTAAAATCGGATTTAAAATTGGCGTTTTTTTGGCATCGTTGCACTGTATATCGCCATTGACGCGCGCGGGGAATTTCAACTTTGATTGGCCCGTATGACGTCATATTGAGTCGGATTGACTTGAAACTTGGTAGAAATATTCATTGACATTTTAGGCATCCGATAAGTCTAAAAAAACGGGAAATTTTCATTGCTTATGAGCTGTGTGTGCGAATATGTGCGCGCGCGTACGCGTCCGTCCAATTTTTTCAATTTTTCAAAAAATGCTCCAAATGGTCTGAAACGTGTGCAAAAAAAACTTGAGCTCGATTTGAGCATACAAATATTTCAACGCGCGCGTACGCGCACGTTTTAAGAGAAAATATGAATTTTGAGAATATGAGTAGAATGCGCATAACTTGAAATATATGTGACGTAAATTTCATTTAAAAATTCCATTCCATTAATGAGATATGATTGAGAATGTGTTTTCATATAATGACGTCATAGTGACGTCACGGTCGACTGATCACTTTGATTTTAGTTCGATTGCCGTCTTTGGGAGACGATACATATATGGTATAATTTTGAAATTGATAGGAGGAGCACTTTCTGAGCTAATCGATACACAACTTTTGAGGAGAAATAAAGAAGAAGAAAAACAAAGAATCCGTACAGATACAGAAGGTGATCCGAGAGGATACTCGGATCACCTAACTAGACTTGGAATTTGTCAACACTGACAAATTAGGTGATCCGATCTGTTCGTAAATCAACGATTTGAGTTTCCTGATCCCAATAGGCATGACCATACCGGTTTCATCTGTGTTTAGTGGACATTGGCCGTGTGATGTTTGGATTCTCATTTAGAAAAGGTAGTCAGACCTGACATCTATGGTACACAATTCCGTATACACTAACGAAAATACAGAATGAAGTATATTTGACCTTTGAACCCAATTTGCACAGACAAGATGGCATCTGAGCAAAAAGTGGTTATTTTGTGAAATGATCCTTGTAACATGGTCTTTACGTGTGCAAAATATGGGAAAGGTAGGACATGTATTCACCAAGATACAGGATGATACATTTATGACCTTTGACCCTAATTTACATACCCAAGATGACGTCTGAGCAAGTAGTTGTTATTTTATGAAATAATGTACGTGACATGAACTAAACATGTGCAAAATATGGGGGTGAGAAGGTCTGTTTTTCTTCAGTTATTGCAAAGAAAGTTGCAGAAAGAAAGAAGTATCTCAATACATCGAAGATAAGCTTTAATTTCAACCACGTTTTTTGACGTGATCCCGACATCGTATGAAAAATGAAGGGCACACTTTCGATAGCCCAAAGTCTCAGCTACAACATATTAAAATCTGGGAGAAATTCACCGAAGCATAAGTGAGCTAGTGCTCGATAAAGACAATCATGTCAATTTTCACATCTACAAAAATTCCCTCCCATAGAGATAACACGTCATAACGAAGATAAAGAAAGAAGTACATATGACCTTTGACCCCACTTTGCACAGCCAAGATGGCATCTGAGCAAAAAGTGGTTATTTTGTGAAATGATCCTTGTAACATGGTCTTTACGTGTGCAAAATATGGAAAAGATAAGACATGTATTCACCAAGATACAAGATGATACATTTATGACTTTTGACCCTAATTTACATACCCAAGATGACGTCTGATCAAGTAGTTGTTATTTTATGAAATAATTTACGTGACATGAACTAAACATGTGCAAAATATGGGGATGATTGGGGGTGTTTTTCTTGAGTTATTGCAGAGAAAGTTGCAGAAAGAAAGAAATATCTCAATACATCGAAGATAAGTTTGATTTCAACCAAGTTTTTTGACGTGATCTCGGCGTCGTATGAAAAAATAGAGCGAACCTTGACGACAGCTCAAAGTCTCAGCTACAACATACTAAAATCTGGGAGAATTTCACCGAAGAGTAAGTGAGCTAGTGCTCGATAAAGACCGTCATGTCAATTTTCATTTCCAGAAAAATTCCCTCCCATAGAGATAACACGTAAACTGGTTAAATTTGACAAGGTTACATCATATCCATTTTCACGAGGTGAAGACATCATCCGATTAAATTTTTGATAAAGAGAACTTAAAGAGTATTAAATTGGCTACAACATACTAAAATCTGGAAGAAATTCACCGAAGGGTAAATGAGCTAGTCGTAGATAAAGACAATCATGTCAATTTTCACATCTAGAAAAATTCCCTCCCATAGAGATAACACGTGATAATGAAGATAAAGAAAGAAGTACATATGACCTTTGACCCTACTTTGCACAGACAAGATGGCGTCTGAGCAAAAAGTGGTTATTTTGTGAAATGATTCTTGTAACATGTTCTTTACGTATGCAAAATATGGGAAAGATAAGACATGTATTCACCAAGATACAGGATGAAACATTTTTGACCTTTGACCCTAATTTACATACCCAAGAAGGTGTCCGATCAAGTAGTTGTTATTTTATGAAATAATGTACGTGACATAAACTAAACATGTGCAAAATATTGGGCTGATAGAGCTTGTTTTTCTTGAGTTATTGCAAAGAAAGTTGCAGAAAGAAAGGAATATGAAAATACATGGAAGATAAGCTTTAATTTCAACCAAGTTTTTGGGCATGATGCCGACTCCGTATGAAAAAACGAAGGGCACACTTACGATAGCCCAAAGTCTCAGCTACAACATACTAAAATATGGGAGAAATTCACCGAAGCATAAGTGAGCTAGTGCTCGATAAAGATAGTCATGTCAGTTTTCATTTCCAGAAAAACTGCACTCCCATAGAGATAACACGTAAACTGGTCAAATTTAACAATGTTACTTTTAATCCATTTTTACGAGATGATGCCGTCATCCAATCAAAATGTTGTTATTATATTACCGAAAGAGCATTTAATAAGCTACAACATACTGAAATCTAGGTGAAAATTGGCAGAGGATTAGTGAGATACGCTCGAATGAACTTAAAATTTGATGACGTCATTTTGAAAATTTACTTTTTTTACTTTATTAAGAAATTTGATATCGTTTAATCATTTTTTCAGCATCGTCAACCCATGAAATGACATGTACAACTCATCAGCTTTCAGAATATGTAAAGAAAATGGGGGGTCACCGTCCATCCTGACGAGTAAAATCGGATTTGAAATTGGCGGTTTTTTGGCATTGTTGCACTGTATATCGCCATTGACGCGCGCGCGGAATTTCAACTTTGACGGGTCTGTATGACGTCATATTGAGTCGGATTGACTTGAAACTTGGTAGAAATATTCCTTGACATTTCAGGCATCCGATAAGTGTGAAAAAACGGGAAATTTCTATTGCATATGAGCTGTGCGTGCGTATATATGCGCGCGCGTACGCGTCCGTCCAATTTTTTCAATTTTTCAAAAAATGCTCCAAATGGTCTGAAACGTGTGCAAAAAAATTTTGAGCTCGATTTGAGCATACAAATATTTCTACGCGCGCGTACGCGCACGTTTTAAGAGAAAATATAAATTTTGAGAATATGAGTAGAATCCGCATAACTTGAAATATATGTGACGTAAATTTCATTGAAAAACTCCATTCCATTAATGAGATATGAATGAAAATGTGTTTTCATATAATGACGTCATAGTGACGTCACGGTCGACTGATCACTATGATTTTATTTGACCCGTCGTCTTTGGGACATGATACATATATGGTATAATTTTGACATTGATAGGAAGAACACTTTCTGAGCTAATCGATACACAAATTTTGTCCAGAAATAAAGAAAGAAGAAGAAGAAGAAGAAGAAGAAGACCCAACAAAGAATCCGTACAGATACAGAAGGTGATCCGAGAGGATACTCGGATCACCTAACTAGAACCGGAATTTGTCAACACTGACAAATTAGGTGATCCGATCTCTTCGAAAATCAATGATTTGAGTCCTGATCCAAATGTTCATGGCCATACAGGTTTCATCTGTGTTGACGGGACATTGGCCGTGTGATGTTTGGATTCTCTTTTAGAAAAGGGAGTGAGACCTGCCATCTTTGGTACCGAATTCCGTATACACTAACGGAAATACAGAATGAAGTATATTTGACCTTTGACCTAACTTTGCACACCCAAGATGGCGTCTAAGCAAAAAGTGATGATTTTATGAAATGATTCTTGTAACATGGTCTTTGCGTGTGCAAAATATGGGAAAGATAGGACATGTATTCACCAAGATACAGGATGAAACATTTATGACCTTTGACCCTAATTTACATACCCAAGATGGTGTCCGATCAAGTAGTTGTTATTTTATGAAATAATGTACGTGACATGTACTAAACATGTGCAAAATATGGGATTGATAGCCGTTGTTGTTGTTCATCTATTGCACAGAAAGTAGTAGAAAGAAAGAAAAATAAAGAAAAACTATGTTATTTTATAGAAATTTCAAGGAGAAGCATAAAAAAATCAGGAAAGGATAAAGTAAGGAAAGGGAGATTAAGATTAACTAAAGAAAAAGAAGGAAAAAAGTGTTTAAAAAATTTTAAAAAAATATTGGCAGGGGTGAGCCTCGAACCAGGGACCTTAGGGTTACGAGTCGGATGCGCTACGCAATGACCTATTTCATTCTCCATAGGCCCTGTGTATTAAGCAAAATGACGCTGCATCAAAGCCTCGTGCCATTTTCAACCAAGTTTTTCGACGTGATGCCGACATCGTATGAAAAAATGGAGGGCACACTTACGATAGCCCGAAGTCTCAGCTACAACATACTAAAATATGGGAGAAATTCACCGAAGCATAAGTGAGCTAGTGGTCGATAAAGTAGTCATGTCAGTTTTCATTTCCAGAAAAACTGCACTCCCATAGAGATAACACGTAAACTGGTCAAATTTGATAATGTTACTTTCAATCCATTTTTACGAGGTGATGCCGTCATCCAATCAAAATGTTGTTATTATATGACTGAAAGACCATGCAATAAGCTACAACATATTGAATTTTGGACGAAAATCAACAAAAGAATAAGTGAAATACGCTTGAATGAACTTAAAATTTGATGACGTCATTTTGAAAATTTACTTTTTTTACTTTATTAAGAAATTTGATATCTTTTAATCATTTTTCCAGCATCGCCAACCCATGAAATGACATTTACAACTCATCAGCTTTCAGAATATGTAAAGAAAATGGGGGGTCACCGTCCATCCTGGCGAGTAAAATCGGATTCAAAATTGGCGGTTTTTTGGCATAGTTGCACTGTATATCGCCATTGCCGCGCGCGCGGAATTTCAACTTTGACGTTCCCGTGTGACGTCATAATGAGTCGGATTGACTTGAAACTTGGTAGAAATATTCCTTGACAATTCAGGCATCCGATCAGTGTAAAAAAACGGGAAATTTCTATTGCATATGAGCTGTGCGTGCGTATATGTGCGCGCGCGTACGCGTCCGTCCGATTTTTTCAATTTTTCAAAAAATGCTCCAAATGGTCTGAAACGTGTGCAAAAAAAATTTGAGCTCGATTTGAGCATACAAATATTTCAACGCGCACGTACGCGCATTTTTTAAGGGAAAATATGGATTCTGAAAATATGAGTAGAATGCGCATAATTTGAAATATATGTGACGTAAATTTCATTGAAAAATTCCATTCCATTAATGACATATGATTGAGAATGTGTTTTCATATAATGACGTCATAGTGACGTCACGGTCGACTGATCACTTTGATTTTAGTTCGATTGCCGTCTTTGGGACATGATACATATATGGTATGATTTTGACATTGATAAGAAGAGGACTTTCTGAGCTAATCCATACACAACTTTTGAGGAGAAAGAAGAAAAAGAAGAAGAAAGAATCAGTACAGATACAGAAGGTGATCCGAGAGGATACTCGGATCACCTAACTAGACTCGGAATTTGTCAACACTGACAAATTAGGTGATCCGATCTATTGGGAAATCAATGATTTGAGTCCTGATCCCAATAGGCATGATCATACAGGTTTCATCTGTGTTGAGGGGACATTGGCCATGTGATGTTTGGAGTCTCATTTAGAAAAGGGAGTCAGACCTGCCATCTTTGGTACCGAATTCCGTATGCACTAACGAAGATACAGAATGAAGTATATTTGACCTTTGACCCCATTTTGCACACCAAAGATGGCATCTGAGCAAAAAGTAGTTATTTTGTGAAATGATTCTTGTAACATGGTCTTTGCGTGTGCAAAATATGGGAAAGATAGGACAAGTATTCACCAAGATACATGATGAAACATTTATGACCTTTGACCCTAATTTACATACCCAAGATGGTGTCCGATCAAGTAGTTGTTATTTTATGAAATAATGTACGTGACATGAACTAAACATGTGCAAAATATGTGGGTGATAGAGGCTGTTTTTCTTGAGTTATTGCAAAGAAAGCTGCAGAAAGAAAGAAAGATCTCAATACATCGAAGATAAGCTTTAATTTCAACCAAGTTTTTTAGCATGATCCAGACATCGTATGAAAAAACAAAAGGCACATCACTGCTAGCACAAAGTCTCAGCTACAACATATTAAAATCTGGGAGAAATTCACCGAAGAGTAAGTGAGCTAGTGCTCGATAAAGACCGTCATGTCAATTTTTGTTTCCAGAAAAATTCCCTCCCATAGAGATAACACGTAAACTGGTTAAATTTGACAAGGTTACATTATATCCATTTTCACGAGGTGAAGACATCATCCGATTAAATCTTTGATGAACAAAACTTAAAGAGTATTAAATTGGCTACAACATACTAAAATCTGGAAGAAATTCACCGAAGGGTAATTGAGCTAGTCGTCGATAAAGACAATCATGTCAATTTTCACATCTAGAAAAATTCCCTCCCATAGAGATAACACGTCATAACGAAGATGCAGGAAGAAGTACATATGACCTTTGACCCCACTTTGCACAGACAAGATGGCATCTGAGCAAAAAGTGGTTATTTTGTGAAATGATCCTTGTAACATGGTCTTGACGTGTGCAAAATATGGTAAACATAGGACATGTATTCAGTAAGATACAGGATAAAACATTTATGACCTTTGACCCTAATTTACATAGCCAAGATGGTGTCTGATCAAGTAGTTGTTATTTTGTGAAATAATGTACGTGACATGAACTAAATATGTGCAAAATATGGTGGTGATAGGGTATGTTTTTCTTGAGTTATTGCAAAGAAAGTTGCAGAAACAAAGACATATTTCATTACATTGAAGATAAGCTTTAATTTCAACCAAGTTTTTGGACGTGATGCCGACTCCGTATGAAAAAACAAAGGGCACACTTACGATAGCCCACGGTCTCAGCTACAACATACTAAAATCTGGGAGAAATTCACCGAAGCATAAGTGAGCTAGTGCTCGATAAAGATAGTCATGTCAGTTTTCATTTCCAGAAAAACTGCACTCCCATAGAGATAACACGTAAACTGGTCAAATTTGACAATGTTACTTTTAATCCCTTTTTAAGAGGTGATGCCGTCATCCAATCAAAATGTTGTTATTATATGACTGAAAGACCATTTAATAAGCTACAACATATTGAAATTTGGATGAAAATCAACGAAAGAATAAGTGAGATATGCTTGAGTGAACTTAAAATTCGATGACGTCATTTTGAAAATTTACTTTTTTTAGTTTATTAAGAAATTTGATATCTTTTCATCATTTTTCCAGCATCGCTAACCCATGAAATGACATGTACAACTCATCAGCTTTCAGAATATGTAAAAAAAAGTGGGGGGTCACCGTCAATCTTGACGAGTAAAATCGGATTCAAAATTGGCGGTTTTTTGGCATTGTTGCACTGTATATCGCCATTAACGCGCGCGCGGAATTTCAACTTTGACGGGCCCGTGTGACGTCATATTGAATCTAATTGACTTGAAACTTGGTAGAAATATTCCTTGACATTTCAGGCATCCGATAAGTGTAAAAAAATGGGAAATTTCTATTGCATAAGAGCTGTGCGTGCGTATATGTGCGCGCGCGTACGCGTCCGTCCAATTTTTTCAATTTTTCAAAAAATGCTCCGATTGGTCTGAAACGTGTGCAAAAAAAATTTGAGCTCGATTTGAGCATACAAATATTTCAACGCGCGCGTACGCGCACGTTTCAAGAGAAAATATGAATTTTGATTATATGAATAGAATGCGCTTGACTTGAACTATATGTGACGTAAATTTCATTGAAAAATTCCATTCCATTAATGAGATAGGAGTGAAAATGTGTTTTCATATAATGACGTCATAGTGACGTCACGGTCGACTGATCACTATGATTTTATAAAATTTTTCGTCTTTGGGACATGATACATATATGGTATGAGTTTGAAGTTGATACTCTGAGTACTTTCTGAGTACGTAGATACACAACTTTTGTCCAGAAATAAAGAAAGAAGAAGAAGAAGAAGAACAAAGAATCCGTACAGATACAGAAGGTGATCCGAGAGGATACTCGGATCACCTAATGAGAAGGATAGGAGGGGAGTTGATTGACGACTTCTTTCCAGCTTAAAATTCCCTCTCGGCATTTCTTAACGCAGAACAGGTTACATATTTAGCCAAGAGAAACACAAAGGGAAAGCCATTGCGAATGCCGAGCATGGTGCGGCGGCCTATAACACCTTCATAATTCATTCACCTTTGCCGAAAAACACTGTCAGAGCAAAATAAATACAGTTCCGAGACCGTCACTCGGCCAATGAAATATTGGACAAGGCGAGTCCTTGAGGCGAGCTAAGTGGGAATGGATGACGAAACGACGGAGACGCACGAGATTAGAAAGAAAATGGGGATGACAGCACAGAACTCTAGAGTTCTGTGGATGACAGGCTTGTGCTTCGAAACAATCATCCAAGTTGGTTTCTGAGGATACAATGGGGGCGCGCTACTATCTCTATCAATTAAAAATCAACATAGCAACGAGTAAATGTAAATAGGCATTATGACAAAATGAAAACAGGCATTATTGGATTAACCGATGATTAGTTACACAGATGGGATGAATGTGTGGATTGTCTTTGTTCTTGTTTAGAAGGAATAGACAGGTGTCTATTATTAGATAGGAAGTAAAAGCAATGATGTGAGATCAAGGGTCAGGTTCATTAGCTCCGCCTCCTCTGAAAGAGACGGATTCCAAGTCAAAGTGATAGTATAGCGCTATTGGTGTTTTTGTTCTGTTGTCCCGTCGTTTGAAGATTTCAATTAGTCATTAACAAGATTATCGTTTTCTAGATTAACTAATCAAAGGTTGACTTTATCACATGCAGAGATGGACAGGCATTACACAAACACTTGCTGCGTTTTTACTCCCAGTTGAGGGGAAATAAAGGAGTAAAGACATATGGATTCCATACACGCGAGCGCTTACTCGGAGAAAAAAAGAAATCTTATTCAGAGGAAGGTATTCTCTCAATATAACACATGATATCTCAAGAGGAGAGATAAGGCAAACGAAAAAAAAAAAGAAAGAAAGTGTGAGTGAGTGAGAGAGAGAGAGAGAGAGAGAGAGAAGGAGAGAGAGAGAGAGGCGGCAAAATAGGCAGTTTAGAAGATGAAGATCAACATGGGGAGGCAGATTGACGGATTGACAAATATGCGAGTGTACAGCAAGGGGCATTTTTAGCCTGAAAGATTTATCATGGTTTTGCTTGGGCTGAAAAATAATCAAACGAATGACCTCAGCAAGAGCTACATTCAACAGTTGACTGAAATATCACCCGCTTTACCTGCTCAGCGGAGCCGCTGGGGTATATAGCTCCAGTTGGGCGGTAAGGGGTTCTGTCCGTGTAATCAGTATATCTTTGAAGTTCTGGTAAACTTTTTAAGGGTAAATCCAGTCCAAATATAAGTTAGTCTGATAAGAAAGAGAAAAATATTACGAGTTCAATCAGTGAGAACCAAGTTGGTGGTGTTTGTGATATGAGATTGGTGGCAAGAGCAATGGCGCGTTCTTAATCCAGGTTCAATTAAAAAAAAAAAGTCTATTGGATGGGAATGTGTAATTTTGTAGGGAACGGATAGAATTAACAGGAAAATTAGAGAATTCTTTGGGGTTTCAGAATGTTGATTTCTCAGCACATCGACTTCACCATAATATAGAAGTATAATCATCGCCAACGGTATATGTTATTTAGAATCTGAATTTAAAATTTAGCCTGAATTTCATTCCAAATTCATAAGTAGGCCTAGACCTATGTGCTAAATGTTTCGAAATGTGGCCGGTGTGACACATTGCGACACATCAGTTCTGGATAATCTCAAAAGTTGTTATTGTTATTCATCTGATTTGATAGTTCAAAACATGGATTTCTGGTTTACTTGACAATGTCACATTGTAAGTTAGAGTTCTGCCGAGGTTAAATCATATGAAATATTAAAGAGCGCATGATTGGTAGAGCAATTCAAAGTTTAATTGAAACGTATAAAAGTGGTCCTGATAAAAGATGGGTCCTACTTTTTATTAGGACTTCCATGTTTTTGGATATCTCACCCATTTCAAAACAGATTTTCTTCAAATAAATTTGTGAATTTCTCATAAGATCGTAATAAACTATGCTCTTTAAAATTTCATACAAAAGGTTTCTAATGCTATATGGGAATTATCCATCATAGGTGCCAGTCAGCTTTCTAAACCTAATTCTTTAACTGAATGATAATTCCCATATAACACTAATTATCTTACAAAGAATATTAAAGGCTGAATCCCCACCTCAACCAATATTAAGCTCTATACACCCTCCTCTTAAAATATGATTGACTCAGATGTGGATTGTATCAATTCTATTCGTATCTTTCTCATTAGAATGTATTTTCCAACTATTTTGACAGATCATTAAGGGTCAATATGTCCTAAAAGGGATTGCGCTGCTTCTAGTTGTTTTGTAGATCACACCACACAATCATTATCATGACATGGATAACCACACACAAACAATGGGTCCCGATAACGAAAGACGGTGCTTTCAGCGAGTGAGAAAATATCCGTTCAAATGTGGGGGCTATTGTCTTTTTCCGGCTATCGCATTCCCGCGGGAATAGTTGTTGTCACGATAGGAAGGAGTCGACTTCCTCAAAACAAAATAATTAGCTCTCTCAAGGTTCGCTCCTTTTGTCTTCAATTCCTGTGGAAGGATATACGTAAATGGCTCGTTTTCGTAGCAATTCGATAACTCAACCACGATCCGCATTATAGTTTCCACTGGGTCTCGTAATAATTTAGGCCGGTAGTTATGCGTGTGTGCAATACTGTAATTTGGTGATGAAAAGTTATGAGTAATCAGCAAATCTACTGCCGGTTTGTGGCCAAAACATTATCTGTGATGAACGTTTATTCGCTCCATTAGAATTTTCAGGGGAAAAAAAACAAACATATTTAACTTTCACAAATACATGCACACTGTCACATACAGATTTATGGCGCATCGTCACACTGGACAAATTAAAACATTATCTTCATTGATATGAACTGAAAGTCTAGCGATTATGTATGATATCACTTTCCGTTTATTTTTATGCCATCAATATCAATGAAATCTGATGACTCCAGTCTTTCAGATAACTGGATCATGTTATACCTACGCAGAAGTATAGTGAAGTTGTGCATAATAGAATTGTGCCGACTAATCCAAATGTATCCAAATCCTAATCCTAATCCAAATGTTTGGGGCAAATTATTTGTATAGGGCCCCATTTTTTTTTCTCTCTTTTTTTTTCGTTCTTTAAAGCAACAACAGCAAATGTAATATAATTTGTTATGCTTATGTATACTCTTTGATATAATATGTCTTTTCTATGTTTATGTGTGAGTCTCTGTGTCATATTATGACACAGAGACTCAAATATAAAGACAGGAAAAGAGAGACAGAGAAAAAAAGAGTGAGAGAGGGAGAGAACGTGATGGGGGAGGGGAGGGAGCTGGTCAGGAAAAGGCAGACAGATGCGGTAGATGGAAAGATGAATGAAAAGATAGTGTATGTTTATGCATGTCTTGTTATCTTCAGCCACAGAGGAGAGTTGTCACATAATCGTGAATCAACAACCACCCACAAAACGTGCTTTTCCAGTTGTTTGCAGTTAGTGCTCCTTTCAAGCCGTGAGACACCACTCGGCCTAATCGCCTGTCGAATGGTGTGGTAGTGGTGGTCAGGCTATACGAACGTGTGTGCTGCCCTCTGTCGTATGTTTATCTGTAAAAAAAAAAATATCTCTCCCAGGCTATCACGGTTTGCAGTCTGTTTACTACACCGTCTAAATAGTCTGTCTGAATATTTCAGACGAGTTTCATCCCGATATTTCAACATTTTGTGAGTAGAAGTTAAGACGGTGTGTGTGTTGCTTTATCATCATAACCTGCAGCAGTCTTTAGTTCGTCGGGCTGCTCATATTCATGAATCATTCGTGTTTACCCGAGTATTTTCGTATAGAGGACGAAACTGACAAATTTATTACCATCGCCGCTTGTGTTTTCACGCTGTTTTAGGATTTACCTCCGCCGTCGTCACTGCTCATCCTTGTCGGTAACCGACCCCATACCAACCTAAAAGCCATTTTTACAAGCTTTAGTCAGGGAGGTGGAAGAAAGATGGAGATGGCACTCTTCCACCTCCCTGCTTTAGTTGACATTACCTACATCTTCAAGAGCAATTCAACGCAATGCCAAGCTGGCCTTGATAAGTCGTGTGAAATCAGACGAGATGTTTTATTAAATGCATTATTTACCATTTGCAGATGAGACAAAAACCCAGCTTTAGTGTTTCAAAATAGTTCTAAAATGTGAGTTAGGAATAGAAACAATCAATGTAAAAATTCCATTCATTATAATTAATGTTAAGTATTGTTAAATACAAAAAAATGTGAACAATTATTATCATAAGAATGCTTCTAGACTATAACCGTCTATACAGTTATGGTTTAGTGAGAAAAATAGTGATATCTCCTTAAATTCTAGGCTATATTGCGAAATTCTTATTATGATAAGATGTTTTGTGACACAACTGACCTAAACTTTATGCATCATAATGTAATAAGTCAAACACTTTTTAGCTCACCTGAGCCAAAGGCTCAAGTGAGCTAATGCGATCGCCCTTCGTCCGGCGTCCGTCGTGCGTCGTCCGTCGTCCGTCGTCCGTCGTCCGGCGTCCGTCGTCCGTCGTCCGTCGTCCGTCGTGCGTAAACTTTTTACATTTTCATCTTCTTCTTGAAAACCCCAAGACCGATTTTTATCAAACTTGGTAGGTAGCATCCCTAGGGGGTTAGGAACTCAATTTGTTAAAATGGGCACCATGCCCCACCCAGGGGGCCCCCAGGGAGGCCCAAACCCCCCAAAATTAAGGAATCTGTAAACATCTTCTTCTCTAGAACCAGAAGTGATAGAGCTAAGTTAATACTATGAGTTAGTACATTGATGACTGTAGTTTCAAGTTTGTTCATGGCAGAATCAGGGGTGCCCCCCTTGGGACCCAGGGGAGGGGGTGGGGAGGGGTCCTAATGGGGCCTAAATTGTACATTTTCATCTTCTTCTTGAGAACCCCATGACCCATTTTCACCAAACTTGGCAGGTAGCATCCCTAGGGGGTTAGGATCTCATTTTGTTAAAATGGGCACCATGCCCCACCCATCGCTACGCGGCTCGTGAACGAATCTCTGCATTGTTATTGGGTCACCCCCCCCCCCCCCCCCGCTCCCCCCAGCTCCCCCGAGCAAAAAGCTAAACCGGCCCCTGTATTTTATTTTCGGTTTACGAATTTTCAGAATAATGAACCTTCGGCATAACAAGCTGCAACCCGACAATGCTGCCTATAAGGGTTGTTGCAGGAGGGAAATAAAGGCTCGAATCCAGGTTCTCATGTCCTGCAATATTCCCGCATGCGGGAGACGAGCTCATATAACACTGCTCATTCTTTATGAGGTGATTAAAATTCTCTGACCATGGAGACAGTTTATATCTACCTTCCAATGATCTGCCCGCTGCCCGCGAGGACGAAATGGTTTCTATATATTCATAAAAAGAAAAGGTGAGAAAATTGATTATGAAAACTACTTGAAAAATAAGCATGCTTTGACACATTAATGGGTACTGTTATTCATAGAATCATTTTGTAACGGCCACGCTCTTTTTCACAGCTTTATACACCTTGAATCTCGTTGATTTACAGTTTCGTTTAACACCTCTCGACATTCATAATTCCATCGCCACTTCCTATACCCCACGGTCAGCTTCTTTGCGAGCAAAAATAACCACTGCGAAGGCCGCCCTCTGCGTGCACAGGGTGTATTTTAATTTCATGTTGCTGACTGGTTTGAGATAGATTTGAATTTGAATTTGAACTTGAATAACCCCAGAGTCACAATCTTTGCGGAAGGGGGATATGATGTAAGATTTTGACATAATTATTTCACCCTGTTCATATTGTTTTCAGAAGGAATTCTTGACGGATCCACGTATTTTACAAGCCGTTAACATGCTTGTCTGAGGTTCCCTCCACATTTGGCAAATAAGCCTGTAGTATTTTCGAGTTGCCTGGCATGGCAGGAGGAATAAAAGGAAATTTCACCTTTGTGCTGCCAGCATGAAGCCAGGATTTTTTTTTTTTGATGGTCTGTTAAAATGTGAACCGTAAGAAGAATCGCATTGAAATTGAATGGAAGATTAATAATCCAATCCCAATAATGTTAAATTCAAGTGCTTATATGCAGTTCTTTATTTTGTAAGAGCAGGAAGCGATTCTGGCAAAGTAGGCAGTGTCAAAAGACACATTTAAAAATTACAAAAAAAACAAAACAAAACCTTCAAATTCATAGCTGTGCGCAACGAAGAAGCAACACACAAAACGTTCAACTTAAACTTATCGTAGACCTAATAGATTATCATAAATCTGAGTATTCATTACTACTTAAGTATTCATATTCATATTTATGATATCACATGCATACTCATAATCATATTCATTATATATATTTAAATCGAGGGTTCATCTAATTTAGTTGATTTCTTTTCCTTCACAGTAGTCATCGTATCTTGCTAAATGATTAACTAAATTTTGTCAGACTCCCGCCCACCTTGTATAAAAAATATAGGCCCCTGAGAAGTCTTCGATTTTCACAACCTTCATGTTACTGACGTTATTCGTTAATTCGCCTCTTGAATGACCAACTTTAATGATTCATCAGAAAAGGACAACTGTGTCCTTTCATACCTGCGATCTCCAAGCTTGTTTTTCATAATCACTAGTGAAATATGTCGTACACGCAACTTTCCGTATCCCTTTGCAGAGAAAACGACACGGCTGTCAGAGGTTTTAGTAGGCGGTATTGAAGTTCGTCTCCAGTGCTCTCATGTCAGATAAGGAAATGGAAAATGTATTGTATTCCGTAAAACCTCTGCTGTAAATGATTTAGTGTCCTTCTTCTGAGAGTGTGTCATGCTTTGTCTCATACCATCTTGATAATCAGCCTTCAAGATTCCCACCGTCGTGGACTATCGAGACTAGTTCCAGATCAATTGTCTACCCAATCACAAATCGTCTGCGATACCTTTCCACCTTATTTTTTCCCGTCGTGATAATTGACACAATAACATGTCACATTCATCACCTAGTCCCATTCATTAACTCCCATGTCTGGCCCTACTCATCACTGGTGTCATGTTTACCTTACCCTATCTTACTCACGGTGTGTCCAGGGAGCTTCCACCTCCCTGGTGTGTCTTCTATAAACAATCTCTAGCGGGTTTGGGTTGGAACATGTCACCTATCGTCTCGGACTAAAACACTCACAGATGACATGTCGACCTTTCCTTGATGTTTTTATCACCTTCAGACGGTGGAAACAGAATTACAGAAACCTTTCTAGAACTTGCCTTGTCGAAATGACATCATCTTGTCATGGAAGAGTGTAGCAATTCAGTCCTAAATCTAGGTGATGCTATGCAGAACTACAAATTTTCTCTGTGATCATGAAATGGATTTGTTTCGTCTGAGAGAAGGAAAACAAGAAGGACAGATGACCAATTAACATTATACAGCTGATTGGACTTTATTTCATGACAGCCTAATCAAATAATGCTGAAAGTATGTTCATGGGGACATTTTCAGGTTATTGAAAACAAGATTGTAGAGAGAAAGGTGATATTCAGAGGAACATACGGCTTATATAGTTTACCGACAATTTATTACTTCATGTTTCTACTGAGTGTGTGTGTGCGTGTGTGTGTGGTATGTTTTAATAATGTAACTTGATTATAAGATCATTATTGTCTCGATTTAACAGGAAGTAAGTATCTTGGGCAATTGGAAGCACGTGCATGTGCAATACGAAAGAAAACTTTGTTTCAAACTTTCTCACAATCACACTTCTCGTCCCTCACACTAAAAATAGGAGTGCACAGCATTGTCATTATATCTATACCATATAGGGGGCAAGTTTGCGCCCTAATCACAGGGTGCAAAGTTGCACCCCTAGGTTTCAGTTCTGCACCCTTTTGGGTGCAAACCAGCAGCCAAGGGGTCTAATTCTACACCCAGTCATTATTTATGGGTGCATCTTTGCACCATTAGAGTTCAATATTGCACCCTATGGGGAAAACATGTGCATCCTTCTGGGTGCAATTCTGCTCCCCATAATTCAGTTCAGCACCAAGCGGGTTCAATTCTGCGCCAAAAGGGGCACAATTCTATACCCTATCTGGTCAAGCATTCTACTCATGGGATACAATGTTATACCCACACGGGAGCAACCCGCTGGGGTGGAGAATTCAACACACAATAATGGATAAACTCATACACAAACATACACACAACTTCACAAATCATACTATCCAATAAACACAAACAAGCATGCTATCCACAGAGAATGTATCGAAAGCAAACATTGGAAACCTGTAAAATAGTGAACTTGAATCAAGTTTTCACTTTTAAACCAATGAGTCAACAAGTGTACATTAATTCCTATCTAACAGATACTATATGGTGGGAAATCATCCTCAGACGGGTTGGTCTTATATTGCATTGGTTATGTCATATGAGCTTATACCTTCACAATTTGGTTTTAACCCAAGATTAGTCCAAACAATACCAAAAAACCGACTTTTGCGTTTACTGCCTGTGATAAGTGGTTGGAAACTGCAGAAAAAAACAAAATAAAACAAGAACAAAAACTCAGGAATGCACAATACTCCCACACTATTCCTGGTACCACGGAAGACAGAGATCATATGAGACCTGAGAAAGTTAGACAGGAAAAATGACTTGAATGACTAGTATTTTTGTAACCGAATTTCTGACATACAATCCCTGTGACCGAGTGCTTACCCATCTTAGTTTGGTTCTCACAGATCGGACATCAGGGCATTGGTATAGTTTGAGATTTTCTCTTTTTACAATTTCATTGATTGTTAAAAAAAAAAAAAAAGTAAGAGAGAATGATAGGATCCCACAATGCCAAACGTGAGAATTCATACCATTATAAATGCGTGACTAACCAGGCCAAATGGCCAACACCCAAAACAACAACAACCACAAACACCACAAAACGAAGAAGGGAATAACCAATCAAAAACATCAACAACAAAACACCCCAAACTCATGCTCAAACCATCAAAAGTATGTGGTCCTTTTGAGGTAGAATTTTCTGTACTTCAGCCGCGATCACAGAAATGAGATAAAAACCTTTGTAAAATGTATAAGGAATCGATTCATTTCTCATTTCATTAACTTGTGTCACCTAAATGCTAGTATGTCGATTTGGTAAGAGCATACATGCATTATTTCTCCTTTTTCGTAGTCCCACGTTCTAAAAAGGGAGAGTGTTGCGCCTCCAGGTGAAGTGGAATTTGTAAAGGAATGCAACTAAACAAGCAACAGCAAACCGGCATACACTATCTATTTCGTTTCAATCCAATTCGTCTTCAACATCTCTGGTATAGGACAATGTGATAGGACCCAGGAAGGTTCACAGTATTCACAAGAGTGAGACCTCTATATACGATTTGAAAGAATGATGACAATGGTCCCATGCAGATACTCGTGTTGGCGTAACCTGCCCTTTAAGAGAGGTTGTTTATTTCACTGTTGATCCAATTGAATCGAATGACATCGCAAAGTTTGTGTTACTGTTATAGACATCAGCGTAAAAGCTTCAGTGGTAGGACCTGTCTTTTGTAAACAGTCTTGTTTCTCACAGAATAGACCATACATTTCTCTAAAAATTGAAAAATCGCGAGGATATAGCTATCAATCATCTTTTCTATAATAATGATACAAGAGGTGTAAATATTTCATTAAGGTCGCATATCAACCGATACTGAAGGTCAATCTTACAATATCATCTGATATATGTCATGAACGCTGTAACCATTTTTACCGTCGGTATCCTTCCTTAAATATTCATAAGATTGTCACTGTTTGGGTCACATCAAACGATCATTTTCACACAATACTAGATACATTGATGATTTGCGGGATCATGCAGCTACTATTTTGTTCAAGCTTTAGAAATTTTTTACATTTCTACACGTCATAAGCGTACCTCTCGCGAACAAGCTCACACCGAGCGCATTATGAACAGCCTTGGAAAAAAAAAAGAGACTTTGCCCTTGGAATTCAAGACTTTCATGAAGCCAGCGCCGGCTTTAATGTTGCGATAATTGTAGGAGTGATCTTTCTGGCTTTTTTCCAGCCGAGTCAAGGTAAATAAATTTCTCCTCAAAACAACCTTTCCAGAGAGGAGGGCATGCTTGACAGCGATGAGTCAACCTATGTCACTTCCATCCAGGATTCATCACTCGGGGCTACTAGCAGACTAGTATTGTGGCAGATTGTTAGAGAACTATGTTCAGCAGCTTCGGTGACCCATAATCAACATCCATCCTTGAGGGGCTTTGCAAGTTTCTTTGTTTCTTTGTTTCTTTGTTTGTCATTTGTCCACCGGGATACAATATTGAAATCATCCAAAAAACATTGAACATCAGCATTACATTGAGATAAGTGAAAATCTATGTGAAGAATGATTTGCTAAATCCAACTCTATATATCTAGACCATGGACCGTATAGTAGACCCTAAAGACGATGTCAACGAATTATAACCACAATTATTTAAACTCTCTAAAATGATACTGAGGTTTTTAGCACCCAGCAGGAACTTACTTTTGGTAGATCAGATTTGAAGCTGCTCTAGATCTGATGAAAAATGAAAAAACAAAACAAAACAAAACAAAACACGTAATTTCCTCATTCTAAAGGTTAATGTGGCTTACGCTAAATCTCAGTCATTTCAACATTTCGTTGAAGAAAGTGCATAATTTGTGTCATAGCTAGATCTAAATAGTTTTCGATTAATGTTGGACTTCGAAACATTTGGCTCCCTTTGGAAACAGCCATTCTCGTGCCCATGCACGTTTCCTTTCACCCCCCTGCTTTCACCCTATCCCCCTTTCCCCTTTATCCAGAAGACGCGATGCTGTATGAACACGAACACGACGAAATTTATGCCAGGCGTGACGACTTCTGATGGAAGTCGAGTGCATTTATGGTCAATGCACGTTATACCTCGGCGCACCGATACGACTTATCAGCTCTTGAGGTCGGTACAGAGATGGTATGGAGCCAGCGCCAGCCGAAAGAGGGAGGAAACCCGGATAAAAACCATGGCCGATGTACCTGATCCGTGGCGTTGGCGAGATTTGTGGTTGTCGAAACCCCAACCTCTGGGTACGGGTCGTCTGTCGACATCGCAGGTTTTTCTTCGCGGTGTGAGAAGGTGACTCGTGAGTGACAGATTGACTTGGCAGAGGATGATCTACGGATGCTTCACTCAGCGTTCTTGCGCTACACAGTCTTTGTACTTTCTATGTATTGTGTGTGTTTGTGTGTTTGTGTGTGTGTGTGTGTGTGTGTGTGTGTGTGCGTGCGCGTGTGTTTCTCTTCTACATACTTTGTCCTTCTCTGGTGGAGCAATGTCCCAATTCTTTGCAGTGGCCATTCTTTCATTCATTCATTCATTAATTCATTCGTTCATTTATTCATACATACATTCATTAATTCATTCGTTCATTTTTTCCATCTCCAACAAACCATCTAAATATTTTTTTTTTCTTTTTACAGAATTCATAAGTGCACATACCGACATTAAGGGGCCTACTGAAAGTGAAATCTATGAACATGCCATTAATAAGGAACGTGAAAATAAAAACCACGAAAACGTTTTGAAATACGGAAAATGTTGGAGATGGGGGTCCTTTTGTCCTCAGGTATAAAATATATATACTTCTTTATATCGTCTCTTTTCACATTGTCGTTTGCAAGTCGTCTTTCAACCTTCACGCTGTTCTGGAATTTCCCTCCATTTTGTGTTTTCGTTAACCCATTATTTTTCCCCTTTTCCCTCTCTTTTTTTTTCACACAGTACCTTCTGCGTCATGTCTGCCGATATCCTCCCACACTAAACGAGGAAATTGATATGACAGATACGTTTGCAATCAGCGTTTGGCCAGAGGCCGATAATGAAAATGTGAAGGTAAATGTAGGCCAAGATTTTACGGATAAAATGTTATAATCTGTAACCGCTCTTCGCCTTTAACAACTTGACACGTTACACAGATTTGGCAGATTAAAGTAAAATCATTCTAAAAGCACCTTTTAAAAGTGATTTACTCTCACTTTCGATTTCTACCATGCAAGGGATCATTCATCTACTGATCCTATGACTTTATAGCATATTTACTGCCAATGATTTATCGTGGTTGGTCGCTTCACATACTTTCATTTCATATTTCTATGAAAATGTAACAGTTTGGACATTGAGATATCCTGTTATTCAGCTGTCGTATGATAAGGTACTTAAGTTATAGGGGCCTCTTATCACTTTCATGGTTTACGTCGAAACTTGCGTGACCACAAGCGACTGTTTACAATATACGCTGCTAATACAGTTCACTTGACATAAATGTGCCTGGTTCTTCCCCCCCCCCCCCCCCCCCACCACCGCCAGTCGGTCACTCATCTTCACGGGACAGCGGAAGGGGGGGGGGGGGGCTGGCATTCCTCGTCACATTTTTAGACAAAAACTATACTTTGGCAACAACAATAAAAAGATATCAGCGACAACAAAAAGTTTTAAAAAGCCACAATTTTCCGGGTATCTCCACCCTTCAACACACAATACACAGATTTAAAGGGACTGCAGTACTGGTTGAGGTGAGGGTTCAGCTTGTAACGTTTTGCGAGATATTTAGAAACCACTCTATGAAATGCATACAATTCTAAGGGAAATCAAAAGCTTATTTGATGAAAATCTGTTTTTGAAATGACAGAGATATCTACAAAAAAGGTAAATAAAGAGATCCTATTAAAAGTTATGGCCTGTCAATTCTATTAGGATCGCTTTTTTTGATATCTCAGCCATTTCAAGGCCAATTTTCATCAAATAAACATTTAATCCTTCTTGAAATTACATGCTCTTTCATATTTCATGAGAGGTTCTCATTATCTCACCAAAAATGTTATAAACCTGAATCCTCACCTCAGCCAATACTGTACGGTCCCTTTAAAAGAAAGAGAGAGAGAGAGAGAGAGAGAGAGAGAGAAAGTTCAACAGCTTATCTTGTGCACAGTTCTACCACATTCTTGTTTGCAAGCGAGGAAACTGGATGACATCAAAAGGCTAGTCCAGAATTTAGACATACAAGAAAATTGTTCTCTTTAATGAGATAATGATGGCGAATGTCATTAAGGACCCACTAGATTTTCTTACGTCTCTTACCTTTATTTCCGTCAGCATCATAAAGTAATGATAAAAGCGAACATGGCGCAGTGAACAATTTGAATCCGACTGCGATAGGATAGATTTTGGCGGGTTTCAGAGTCACTTGGTGCTTGGTTCGGATCAATGGGCGGTACCGGCTTTTAGCCTGTCCTTGCTCTTGTCTCTAGTGACTCAAAATAGACACCTATTCTCTCAGCCAATATGGAAAGAATGTAGTCCTATTTACAAATCCTGTTCATATTTATTGATCTTGAACGTATACGTAAACAAGCACACGGAAATACCACGCAACGATAAACAACCCACTCACATTAAAGTTACAATGACAGTCCCATTTTTGTTTTGTTTCGAATCTTTAGTTGCTATATGATTTTAACGATTTGATTAAATCATTTAATCAATGGGCGGTACCGGATTTTAGCCCATCCTTGCTCTTGTCTCTAGTGACTCAAAATAGACACCTATTCTCTCAGCCATAAGGAAAGAATGTAGTCTTATTTACCGATCCTGTTCATATTTATTGATCTTGAACGTACGTAAACAATCACACGGAAATACAACGCAACAATAAACAACTCACTCACATTATAGTTACAATGACAGTTCCATTTTTGTTTTGCTTCGAATCCTTAGTTGCTATATGATTTTAACGATTTGATTAAAGCAGAAAATTCTTGGAACAAGATATTACTTCCAACAAACGAGGGGATGTTTGTTTGTGATAAAAACTAGCAGGGTAAAGTATTTCCTTATGACATCACTTGTCCCTACGTATAAAGATTATCAGTGACAGCAACATTCTTCATAGTTCCATATAGTAATGTTTGAAACACGTTAGCCAGGTTAGCTCTGAAATTGAATCGTAGACCGTTCACAGTTACCATTCGATAAGTAGTCATTATGATTATAGAAGTCACCCCCCTCCCGCAGCATCTCCCCCCTCCCATCATGGTAGATGACGCATCATTGGTTTCCATGTAGAAACTGGCTGCAACTTTCTCCGGAAGGTATAATTTCTATTGTAAAAACCCGCCCCAACCCTTGCGTGCACTTTCACCGCCCCTCGTCCATTTGCTCCAAATCTCCTGCACTCTCATGATATGTAACCACGCTTACCTAAACGTCCCATCAGATCCCTTTCTAAGAAATACGAGCTGATCTCTTGTTTGTTTGTGTCTTGTTTGTTTGTTTGTTTGTTTGTGTGTGTGTGTGTGTGTGTGTGTGTGTGTGTGTGTGAATAATCACAACACAAGAATGTCACTATATTCGTCTCATATTGCCAGATAAAACACATGCTTTGCCTATAACCTCATGCTTTGGCAGTAACAATCAAAGTTGATGTCGCAAGGTCACCAAATATATTATTTCATACAACTCCTGAAAAGATTCCTGCTACCCGATTGGCCGACTGCTCGATCACATGACATTCGCTTCAAAGTAGCATAGCATGAGCGTCCAATAAGGGAGATGTTCGGGAAAGAGCGCGATGACGTCACCAAGCATGTACATATTGCTCCACCATCATAGGTTCTTCATCAATCTCCGGGTTTCCCAGTCGACATCCCTTCAGAAATTGTGGTTGTTATTGTTGTTGTTGTTGTCTTCGACGTCGTCGTCGTTGTTGTATATACTCATGTCTTGACTTGGACCATGCCCCTTTAATCTGCCAGGTGCACTGTTGTGTAAAACAGATAGTGAATGATCCTTTAATTCGTGCAATGGAATAGATATGATTTCGCTCCGCTGGACAGAGCATCCCGTCGTTCACCACGAGCGAAATCTTGCCACATTGTATTAAAGGGATGGTCAGTATTGGTGGAGATGAGAATTGGGCTTTGAAGTTTTTGCGAGATACCAAGAAAGCACTTGTGAAATAGTACAGAGCATACCATTTTCAGAAGAATATATAAAAGTTAATTTGATGAAAATCTGGTTTGGAATGACTGAAACATCCAAAAACAAAGTAAAACAAAGCGATCGTAATAAAATGTGGGTCCCACACTTTACTAGAATCGCTCTGTTTTGGATATCTCAGCCATTTCAAAACCAATTTTCATCAAATAAACATGGAATTCCTCATGGAATTACATGCTCTTTCATATTTTATAAGAGTTTTCTCATTATCTCACCAAAAATGTTAGAAACCTGAAATTAGGTCTCAACCAAAACTATACGATCCCTTTAATGACCATGCACTTTTTATATGCTGTTAAAACCAGAACATTGCGAAAGGGCGGCTTCCACAATACCGGTCCATTTTCATGATTCCATTTCATTCCGTGAAGTACCCCCATTAATCATGCTCCTACCTCCCTCTCACTCCCATTAGCCTTATTCAATTTTCGGATTAATGGTTGACCATCATACAGGGAGTTAAGGGATGTGTGTGTTTTGCGGAATAACGAATCTTCGGAATAACGAACCTTATTTCATGTTCGGATTAACGAACCTTCGGAATAACGAACATCGCCCCTGCCAATCTTCATCGTGGTGAAATCCCTCCCATGTCTTGTCATACAGCCATACACTTGCACACTTTTGCATATTCTTCCTGGTAATTTCTATCACATTAACCATACCCAGGGTTCAGTAGTAGGGCATAGATCTGATTTCCGGCGCAGTTCCATACCTAGTGATATAATCATAATCAAGGGCATATTTCTCGTTTCTGTCTGTCTGAGCATTACGACATACACATGGTTCTGTCTCGGGGTATCTGCACTCTCCTTGCAGACGACTCAACCATACCGGGCTCATGGGAAACTTTAATGATCTCTGTGAAGGTGGATTAGTTCTTGGAGTTCTTATCATCGCTCGGGGGACATTCCTTTTCCTTGATGAGTCAGAGAAGTCCGTCTCCGCCACTGGAGTCCCGACTGAGTTGCTGGAGAGAAACAGACATTGCTGGGATCAGCTCGTCTCTCCAAACGGCATCCTCTCAAGCAAGACACACAAAAAGTCAGACACTCGAGTGGTCAAACCAATTTCCCTCCCCAAATTAAGAGAAACATGTAAACATGTTTGCATCCGTGACTCACTGTATTCATTGGCAGGGAAACCGATTAGGTCATATCAAAAATCATGGAGATTAGACATGTGCAGCATAATTCCTTCTATATTTTCAGCACAGGGATTGTTGGGGGAAAAGAGCTGGTTGCCAATAAATCAATTAGCAGTGGCTTCATACTGGCACGCTTATACTTTTACATGCGAAATCAACTGATTCGACAGGCAATGTCTATAATGAAACGTCAAAAAGTACAGGGAAGAAATCATGATTCTCCAGCTGTCTTTCATTCATCAGTTTGTTTATTCTGCTCTTCACCACAAACGTTTAGGTATTAATCACCCGTAAATAGCAGACGGGTGATTGTATAAGTTTGATATTTTTGAACGAAAGTACATGTAGAAAGCAAAATTGACCGAACAAAAACAAAGACAAGTATAGATAGAAGGACGTATAGAGAAAAAAAAGTAAGATGCAGAGTAACAAGTGCTACCAAGCAATTTACCCTGGGTACGGTCATCCCTCCTGAAATAACGTCATAATGATGATGATGATGATGATAATAATAATCACAATAATAATAATAATGATAATAATAATGATAATAATAATAATAATAATAATAATAATAATAATAATAATAATAATAATAATAATAACAATAATAATACATTTAAAATAGCGCATTTTCCATGTACATGTGTGTGTAGTTTAAAAGCGCTTTATACAATGTTTCATATACAGTATATCTACTGAAAGTGGTTCTACCCTCTTTAAAGACCTTTGCAACTTTCACTGCGACTAGTATGAGCACGACAATGAAGTCACAAGAAAGGTAACAGAGAGTAGGTCATGACAACTATAATTATAGAGAGATACATGCTGTAACTTATATTATTATGTATCACATTGACATAACCCTCAGTTTGTGCATGGAGCTACCAAAAGGTCTTTTTGGTAGCTCCATGGTTTGTGGCAACATACTGTGATATACCCTATACATGTTATACCTCACAAACCAATCTAAAGAGATGTATTGCATTGTTGTGTCCTATCAATCATGCAGAAAACAATGTATCAAATCTATACGAACTGTTAGATACCAATACATACCCACCCCAGGTTCATTGTGGTTAAGTTTATTATTACCATTCACCGAATTCCTGTTCCAGATTTCGATAGCCTTTTAAAGATGATGAAAATAAATCGTGATTGCTGTTACACAATACCACAGACGATAATCTTTTTTTTTTATCTTTGAAATTACATCAACACGACTGTATCTGAAAACATCAACTCTTTCTAGCACATTCCACTGATAATTTCCGATGACCTTTTAGTTGCAATCGAAAATATTATTATATGATATATCCCGTCTAAGGTAGGAAAATCCAGAAATTTTGCTCAGACTCTATTTGAAGTCAATCATTATTGATTATATTATCATTATTATGTATCATCATTTTTTACAATTACTTCCAATATCTATTTCACACCGGGTACACTACATTAGATAGAGCATAAAGTATACAATTTATGCAATCGGATGGCATATATACTGTTTATAACAAATCAACTTCTCCGTCAAACATGAGCATGTCAACGTGACATTTAACTTTCACAAATGAGTTCCTTGAGGCTACCTTGCACAGGAATAGCCAAGGTGTTAATCATCACCTGTATCTATCATAATACACCGGAAAGTTATGGATTATATTTGCGACGACTGCCGCAGCACCTGACCGAACGAAGGGGCGCTTGGTATTATGAACAGGAAACAGTTATTCCCTTTCGAGATTTCAATGTTGTTTCTATAATACAGAAACACATTACATTACAGGTGATATCGAAACGATACTGTTTGTGTGTATCTTTTTTTTTTTCATCTATTGCGCTGTTTTGTGTTGATTTTGTTTTTGTTTTATTGATTGAAATTTAGGAAGAGATGCTGGCGGAAAAATAAAAGAGTTCACCTCATGTCTGCAGTCTCAATGCCTCAATGCCCGGATGGAGGTGGCTAACCACATGAAGTGCAAAAGAAACCACCAGGGTCGTCGCTTATCTTTCGTATCTGTTGGAGACGGCTCTTCTACTTCCTCTCTTCTCTCCTTTATATGCTGCATATTTTTACCACTCGTGTCATTACTTTGAGAGACTCGAAATGGGATTAAAAAGCAATCAAACACATTCATGCAGTTGTTTTTTTTTTTGGTGACTGACCCATTTTGGAGGGATTAAGCAACGTAGCCATTTTTAGCAATGCGGGTTTGATGATGATGATGATGATGATGATGATGATGATGATGATGATGATGATGATATATATATATATATATATATATATATATATATATATATAATCAATTTCCCCATTAGCAGAGGCTGCAATGATATTTTGACTGTGGCACGCAAACACTGGATCTGATGGCTTTATATATATATATATATATATATATGTATATATATATATATATATATATATATATATATATATACAATATAAAATGTACATACATATATGTATTATATAATATAATATAGAGAGAAAAAAGAGAGGAGAGAAAGAAAATAGAAAGATAGAAAGATATGATAGAGAGAGATGGGAGAAGGAGAAGATGTGAAAGAAGGGGCACGAGGGGAGGAAGAAATAGGTTTAGGGATCTAGAGGAAAACATAAGTTGAGGGCTATATAGAGCACCTCACATTGGCACACCTGTAACCAGTTCATTCAATGATGAGGAAGAATGTTTTGCCCCTTTTAAAGCCTTTTTTCATCTTTGTGTATTTGTGCCTGTCGTAAGTTTAGTCCGACCCAGAATGACATCTGAACATGATTTCGCCAAACATCTGCATATTCACCTTCTTCAGATACCTCCACATTAGTTTGGCAGCTGGTTCTGATCAAGGCGTCGAACAGAAGCTTGTACGGGTCACTTAGGGCTTGTCATTTCTTTCAGTCTCGTTGGCTGGTTCAACCTGGATTACATTTTACTAAAAAATAGACAGGCAGGAGAGATGCTATTTCCGTCTGTAGCAACCCTGTATACAGGGCTCGACACTTACTTTTTTCTCTAGTGGCCCGGTCGGGCTACTAAAAATCGCAGTAAAATCATTAACTTTGTAATGTTGGTGGTCCGAAAAAAAAGTATAATGGCACTGAATAAAAGAAAACATAGCTACTTAGTTTGAATCTTAGTTTCCAGATCGTGCCACCAAACGATGGATGTTTTTGAAAATTTGGTGGCTCGACATCAATTTTTGGTGGCCCAGAGCCATCGGGCCACCGCCAACAAAATGTCGAGCTTGCTGTATTCATTATAATTATGCCTTGAATAGAGCAAACTCACAGGGCAGTTGGACATGCAAAGGTAAGAGAAGCAGCCGACGTTACAGCCTGGAAGTGAGACTACAACTTGACAAGGCTTCACAAGTTGATCTGAAAAGAAGCCTTCACGTCCTCAAATTTGACTAATCAAAATTTTCTGGAAAATGTATCAGAACGATACTAATGCTTCGGATTTTTTTTTTCTCCATTAATAGATTAATTCAAAAGCTTAAACTTACCATAATGATTATATAGAACATATCATTATCAAAAGAGAATATTTATTCAGACTGAAATGAAGAGATAAGGTGCACATTGATTCTTCATGTACGGGAAATTTATCTTTTTTTTTAAGTTTCCACAGAAATTGGTTATATCACGGGGATAGCGAAATGGAGAACTTCTACAAAGTTTCCGGCGCCATCCTAATCTGACGTCAGTCGATGCCAACGCAACAGCCTCCAATAGATTGTTGAACTGCGATAGCTATTTACATGCTCAAAGCTTGATAAGCGAGATTGTGCAATGTCTCATTAAAAATGCACAAGCTCAAATACAAGCAGAAGGAAATTGGAGGAAATGAGAGGAACTCATACTACGAAAGTATTACCTGACGCTCGCTAATTCTTGTTTTGCTCGGTATACACGCGACTGCTGAAATCATGTGTATTTGCATGATCAAAATGACGACAGGAATTTGACATGATGAGTTGTGGTCCTTGAAAAGTCAATCTTAGAAGAGTAATCCTACTCCGAAGTGCTTGTTGTTTCACCTATTGTCCTTCATACATTGCATGTTTGTTTCAAGCGACAAATCTAATTTACTCAATGAATTAATGTGCGCTCAGAGCAAACAGTGTACCCTTGAGCCCTGTACTGTATTTGCTATGACACACACGCACATACACAGCGCGCGCACTCACACATACATCACGTGTACATAGTATTACAGTAACACATACACAACTAAACATTCAAGCGCTGCTATGCAAAGTGAGCCATTGTTATCGGTCGCACACGTGGGTGTGATATTGGCAACATGTTTTGTTTGGTTCCATATCAAAGCTTGTTTTTTTATTAGAGTTCCTTGCTGTTTTTGACAAACCAGGCCAGCAGTTCACACGTGCTTTTCATCGAAATATTAGGGCATGCTCTTTAGTCATGTTAATGAAGTAGGAAAACACAACAAAACAAAATAAAACAGCGCTCTTGGCACGAGAATGATTCTGATAATAGTTACACACGATGACTAAAGGGCAGATGGGGGTGGGGTGGGCGGCAGTATACCTTCCTCAGGCCTATATGGCCCTATGATAATTATGTAGCATACTGGCGCCATTTCGCGAACCTGGGAGACACACCTGGCCATGCTGTCAACATTGCTAAGATTGTAAGGGTTGAAGGACACATTACTGGTCATATCAGAGAAAATGAGGAAACGGGTGGGGGGGGGGGGGGTGAAGGAGGGGCAATGTTAGCTGCGCGTCCAGGTGCGTCTGGCAGTTTTCATTGCGAACCATATATCATATTCATGTTGACTTTGATTTTAAAAAAGTGAAATTGAGCTTAAAGGGGCATTCCAGACGATTTTCATAATTCAATATCATGTAGTAGTTAGTAGTACATAAATCAACAGGTCCATGTATAGATTTTGTGGAATTTATTGTGGTCCCAGAGCAGAGAACCAATACTCTTAAAAATCTTTAAAAAAAATACACTGAACAGTGACGATGACATAGAGCCTCATATATTTCAGAAATGTAGCAGTGTAATTTCTTACAATACCGCTTGCTTAACAAGTTCACCTGTGTAGAATCTAAGCATGTCTTCTTCTTTTGTTTTGTTGAGCCCCAACTAATGGATGCTTATGGTGAGGCTGCATACCATGTCATCATCCTTGTATATTGCAATTTGTTATTTTTATTCCTCATCCCAATCACTGTAAATTCTGAAACTCTGTGCTCGGTATATAGTGAAGGTTGTTCAAATGAAAAAGTCTGAAAATCATCTGGAGGTCTCCTTTAAGTAGCTCTTTCATATTAGTTAGCAGTCATTGGGTAGGAACAGGTGAGATCCTACAGGAACATTTTCATGTTTTGGGGGAATGAATCGAATACAATTGGGTACGTCGGACACTCGTCAACTATAACGATAAAGCGAGAAGGCGACTAATACAGACACAATCATCGAGGCACCTCGTTCATGCATGAGAACAAGAGAAAGAGAATTGTTCAAATTTATATAGGCGCCTCGTTTAGGACGAGAATGCGAGAGTGCGACTTGTTCAAATTCATCTTGGCGCCTCGTTTAGGAAGCAAATCCGAGAGAACGATGTATAGGTGCCTCGTTCAGGACGAGAATGTGAGAGGGCGACTTGTTCAAAAGTCAACTGGACGCCCCGGTCAGGATGATCAGTGGTTCAAACACATAGGCCTCTAGGCACCTCGGTCAGGGCGAGAACGCGGGAGGAGACTCATCTAGCCGCCTTGATCAGGACAAGAACATGAAGAATGCAACTTGCCAGAGCGTGATTTATTCAAGCCTCTTTCAGGACGAGAATGCGAATGGGCGACTTGTTCAAGCTCATCTTGTAGATGATCCTTCTCCAGGACGAGATCACAAGAAGGAGACCTGGGCCCCGTTTCATAAAACTTGTTATCAATAACAAGTTACGATATAGTTGTTATAAGCTACTGAAATCCTTGCATCTGACTGGCTGAGAGCAAATTATTTTGTCACAGAAATGTGGCAGTTGTTACTGATAACAAGTTTTATGAAACGGGACCCTATTCTAACATACTTATCAAAGCGCCTTGTTTTGGACAAGGATGCGAGGAAACGTCTTGTTGACTTGTCTAGGAGCCTTGCTCAGGTCGAAAACGCGAAAGGCCAAGAAAGTGTCTGGCTATGTTAATTTCATGCTTGATCTGTGTTATTATTGTATAGATCGTTAGACTTGTGAGTATCATCGTTCTGTTGTCTTTGAGAAAGCAATAACTAATTCTTATTCCTTCAGTTACGTCTCAAATTGTGATCTCGAATGATGATGAAACAAATTTCGATTTTGGACGAACTGCACACAATATGATTCACCAGAATTGGATTACTCATGGAAATGGATTTAAAATGTGAAATGGACCTTTAACCTTTCAATTTGAGCAAGAAACTATAAAATTTGAATAATATGCAGCATACAAAACGATCATTATCGTCTGCAAGTTGATTGGCAGGTGGTAACTGAAATGGCGCGTAACGCAAGAGACACAACTTTCAGGGATAAATCGATCAGACTGTCATCAACACTATCTGTCTTCAGGCGTTTAAGACTCTGTCGCCACAGTGCAAATAAATAGATGTCTAATTTCGGAGTTTTATTCGTACTCGAACTGGCTTTTGGGAGTTAATGTAGAATAGCTCTTTGGTAAACAAAATTATGTTGTCCTCTCTTGTTTACAGCGTAACGTGATATGTTCTGCGTCCATGCTGAGGCCGGCGTGTATTCTTTAGGCCAGATAATGGTTTCTTTTCGCGTACCTGTTATTGCGGGTGCCACCCACAAGTCCAGTGAAGTAGGCTCAAAAGGATGAAGGCTGTTATTACCTGACATAAAAAAAGTTTTCACATCTCTGCAGCGGTGCATGCCTCTAGCAAACAATCGGCTTTACCAGTACGGAGGAGATTCCAGCCAACGGTAATTAGATCACAAAATAGGGACTATATACGTCATGAGAAGAATATTGGTGACACAATTGATTAAAGTGGTGGTATATAGTGTTGGTGGAGATGAGGATTGGGCTTTTAACTTTCTGCGAGATACCAATAAACCACTGTTGAGTAATACAGAGCATACCATTCTAAGAAGAACTCAAAGTTTATTAGATGAAAATCGGTTTGGAATTGCTGAGACAAAGTAAAACAAAGCTATCCTAATAAAAGGTGGGACCCACATTTTATAAGGATCGCCCTTGTTTTGAATATCTCAGCCATTTAAAACCCAATTTTCATCAAACGAAAGTTGAATTCCTCTTGAAATCACACGCTCTTTCACATTTCATAAGAGGTTTCTTAATATCTCACCCAAAAAATGGTAGAAGTCTGAAGTTAAGTCTTAACTAAAACTATATCCGTATGACCCCTTTAACTATGACTGGTAGACTCCATCTCTTAACACATTCCTACCCCATTATGATAGCCCTCCTTTTGTCTTCTTCTTTCCTTCCTTTCATTCTTTCTTTCGTCCTTTCTTTCTTTCTTCTCTATCTTTCATTCTTCTCACTTCTCTCTCTCCCCAGATAGTTCCTTTTATTCTTCAGTGGGTATAAAAACCTGTATAGTATGGGCACTATAAAGTGGAGGAGTGAGCAAACCTTTGGGCTTGTATACAGATGTGACTCTGGTTTCGAACGTCCCTGCCGTGCGCGAGTATCTTCCATGGGCACGATAATTTACCCAAATTCAAGTTGTGCGTCAAGTTGTTGTTGTTGTTTTTTTTTTTAATGAATACCTTGCAATATTGGGTGATTTATTATTAGTTTGGTTTCGTTATTTTCGGCATGATTTCATGTCTTAATGTGACAGGGTCCCTGGGTTAAGTGTTGTTGCTGTTTTGTGTATTCATTCATGTATTTAATTTCAATAATTAATTAATCAATTTATTTACGCAGTTATCTTATCTATTTATTCATTCATTCATTCATTCATTTACATTTATTTATCTATTTATTTATTTATTTATTCATTTATTCATTCATTCATTCATTTACTTATTTATTCATTTATTCAGTTTCCAGTAGTAACTCACATAAAATAAGGCCACATTATATTGTAGTTCTCCTTTTCCTTTCCTTTTTTTTTTCCCTCCTCTCCTTCTGGTTCATCTAATCATCTTCTCACTCGTACCCCTGCTGCTGCTTTTTCTATATACTTCTTGATTGTACTTCCTTTTGCTTCTTGTCTCTCTTCTTCTTATGTTTATGCTACTTTTTTTCTCTACTTCTCTTCCCCCCCCCCTTTCTCTTTCTCCCTTAACTTTCCTCCTCCTCTTCCCATTAAATGCCATCTTCTGTTTGGCAGCAGCAACGGCCATGTCCATCAGCAAACTGAACAGCATCCCTGTGATAACATTATCAGAATTACTGAACTGGGCGGCTCCACTCGGCAAAACCCTGGACCAATGTCAAAATCTTTTATACACCGAATAACACTTAACACTTGACATCAGCGCAAGCAGAGGTCTCAAGAAATTAAACGAGAATGAAATAAAAAATGACACCTGCTTTTCGTCACAGACACTTTATCTGCAGTGATACATCTTAACAGCCTTTAGTGATTAGATAAAAGTGTTGCAGGGACTACCAACAAAACTTTTCTACGAAATGCCGAGAGAACCAGTGGACCTGTGAATCTTGTTAGATTTCCCAAGGTTTCAATCACGTCCGTTCGCCAAGTTCAAGTGAAAAAACAAAGTAAACAAGACCAGGCGGATGCCAAATGTCAAAATCACAATCTCGACAAACGAAACATTAGGCATTCCATAAGCATGTAGAACATTCATCCGGTAATGCAGCGTATGAGTAACAAACATGCTGTTGAAACTCAAATAGCATCTTTAAAGGGACACCCAATACGATTGATATTATGTTACATTTTGTAGTACACTTTACATGTACATACATTGATGGTGCCATGTATAGATTTGTGGAACAAACCAATACCCTGAAAAACCTGAAACATACACTACACTGAATCGTGCTGAACAAGGATGATAAATGTATTGGAGGCTCATATATTCCAATAATGTAGCGATGTAATTCCTTTACAATACCACTTGCTTCAACAACTTGACCTGTGTCGAATCTATTCATGCTTTCGCCTTTTGTTCTGCTGCCATGAACAATCGAGCATGCATTCTTGTATATGATGATGCTAGTATTGTCATCATCCTTGTTCACTGTGATTTGTTATGAATTTTGAAAACATTCTTATTAGTTATCCTATAATCCACTGTGACATCTGTAACTCTGAACCCAGTATAACCAATGTTCGAATGCAAAAGTCATCTCCTTATCCCCTTTCAAGGAGTGGTAAAGAAATCAGTAATGTTCTTGAGTGTTGTCACAGACTTCGCAGTCCATATTGATTTTCCAGTCCAGGGAAATTACGATTACATACATTCTTGACTCTAATGACAATGTTGACATGAACAGCATGGTAGGCAAGTGGTAGGCTATGTCTTGGTGGGAGATTGACGTCACATCGTCTAACATCGTTATTTTTCTAATTGGTTGGTAGTTATGAGCATATTGAATTGAATTTCGTGCCCCTACGCGTGGTAACATGACAGTCAGAACGCCTAATCGGCATCTCGACGAAAACGCGGTATACGTGCTGAGCGAACAATTATCTTCTATTAGCATGGTAGATTAGAACAGGATAATTGGAATTCCCGGAGGACGTCTGGTGAATAATCGTTATTGTTGCAACTCCAGTGACTTTAAAGGACGTATAGGTTTGGTTGAGATGAGGATTCAGGTTAACTATTTATGAGATATATATAAAAAAAAAAAAAACTTATATAAAATATTAAAAGAGCAACATTTCTAAAAGGAATGAAAAGTTTATTTGATAAAAATCAGTTTTAAAGTGGCTGAGATATCTAAAAGCAAAGCAAAACAAGGTGGTCCTAATGAAAGATGGGACCCACTATATATTACGACCACTTTGTGTGTGTGTGTTTTTTCTTTCTTTGGGGGGGGGGGGGATATATATCTCAGTCACTTCAAAACCAATTTTCATCAAATAAACTTTGAATTCCTCTCACTTTTCATACCTGTTAGTATTCATGTATTTAAAGTGGTTTCTAGTTGGATATCTCACAAGGAGCTAAAACCTGAAACCACATCTCAACCAAAACTATATCATCCCTTTAAGTCTGAAACTGGGAGTGAAAGGAGTAAATCTTGGACCCCGGCGCAGACAAGGGGCATAGATGTGGATAGTAACCAGGGAAGTCCCTGATAATTCTGACCTAACGTACAGTGCTCAACCAGATACAGTATGTGAAGTTTATCCCCAACCTCCCTGTGGCAAATAAAACACAGTCGTTGAAGGTCTCACACCTGTAGATAATTTCCCATAGACACACCTGTTTCTAATATATACAATAAATGATCATCTATGTAAGAAATTGAACATGCATGAACTTGCACGGCGATACCAGCTCGACCAATGGATTTTCGACTAAACGAATCAACTATGATATAGCTAGGAACCTATATAGTAACGTATATTATTTCATGAACACATTACAGTCAAACAACCTTGGAGCAGGTCGACCTGATGATTCAGTTGTGGCTGTTAAAATGAGACATCTGAAGAGTGAACTCATGACACAAGAATCTCGGCATGTTCGTGAAAATCATATGAAAATCATTCCCAGCGTATTTCGAAATGAATACACACATCTTTAAATCGAGATGCATATCTGAGCAGATATACATACCCATCAAGTCATTTTGAATAGGAAAAAGTTAAGAGGGGAAAAAGATTGAAAAAGTATACTTGTGATCTTGGTTGGATGGCTGGGTCTGATTTACGGTAGGAGGGACACAGGATCGAAGAGGAGAACACGAGAAACTCGCGCCAAATTGAAACAAGCCGTCGGCCCATCAAACCGGCCAATTCACCTGGGAAGTGGTCGTACGACTTCCAGTTGAATAAAAGACCCCTTTCGGTGATTGGCGCGCGCTTTTAGATTTTCAGAGCATGATCGGTTTGAGGTGATCAGCTCAATTTGCAATTATCCACAGCTGATGGTACGCCTTGAAATCGCAAATTGCCTCTCAATTATCTCACGCCGGGGACAAGGGGTACGAAGGGGGAATTGGTTGGCTGACTATTCAGTTTTGAGAAATCCTGAAAAACAGGTTTTAAGTCGCTTTCTACATGGAATGACGGTGAAATATTCCTTGAAAACATCTTGAAAAATACACTTTCACAAGTCCATACCAAAAGGTGAAGTGTATTGTCCCCAATATCAGAAACAAACACTATCTATCCACTTCTGATCTCTTAAACGCAAAGCGTCATCCCTCTCGTGAAAAATCGCTAGACAAATAGTAGAAACAAAGCCTGTGCGAACGCGTAAAGAAACTTTTACGTACTTTTCTTTTTCACACCATAGTTTCGGCTGATTGCGAGCACCGAGTTCCCTTTCCGTTTCATTCACTCGAATGTTTGCACGCTGCCCACTTGACTCCGAGAATTGCATCGGCAAGTGCAGCTTGACAGTCTCGTTTAATGAAAGCTCTTGTCCTTTCCAGGGATAAATATTTAGACGGTCACGTGGTGTTATCACATGGTTATGGGTGCCATTAAGTGAGGTTTGTATGTGGTGAGTGCTGCTGTAGTAAGCAAGTTCAGTTCGAGCACTGCGATGCTGCGTCAATCAATGTCCAGCATCCTGCTCGAGACAGATAGTTGTCCCCATTTCGTAAAATACAGTCGATGGCACCGAAATCTATCGATCTAAATTGTATATATATATATATATATATATATATATATATATATATATATATATATATGGTGAGCACTGAGGAAACAATGAAACTGTTCCATTGTTTTATCATCATCGTGTTATTCATTTGATCATCATGATTAATATCATGCAGTGGTGTTGGTAGTAGTTGCTGTCATCATGATGAGGTAATAGGGATACCATCACCATCACTATCACAATATAATGATCAACTACAGTGACACACACACATACACACACACAAAGCAAATGAACACAGAACCAACAGTGCTTGCATGATCTGACGAGGAGGGTACTTCACTTTAACAATTATTGTTAGTGTGATTGAGCAAGAGAATTATACATGACGCCCGCTAGCGACAGAACGCGTCTATGATCTCCTTCTTCCCAATGGCTTGGTGCAAAGTCCCCGTAGAGTTTGACGCAGCGATCAGTTTTTGTCGGTGCTTCGCCGCGGTCGTCACGAAAGGAGCACGCCCCTGTTTTGGCTGACACCTGGGCGCAAAGAGCCTGTCACCAAAGTCGGGAAAATATTTGGGAATCTCAAATCCAAACCTCGGGATTTTCAAGAAGCAGCAAGAGCACAAGTACCCTATATTTATTTGCAAAGGTCGGTGGTAGTTGCTTCATTTTCATACCTGGTGTTCGCTTGGACTCTGGAGCTGTACAGCAATGATATCTCTTCTCATGCTTTCTCATGAAATTTGACTCCCGACCAATCACATGTCTCCTCGCTAGCTCCTGGAAGAGAATGGTAGACATGACTGCGTGCACCTTCTCAGGAATCTTTTAAGGAAAGACTTAACAGAAAGTGATTGATTTGAGCTGAGGGAACGAGTGACTTGAGAGCTACCCACTCAGTCTCTTCGTCAATTGATTCAATGCGCCGGGCGGGAGTAGTTTAGTTTCGACGTGCTGGCTGCTTAGAAACGGCTCGTGAGTGGTGCTGTCTTTTGATTGGAAATCATTCCTGACGAGAGTGCCCGATGTCGATGTCTACTCCGTGATCTCTGTCATAGATCTCCGCTGACAAATGATTTGTGGAACTCGACACGACAGCTCGTGCTGTTTGCGTGGACTCGCTCTTTCCGCTCGATCCAAATATCGCTCATCCCGCTCCACCTGACAGAAGGGAGGAGGACCCGTCCTGTACTCCATTGATTGACCCATTTTCGGATCCGCGTTCATGCCTTGCCTTGACGAGCGACCCATCCCCCATCGCATTTTACCTTGTCAGAGATCATCACGCTCGACGTATGTGATAGATCTGAGTAGGCCTAACATTTTCTCCGGATCGCAGTGCTGCCGCTACCAGGCACCACATTCGCGGGTCTCTCTCGATCATTCTTTGAATGCACAAGGCAGGAACTGAAGCATTCTATGCCGCTCGCATCGCATTGCAACAACGCGATCGCACCAAACAATTCAATGCTCGCATTTTTCTTCAGCCTACGTAATGGTAAATCCAGACGGTGAATCTGCATTTAGCAGAAATTTATCAACCCCAAAGTCGTCAGACATTTCCCGTGTGATTGGATGATTGACCCAATTGTCCCTGCGCTGGCAGACATCCGTTTGTTTACAGCACGCATCGCAGAGACCTTCGGATCGTTAGCCATAATTCATCGCAAAATTAAGTGATGTAATCAAATCTCCATTATTGGCGCTGTTTGTCCCAATCTCGGACAGTCGAAATAGCAATCGTATTTTTCTCATATGAATGTTGGATTCTTGGATGCAAAGGAAACTTCTTACGACCTACTCCTTGCCTACGCCGCGCTCGTAATAAAATTTCGCAGCTCACGGTTGTACGGACCCATTACTGTTAGTCTTTGGAGTGCAACCCTGAGTCATTATTAACCTTATAAAACTTATTCGTTTGATCTACGATTATCACTTGTATGCTCAGACGAACAGGTAAACGGACAGCCGGGCAGACAGACAGAAAGCGAAAAACACATTCGGAGAAATATACGGCACTCCATTGCTCATCGGGGGACTATAACTGTCTTCTCTTTGAGAGCGAAAAAGACAGTTTTCTACAGTCGTCTGCAACGCATGTCTGCACAAAGGCGCGTTTCACGCACGATCAGGCTTTATCACTTACCAGGGCTCCGCGTCCGTCCGAGGGTTTATTGAACTTTCTTTCCCCGGTTCCTGCCTGAACTCCGAATGAACGCAGAGACAAATTTAATATTGGCGTGCGCTAAAGATTGATGAACAACTAATCAAAGGGCTTCATGTTTTGTTTTGTCATGAGGATAGCTAGATGATTACAATCTGCTTTGGGCCTTCAGTCGTAAAAGAAACCTAAAGGAAAGAACGCATGAACAGTGGAGGGGTAAAATACAGGGAGGATTAGAATCAACTGGTTTTTGCTTTGGCTGCCCATGTGTTCATGAGATTGAGGTGACATCTTTCAGTCCTTTTGGAAGATTTCAGAGAATTAGCCTGGTGTGAATGTTCAGCTTATTGAGCAGGAGCATTCTTCGGCTTTTTTATTATCACTTCGTGATAGAATTGGAGAATTCTGTGACTGGATTTAATAAAGCTCAGTGTGCCAAGGATGGAATCACGTATCATCAACGTCACGCTCTTTGTCGCATCCGTGGCGGTAGTGTGTGGGATTGCTGTAAATGGCTATCTTCACAGCTCAGGGTAAGTGACCTCGCTTCAGTTAAGATCCCCAGTAACCTCTTTCCGAATCGATTTCTGCCCGCGTTTTTTACGTTTAATGTTTTTATGTATATGTGTTGTTATTTTTGATATTATAGTTTGATTTAGTCTGTCGTGTTGTGGGTGCTAGAGAAGTATTAAAGGTGAATGTGTCCATAATGGATGGGTGTGTAATATGTCATTCTGGGTGTGTGTATTGTACAGCCATCCTGACACGAAGAATTCTGCTGTGATGTTTAAACAGCATATTACATTGCTATGATTTATAATCAGAGCTGAAAATGCTAAGGCTGCGATGAGAACTGATCATGAGGCTTACAAAAAAGAATACGAGGATTTTTTACTTCCAGCGTTGCCATGGTTGCACTTGCAGTATCATGCATTTCTTGTGAGAGAGAGAGAGAGAGGAAGAAAGATGTAAATATTTTTGCGGACTCGACTGACATGAGAATAATGTTGCGTGTCTTTCTGATGATGTATTGTGATAAGGTTTCTTGAAGGCAAATTACCAGTTTCTGATCTTCTTTAATACCTGGACATTTTGTACCAACTTTGACACATTCATATTTTTTGTTAGTGGCACCTACATCTTTTCTTTAACAAGGCTCCTGTGTTCCACGAGATGTAAACGTTCGTTCATAGCTCCATGGTTCCACATATTGTAATTGTTGCTTCATACTATATAGGCCTATATCATATCAGCTCTCACGAGATGTTCTTTACCATACTAGTTTAATTTGCTGCTACTTTAATAGTTATAGTACTGGTTGACCGAATGTTTCTGTAAGGCATATCATTATTGCATGACTTCGTTATGACTCAATATCATGTGGAATAATTGAAATGACCTTTATAAAAAAAAAACAGAAAGTGCTCTTCAAAATTTCAAAACAGCTGTAGGCCTATGTCATTAATTAATAGGATAAAAGTTGCAATGATTTCATGAAACTGCATACATTGTATCTATAAGCCTTCATTTTTGTGGAGATACAAGAATAGCTAGATTATTTTCTATAATATCATAACACAATGTTCTGTGTCACTTGTTTTGAACTGATATGTTGCCATGACAACGAAGGAGCTCAGTATTTTTTGAACTGCTCTCGAATTACATATATCTCTACAGACTGTATAAAAGTAGACTATTCTGATCATCAGACTCATGTTGTGCTCGTGTCATTAGATGCCCCCCCCCCAAAAAAAAAGAAAGAAAGAAAGAAAGAAAGAAAATCAATATTTTGTGACGGCTTAACTTGAGTTAATTGCGATTAGAAATTACAGTACATTACGCGGCAGAACTGTCTTGCTTGCAAAGATGAAATCATGTCGTCCGAAGTTCAATTTCCTCACAGCATCTCCCTCCCCTCGCTTCCCTCGCCCCTCTCGCCCCCCCCCCCATAAAGTTAGTTTATAAAATATTAGTTATGCCCTATAAACGCTTCATTATTGATGTCAGAACGGACGTTGAACTTCGCTACTTGACTAGTTGCGAGGTAAGCCATGGACGCTAAGGGTAAACCGGTCGACACATAATATGTTTGCATTGTATGGGGAGATCCCTTTGGCATGTTCGCGTTAGATGTAGTTTCCCAACGACCTATCGTTGTTCCATCATTTTGACTCTTCTCGATTCTCGAACCACCACTATAATCGAGTCTTGCAGTTTGGAAGATATTTGGGACATGTATATAAAACTTCCATAGATTCAATTAATTGTCTTGTCGGGGCCCTTGGAAAGACGATGATCTTGTAATGCCCTCCTATACTTTCAGTTAACTTTCACTGTGTGTCAAACTTGAATATAATCTTCGACTTCTTTCTTGCAGTTTTGTCTGTTGCTGTTATAAAGAAAAGTATAAAACCAAGCTGCTAGATACATGAATCTGTTGTACTTCTTTTTGAGAGAAATGCATCAACTTGTGACTTGAAATTATTGATTGGCATATACTGTTATACTAGATGTTTCCACCTCAAAATTCACTGCGCACAAACTTCCCTAATAGTCGAGCTCACCCGCACGTTATCATACTTGCTTGTTTATGTGTGGATGTTCCCTCAAAACACATTTTTCTCTCAAGTACATCAAGCCACTTTGCCTGAGTGATAACGGTGAGTTGTCGAAGCCGTGTGAAATGTACTCTGTAAACAGTCACATAGTTACCCTTCTCATTCGTTTATAAACAAACCGGATGTATACTTCATACCAAAGGGGAAGCTAGAATGGTTAGCAATTAATAGCATGGTAAAAAAAATATAGGTGTGACTCGTGTGAGAACTTCTTCAACGCATGAATTTGCCAGTCACGAACAGTGAATACCATTGCCAGAGAATATAATCGCACAGAATGCGGAACTCCGTGCATGAATGAATTTCCACAGAACCATGATATCTCCTCAATGATTGTTTGTTTGTTTATTTGTTTCTTTGGCAATAATTTCGCAAGAGCTGATGAATGTGTGTTTTTTGTGACATTTCGCTGTATCTTGCGCGGTCAACAAATGGCGCTTTAGGCCTATAAAATGCATTGACGATGTCGGTCCATTATGATTCTGCCTTTTGGCACCGTCGGTACTCTCCCCCTTTTTGCTTTCTCCCCTTGCATCCCTCCTTCTTGTATTACTCCCTCCCCCTTCTCAGTCCCTCTCTAAGCGAGCATCATGTCACATGACATTGATGGTCAGAAAAAGAAAATATCTCGAAAGTTTGACCCGAGAGTGGAAATGATCATGACGTAGATACCTGTGTGACATTCCTAAAATGTCTATCTAAACCCTTCCTATAGACATTATCCCATCCACAAGCACACCGTTCACATCACTCGTACGTTGTCCACCGGGATCCAATAGATAAAGATTCACAGTTTGCTCACAACATTTATCTCTTCATATTAATATTTTATATAGTAGATATCTATAAGTCTATCGAGAGAAGCAACGCAATGGTAACATTCTGCTGCCGGACAACATCTTTGCTCCCCCTGAACCCCCATCTATCCCCCTCCCATCCCATCTCCGAAAAACAAATACACCAAGCAAAACAAAAAGCAGTCCTAAAAAGACAGAAGTATAGGGTCTACAGGTGACAAGACCGATTTCAAGTTCTTCACTGAAATTCCGTGTCATTCTTTTGAACGATTAAAGTCGATTTTACTGCTGAAATCTAAACTGACAGGAGAAACTAGATTTTTTTTTCAACAATCGTGAGAGTTTAAAAAAAGCCATTCCATACTCATCGTATGTATTATAAAAGCGCCAACTCGACACCATGTGAATCTTCTGCAATTTTGTTTTACTAAAGGCTTATTGTGTGCAATCACATGACAATCTCATTTTGGCAAGGTGCAATTAGTCTTTCACCGCCCCTCCCTCAGAAGGTAGGATGTCTTTGTGCGTGGGATCTATTTCCAGGAATGTAGAAGACATGTTTTTGGCAGGTTTCGAAGTCGCATCACCTGACATGAATCCAGGTCAGGTCCGACATTTCCTGTCCTCTGATATTGGCAGGTTCCAAGACTACAGTTTCAGCTTCTTCATGATTTAATACTGCTGTATGTCAACTTTAAAGGCATTACTTTCCATTTGTAGATGAAACAAAAACCCAGATTTTTAGTGCTTCCAAATAGTTCTAAAATGTGAGTTAGAGATAGAAACAACCATTGTAAAATGTTAATCATTATAATCAATGTTAAGTATTGGTAATTTAATGCTAAATGTGAACAATAGTTACAATAAAATTGTTTCTAGACTTAACCATCTACAGTTATAGTATAGTAAAAGAAAAAAAATCTCCTTATATTTATTTTGGGCTATATTGTAAATGTTTATATGGTAGGATGTTTTGTGATACAACTGACCTACGCATGCATCAGATGTGATAACTAGAACATTTCTAAATCACTGCTCCCAATGGTAAACATTACCTTTAACTTACAGTGTGGAGTTGCACTGTACGTTTTCTCATGCAGGCGCCAGCCTGAAGTGAATGTGCTTTTCAGCTACTATATACCCTATAGCATTACCGTGTTTTGATATTTTGCTCAAGCAGAGACCGTAAATGTAGTGTCGGGTAACTTCTTTAATCCTCTTTGCTGTTCCTGTTAACTTTGGAGAAGACTGATAGTTTTCAAACAATTTGCCGAATGACCCAAATAATCTTTTGTTAGTTGTGAAAGGACGTATTTTAGACTTGTCGTAATCCAAGAAATTCAAGGCTTCGTTTCCCCTTTTTTAAATCGAGAGTTATCAATGATCTGACATTTTGACCTTTAATGACATAGCAACTTAAATATCTAAAGCTGTATCTCGCGCGGAGCAATTTTACACCCCAACTAACAAAAGAGTTTGCAAACACTTGAACAAAGGCTAAAGAATAAGATTGGTGCTGAGAGGGAATTAGGTTGCCGTATAGAGATTGTTATTTTGTGGAACGGGACACTTTGGGAATAATGAATGAAAACAAGCTTACTCGTGGCTTCAATGAGCCGAGGCGTATCAGAAAAGATGAGAGCTAAAACTCTGTTTTCTTATTATATTCGTGATATTATAAAAAAAACAACAACAACTAATGTTTCCCGCTGTACTCGTATAGCGACAGAAATGATGACATTCATATAGATATTTATTCTATGCCAGCTTTACGTAAAAACAGTAGTAGTGAATGCGAATGGGAAAGAAATAAGCTAGCACTGTTGTCCTACGTTTGACATTAAAAAAACATGAATTGTGATCACTTTCGATATCCTTACAATGTTACATCACAAGTAAAAAAAAGTTTAATGATGAAACTCCCAATGTAAAGTAATCCGAAATTGGTGCTGATGTGACTTCAGACGAGTAGGCCTACTTAAATATTCAGACGACCTATACAGTGCTTGGAATTGTCATTGGCAACAGATAGAGGGGACAATAATAAAGGGGGAAAAATGCAGCTAAAAGAGAGGCCAGTGAGAGAGAGGTATGAAAAGTGGTGAATACCTCACAATGGTTTTAAAAACATTCTTTATCTACTCACGCATTATGGCATCACCTCCACATAGTAGGCCTATACTGCATGGTTATTATTATACAGTTCGCCATTCCGAAGGTTCGTTAATCTGAAAAAAAAAGTCAGTTCGTAATTCAGAAGGTTCGTTAGTTAGTACGCACCATTTTTTTTTTTTTTTCGGATTAACGAACATTCATTTTCGGATTGACGAACCTTTGGAATAACGAACCTTCGGAACAATGCCACAAACCCTATGTTTCATTTTCGGAATAGCGAACATCAAGGTGTCGGGAATTTTTGTGTTTCCTAATAACGAACCTTCAGAATAACGAATCTTGTTTCATTTTCGGATAAACGAATCTTCGGATTAACGAACACCACCCGTACTATTCCAAAGGAGGTATCACACATATACCTCCTTGCACTTTCACAGTATAGGTGTCATTGATCATATATAACCGGTGTCTTGGGAAACAATCCTCTGCTCCTTTAAGTATACAGTGTACCTTATTGTTATCATAAATACATACATTTTGTGTGTGTGTGTGTGTGTGTGTGTGTGTGTGTGTGTGTGTGTGTGATATCGGCGAAGGTGAGGGAGGTGGATACAATTTAAGAAAAGTTTATGAATGCGAGATAATAGGAAGTGTCGTATTATTGCAAATGAGCCGCATCATCCCAATACGATTTGGCAGTTGCTATATGTTAACAAAGAGCTTGGATATTTTTCTTTCTTTCTTTGCATGCTTCTGTCTCCCCTTTCCCACATGCAGGAAAAAAATAAATCAAACATTCTTCTCCTGTCCCCTTGTGCACATTTCTTTCTCTCTTTTTGATGTTTTTTTTTTCGGTTTTTGCGGTCAGAATTATACTCGCTATTATAAATACGCTTACTATCAATCCAAACCATCGTCAAGTAGGACTTTTTAAATGCGGGGTCATGTGGAGGCGAATTCGCCAGTCCTTTCATTTTTTGGGGGGAGCTGCCTTTCACGAAGCAGACGACAAAATATGGAGGTGAGAAGGTCACGGTTAATAGTGGCGCACATTTCAGGCGATGTCAGATAATCACTGACGACTTGATCCCGATGCGACCTCGCGGAATTTGATGACACTCGGGGGGAATGAGCAGTAGTTTGGTGCGCGGCCCATGGGATGGAGGTACACATAATCACTGCTTTCAAACCATGATGATGAGGCATTCCCACCTCGTCGAACATGAAACATTACACCTATATAGTATACAGTCAGGGGGATGTACTGTCGTTATTTGGGAGTGCCTACTGATGCCCATAAACATTGCATATCTTTCTCCTTTTTTTTTCTCTCTCTCCAAATTTTCTTTCACTATCTATGGCCATTTTCTCCGCATGGGGTTGATAATATTATTGTTGTGCTCGTTTTGTCTGCAGAGTCAGACAGCTCCATATTTTGATGTACAAACCAAACTGCGTATACCAGTCTTGCATCGATTGCACCGCAGAAATAATTCATCACGTGTATTCAACACTGACACCGGAACTTTCACTTATTACCTTTAAAGGTACTGTTTACCATTGGGAGCAGTGATTAAAAAAATGTTCGAGTTATCACATTTGATGCATTATATATGTAGGTCACACACAAAACATCCTACCATACAGAAATTTTGCAATGAATCCTGAAATATAAGGAGATATACCATAACTGTAGACGGTTTATTCTAGAAACAATTTTATTACAACTATTGTTCACATTTTGTATAACATTGATTATACTGATTAACATGTTTACATTGGTTGTTTCTGTCCCTCATTTACATTGTAGAACTAATGTAAAGCACTAAAGGTAGCTTTTTTTTGTTTCATCTGCAAATGATAAATAATGCCTTTAACTCCCATTTCACTTAATCTCTCCATATTTCCATTGTCTTCTTCCTCATCTCTGTCTACTTCTAATTATAATCCCTCCTCCTCCTCCTCCTCCTCCTCCTCCTCCACCTCCTATTCCTCCTCCTCCTCATCCTTCCATCATCATAACTTATTCGTCATTCTCTCCTTTATAATATTCTTCAACGTTATTAACAATAGCACGATCATTTATTTTCCTTCCTTCATGATAATAGTAATGAGTATGTTGACCGTCTGGAAAAAAAAAAATCCCGCAGCAACTTGTAATTGCACGGATTAGTCGCATGCAGATTAAGACACATTCTATCACCCATAACCAGATACGAACAAAATATTAATAAATACTGAAATGATGACCGAATAGTAATTGACGCACGTAGGACTAGGAGGAAATAGATTGAATAAAAACCTACGTATTTTTTTTAGTCATTCAGTATTGTGTTAACAAAACGAGTGTCAATATGCAATATCCATAGTTTCCTTGGTTTCTTCCAAGTTTCTTTCCAGTTTACCACATTTTCATCAGTTTACACAATTTAGTGTTCGAGATCAGTTATCGATCCCCTCTTTCCACTCTCTCTAGAGATACCGTACCATGGTCAACACTGTTGGGATTTTGCTCACCCTCCCTCCCTCCCCTACTTTCTCTCTTTTTTTTTTCCATTTCCTCTCAATACATGTACCAATGTTTGGCTAGCAGTAAATTTTGATAGCCATTTTCATTTCTGTCTCGTCTGTACTTCCCCTTATCTCCTCGGTCTATCACCCAAACATCACGCTAAAGAAAACGGACGCACATCGATAACAGTTACGGCACACGCCGCGATAAAATAGCGCAGACGACAGATAACTCGGTCCACTTTGCGAGGGCCTTGTCACGGATCACGTGATAACTGATGTCGTAATAATTGTGACGGAACCTTCGGGTCAACCTCCAATATGTCACGAGGAGGAAAAACATAGGAGTGGCTTGGCTGTAACTTCTTTATCACTTTTTTTTTCTTTTAATGTTACATGTCAGAATGGTTTATGAAATGAAGAGAGATTTAATTTCACGGCTGACATCTGAGTTTGAACATCTGCACCACCTGCACCCCACAGTTCATTAACCCGTCGGATTCATTCCGCATTGTGACGTGTTCGCAGCAGGTTGTAACGGAGAGACTTTCTTGCTTTGTCATGCTCGTGCTGTGACTAAACAAGTTAAAGTTGAGTTAAAGTAAACTGTGCTCAATTGTGACCCTGAGGTAAACTCCAAGAGTGGTTATGAAATAATAATACAATTCATGTCACAGCTACAGAACAGACTGTTGATCAGTAGGCCCATGACCCTTTCTTTGTTGAGATACAGTATTCCTGTTTCTAGCAAAACCTATAGTTCATTAGGACTCAATTCTGATCGAAATAATGTCACTTTTAATGTTCTGAAGTCATTTGATTCATGTGTTTCATCAGTCAGTCAAACGCCAATGTTTTAAGCTCTTATTGATAAAGTGTCGCATGCAAATTGATATGTGACATCACAATGGAATTAGTTTGTATGAATTGGAATAAACGGTGCAGGTCATTGATTATCCACCGTAACATACAAGACTGTCAATCATGATCAGGAATGGTATTTTGGTGGATCTGGCATCGAATGCAGAGTAAGCAGCTGGTAATGGTAATGTAATTGGCCTGGAATTCGTTTTCGTCAGCTCCACGACGATAGTATCTTTTCGTGCGTGCAGGTGTATGCGTGTGCGTGTCTGTGCCAGCTCTTTATACCAGCCATTGCAGCTGGCGCGGCGCCCCTTCTCGGCTGCGTGACAGCGCACGAACCACGCATCACACACTAATAATAACATCATAACGTCGAAATCAATATTCTGACAGCCAGTTGCCTCCGTCATTGAGTATATAATACGTGATTTGCTAACCTGGAAGGAGTATAGTTGCTTTTTCTTAACCTTTTGCCGAACTTTACCTCTTTCTTTGTATATATCTATCACTGCTATGATCTGTCTTTTGTATGATTAATGCGAGTCATTGAAATTAATAAGCACGAATTGTGCTCTCGCCGAGTAGATGAACAATAATTTCAGGTATTTTGTTGTTGTTTTTTTCTCTATAGTAAGGGAACTGGTGCGATCAACAGTATATCTGGCTTTATAGACGGAACGCGTTACAGCTAGGTGAGAGATGGCGTTATTTTGTGTTTCGAATTCTACTTTTCAACTAACTTCTGTGATTCTTTAGAGTATGTGTTCTCTCTCTCTCCCTCCCCTCTCTTTCTCGAGAGACATATAATCTGTCAAAAGATTGATCTGTCTTGTTCCACTCGGAGAGCCGCAAACATTAACAATGATTCGCTGAATTAGACGAGTCTTAACGATAGTCACAGTTGAGCGACTAAACTCGGGTCGTTGCCCAGTGGTTTACTTAACCTTGTTTGAGATAAATGTTGCGCTGTTTGATCCCCGTCTTTGTATCATAATGTTTGTAGATCTAGAACGCGCCACCCTGAATTCTTTGCTCCGTCTGAGAAGTGAATGATTCGCTATACAATCGTTGGCCTCACTCTTTAATGTGAATAACGAAATATCATACCATACATGCATGGTGGGTGATATGTCGATGACTAAATTGCGATGAATTTGCGAGTGAAGAATGTCACAGAGAATCAGACTAAACAGAGATACATACTGAGAGTGCGAGAGGTCGCAGTTTTTTTTTTTTTTTTTTTGGGGGGGGGGGGTGGGGATTGTATGCTCTCTTGAATGTATCTTATAATGTAAATCATAGTTGTTTGGATGTGCCTGATATACTCTCACTGAGAGAAAATGTCCTGCTATTTTGATGTGTCAAAGATTTTCGCGCTTTGTAGCTCAGAAAAAAAAAAAGAAATCGTGCCACAACTTCTCTTGACATGGTGCTCAGGCTTGAAAACATTCACGGAGGATAGTGTATATGGACCAAAGATATTGTTCGTACAGAAGGAAAATTTCGACCGTCTCTATACAAGTCTCGATTCCAGGTCGATTCCAATAGCAATCCGGCGAATATAAGAGTCAACACTTTTTGTATCATTGAGGCACTTGAATGACTTAAGCACCTACTCAAAATAGCTCTTTCCACCCTTGCTTCACGAGCCAGTCACCATCTATACTTACCCTCACTCAATGATGAGAGAAAACACCATTCAGTACTTGTGAATAGCTCTTTAAAGATTAATTGTTATAATACCATTCATCGGTCCAGTAGTTCCCCAAGCCACTGAATGTGCTTTTATCTCTTTCTACCGTAATAATAAATTGGTGTGATTCGTGTGCCTTGTCACAGATGTTAACGCTCGAAGCAAGGAAGTGAATAAAATTACAACTATTATGATTGCTGTCAAACGCAGCTGATGACGAAAGTCGCTCAGGGCTCGTCTCGAAATATCGTTCTAGAAGCAGACACTGTACAGCTCCGCTTCAAGATCTAATGTGGAAGTGGAATTTCGAAAATCATGTTTGCCTAAACCAGGGAGGTGAGACAAAAACCAGCTCATGCTCAGGGATGATAATCTCATAACTCTTTTCGTCCAGAAAAGCAGAAACAAAACACCAGCCTCAAAAAGGCCACAACAAACCACGTATCATAAAAGCATATCGTCAGAGTTTATACGAACTGCCCCGACAAAAAGCCTTTTAGCGTCACTCTCAGATTTACCGTCTTTCAGATTTATCTCCCTGTTAAGATGTAGAGAAAGAATGTTGTCCGCAAAACATTACACAAGTCTGCTAAAAAGTAAAAATGAAGTGGACAAATTCTAAGATGTGATCACGTCCGTAAGAAACTCAAAGGATATGTAGAGCTATCTACCCTTCTCTACACTGTCACAAACTCATCTCAACTGTCATCCCGACGCATGTAACTTGAGTAATGAACGTGCAGAGTATATTTTCGTGTGTGTGTGTGTGTGTGTGTGTGTGTGTGTTTGTGTGTCTTTGTGTGTTGTTTGGCAGTTTGTTTGTAACATATGGAATTGACACCACTTCAGTTGGTGAATATTAAATTACTGTTTGTCACCTTCAGATTTATGTGCGTCATTCATACAACAAATAGTGACCACATGGCAACGTAGTCCGTGGTTCAGCCATCGCGCACCTGTCTCTCTGAGTACTGATAGATACGAGAAGAACACACTTTAACAGTCACTGTTTGAATCATCCATTTGTCTTACATTAAAAAAAAAGAATAAAAAACACAATTTCTGCAGAATTGTGTTATTTATTTCAGACATGATATCTGTGCCTCCGGGCAGCAACTGGAATGATTTCGATATTGCTTCGTTTAGAATGTTAGTAAACACTCGCGAAAAACTGCAACAAGAAGGCATAATTTGTGGATGAGGTCTGACCCATTTCTGCACGAGCACGTATTACAGTAATTAATAGGCGCAAAATGTACAGGTCTCGTTTTCAGAGGCAGTTGCCTGCAATATGCAAGGATAAAGACCTAACACATTAATCCGTTTAGTGTTAATTTAACCATAATTTGCACTGATATAAAGAGCGGGCAAGGATGCGCAATAGTAGAAACCGGAATGATGCTAATAAACATCACGTGGGAGCAGAGAACACGTTATTTCACTAATGTAATGGCCATGGGGTCAATGACGTGTACAGTGAATATCAAAATCTCATCTTGTGGAGGATACTGAAGCACTTGACAATAACGACGGGAAATTCAAGGAAATATGATTAATTTTCTGACAATACCAATCGGCAGTTTCACCATTGTATGGACACCCCGGATGGACACGTGCCTCTTCTGATGTTTAAGTGATTTCATCTGGAAAAGTGTAGATATCTAGACTTTTAGACAGTAGGCCTATACCTATAAGCTGGAGATGTAGGCCTACTAAAGTCAGTAATTGATATAACATTTTGTTGCACGGGGTTCTCTCTATATAGCAGTCCGAAATATTCGTATTGTTGATGTTTTTGTAGTTGCTCTTCTACAAAAATAATCTTTAAACGCATTTTCTTTTTTTTTCTTTTTTTTTTGTAAAATGCTAATTCAAGACAAGCAAGTCGAAAGAATAGAACATGATTACAAATTTCTAGGTATCAATCAAAGGAAAATTCCGGCTGATTTTCAGGGATTTTTACTTTTGAACAACTATACATTGGTTATCCTGGGTACAGAATTTCAGAATTTGTGGTCATTAGGATAAAGAACAAGAGTGTTTTAAAAAATTTATAACAAATCACCATGAACAATGATGTGGGGGACTCAAGAAAGAAGAATAAAAGAAGAAAGCATGCATGAATTCTATGCAGGTGACCTTTTTCAGCAAGCGGAATTGTACAATGGAATCGCATTGCTACATATTTCTGAAATATGTGAGCCCCTATACTCATGCATTCTTAAGGCTACGTTATCATCCTTGTTCAGTGTAATTGGTGTTGGGATTTTCAGAGTATTGGTTTCTTTAGACCACATGGCAAATTCCACAAATCTAAACATGGAGCTGTCGATTTATGTACTACATGATATGACATTATGAAAATCGTCTGAACTCCCCCTTTAAATCGTGTTAAATAACGTATCAAATGTCAAAATTTGTTTACGTAGAAGATGACATTCATGTAATGAATAAATCCCTAATTTGTTTTGCGATAAAAGCTCAAAGTACAAAATCAACATAGGCAGATTGTCGACGTCCTGCATTGTATTTAACCATGAAAGTATACTGTATGTACATTGATCAGCTTTTGTGCAACCGGAGGAAAGTGTCGTCGTCAGTGTATTTGTGTCAATGTGCGAGTGAGAGAGAGGGGGAGATATCTAAAATGTGCTTAAGCCAAGGACGAGGTAGGGCTTATACCGTTTAATCCAGTGTGCAACATCGCTTTTCAAATCCAATATGGCAGGCCTGCCCTTTATGAGACTTTGGTAACGTCTGAGAGAGGACTTACGTCTGCCATGACAATAGCAGGGGGTTATTTGTTTAGATCAAGACAATCTTAACATACGCGACATAATTATGCTCTCATGGCCATCTGGTGATGTTTCATCTTGAGCCATTCTGAATTATGATGTGCTCGTTCGTTTTCGGCAGGACTTAAATTCGCCTCTCTTCATTTTTTCCCCATGTCCAGTACAGCTCGTAAGGTCGTGACATATCACGAGCTGGCGTGATAGACTGTGAGGAATGACAAATAAAACGGAATGAAACTAAAACAAACATACAACGTTATTTTCAACTACTTCCGATGCATATTCGAGTTTGAACCTACCCCTACATGTACGTCCTACACAGTCTGTGTATTGCCAAACAAAGTTAAAGGGACAGTATAATATTGGTTGAGGGTGAGGATTCAGCTTTTAACTTTTGTGAGATACTTAGAAACCACTTTATGAAATGTTAAAGAGCATACATGTCTATCAAAGAGGAATTTAAACTTTATATGATAAAAATCCATTTGAAATGGCTGAGATATCCAAAAAACAAACAAACAAACAAACAAACAAACAATCCTGATAGACCCACCTTTTATTAGGATCGTTTTGTTTAGAAGAGGCTTCAGTACCCCCTTTTTGCTCAGTATAAACACGTGATAAACGGGTTATCAGGCATTTCAAAATCCCTTTAAAATCGTGCAGGCACGGGACCTGTTGCTCTGTGTATACCTTTGTAGGTCCTAGTCCATAACTGTCCCTGGATCAGCCCACTTTTTGGGAATCCCGATTAGTTGTATGGGAATACTGTAGAGTGTGTCTAGTCGCACCAATTTGTTGTGAGCAAAAATACATTTATCATACGGACCAATTGGTAAATGGTTCGAGTTTGGCCTTTGTCGAATTGATGAATTCTCTTTTTGCTCGTGGTCTTCTATCTTATCTAGGTTTCTGTTTCCTTACGCGATGTTGGACTCTCGTCCGGTGGCTAAATGCAAAGAATCACTGAACTCTCCTGCAAGAGCGATTTGTCTGGCATGTCTGGCGCGTTGTAAAGGACGAGGATTACCGATTAGCGTGAACATTAATTGCGCGTCGCTCGATCGATTATCGTATCTATCCATCGTCGTCTGCAACCAGGTTTATCCAAGGAGCTACTACTACTACTACTTTGTAGTAGCTCCTTGGTTTATCCACGTCCACTGAACTAGAAAGCTAGAATTTGCGGTCAGTTCTCAGTTGCTGCTAAAAATGCTTGTGGGGGGGGGGGGGGAATAAAATGGCAACGAAATCCCCCAGTGGTAGGAACCAAACATTCCACTTGGATATTATCGAGGACAACCATCAAACATTTTGTAATCGCAAGACCGTCCAAAATTCGCATCACGACCATGAGCTCATTATTTATTTACGTCATGGTCACGGAGAAAATGTTCTGCCCCACCCTCATCATCTGTCCTTGTGATGCTACCGTATGAAAAGGATATGGGCCTAATATTATACTGTAGTATCTTTGAGAGTACAAATCTTAGAATAGAATATTGTGCTTTAGATTTCGATAGACCACAATACTTTCATGGTTTATGTAAAAGCTGGCGTGCTTTGTTGATTGGTTAGTGCGATTTGGCTAAAAAGGAGAATCCTGCTCACTTTAATGGAACGGTTCATTCAGACTCGAGTCATTTTGTCCTCGCTGCATGGTATTTTGCCGACCATGTTTTTCGGGAAAGTAGCGCCCGGTCAAATCCTGTAAGCGTAAAAGCGAATGATTGCAAGGTCCCAAGTAGTCTACTTTCAGACGACTCAAATGCTGATCCTTGATCTGTTAGCATCAAACTAAATGTTTTAGAATGACATGGTGTTGAACCAGTAGCACGGTCACACAATAACTGAAAAATAAGAATATGAACAGAGGCCATAATACTGTCTTTCTTCAGCGTGGTTTCCTGTTAGGTCCAAGACAGTAGAAGTCTTCAAGGCAGGCTTTCAGAGAGATGGAACCGATTTCAACCCAAGAAACAGAACTTTTAAATTGAGAGCGCAAGATGGTACTTGAGAGAACCAATTTACATTGCAGCAGTAACAATAATGTCGCCTATCAGAGGCGATCACGGATCAGCAGCGCACAATCCCCAATGGCCGGTGTGCCAGCAATGACCCTGGCATGACAATTCGTTTAGGGCCAGTAACGAGTCTCTGCTCCCAATTACATTCAAAATGATGACCGCCCTATACCTTTAAAAAGGACATGCATTTATGCGTACAATGACACCACACAAACTGAGCATAAGAGCTAGCTGTCAGCTGCATGCACTTTTAGATTCTTTTTTTTTAACAGCCTCTTCTTACAATCTCTAAGGACATTGCTATTGATTGTTTAGCCTCCTGACCTCCTGAAACGTGTATTATTGACTCGATGTAGTAATGTTACAAATGCTGGTTGCCCTCCTAAGTCCCGTTCCCTGTTTGAGGTTCTCGAAGCTCAGAAGACATATTGTACGAGGCAGCGTTGTATTGATTGCAATGTTGTATATAGATTACAGTATGGTATGGATTTAGGTATATGTATATAGTAGGAGTCAAGGTATTCAAATGTTTCTTTGCATTTATGTTGGAAATGAAATGAAATGAAATGAAATGAAATGAAATGAAATAAGATCTACCAGCTGCAAGTATCGGATGGGTTAACTGCGCTTCCGATCTACTGGAATATTCTGTAAACATGAAAAAGTATAAAAAAAACAATGAGAAAATGCAGCCACTGTCATGGAGCCAGGGAAGTTTTAACGATTTATCGGCGGCAAACCGGAGACATGTTTCACATCTTTCACATTAATAAAGGTTGTTTAAGATGACATATTCCACCCGTACAGGACTTTGAAAGCTAACATTTAATAGAGTGGTGTAGAAGTTTCCTCAAAGTCAGACATAAACGAAGTAAAAATATATAAAAGTGTGTGCTGTTTTAACCCCGCGTCAGATGGGAAAGAACAATCTAACGTTTTAGAAATTGGTAAAGATGTGTTCTAGAACGTTAAAGTTGTTTTCAAGACAGTGATATCAGCAGCTAACATTTTAGTAGATTTGGTTAGCGTGACATATCGAGTTCATCAATATCGGGATTTGGTCGACAATTAATTATAGCTACGACAACTCTTCTCTCTAAAACAGCCACTCAATCACTAATTGCGATGAATGAAATTGATTTTCCTACGAAATCATTCAAAACAATTATTTTATAGGAAGATTTGTTTGCAAGGTATAATAAAGGGGGATTTTACTTGCGAGATATTTACACGTTATCTCATCTTCTTTTCATATATTTTCTAAAACATGAGCAAGTTAAAGTACCACTGACGTTAAAAAAAAAATCATGAAGATATTTTAGACTGGAACTTCTCAGTCATGAAATGTCTTAATTCGGATACTTATTGATACATAATGGCTTTGCCAGTTGTAATTCGCATCCGTGCCTAAACATCTTTCCTTTAAATGATTCTCGCTTCGTCGAGATGAGTTCCAGAGTAACTGACTTGTTCCATTTACCTCGGACACACCTTTGTATAGACCAAAAGATTGCAGCTTAGACTGGCAGCCCGTGGTGGCGAGCCAGGATTTCGTCGGATAATCCACGTACCACGAGTACTGCATCAGCAAGATAAGCTCAAGTAGCGTATTTCTAGTGTAGTTACATCCATTAATGTGATGTCTTGAAACCTTCATTAGAGCGTTATGGCGGAAGCACCACATCGGCAAACGATTTAGCATCTTCCGAGGAAAGCACACCTTTTTAAATTAAGTGAGCGTGCTGCATAATCTACTTAATTTCAGAAAAAGGGGGGAAGATTTAATAGCATTAGCCGGATTCTGTCGTCCATAACTACATAAAGTCGGTTTGGCGACATTTCAAAATCTGCAACGCTCGTTTGAACTCTTATACAGTCTGTTTCACAGAGGAGAAGTTTGGGTGCGGTTACATCATGCAGTCGGGTCAGAACGGAATAGTTATACCACTACTGGAGATAGTGCACGTAATCATCACGTGACAGACAATGACAGTAAAAAAAAAATGACGCAATGATTTCACCTTTTTCTATATGAATCTGTTCAAGGTGCTTGAATTCGTTCTTGCAAGGTTTGGTAAAGCTCCCGGACGCCTTTCCACAACCTTTTGGATGGTATGGATATACATATACAGTAATGTTGCCAAAGTGTAATTCGAGCAAACGTGGACATATTGGGCAAGAGCAAGAACCATGAAGCCTGGATCCGTCTGATTAATACAGAAATTTTTGGTTTGAATGATTGACTGAAATGGATTCAGAATGAGACTGTGTTGACTAATTTCATGTTCAGTCCCCTCGAGATATCATGATGGAGTTGGTTAATTAATCGTAAGGTGTCAGGGTATACGTGGGAAATATGAGAAATGTGGATGTGATATGTTTAATCCCATGCAGTAGGGCCTATTCTTTTAAAGGACTATATAGTAGGCGTACCACATAAGTGAGACTGGAGAACCACCAAATGATTGGTAACTCGTAACACACAATAGGAGGACAGCTAAAATTGGATTGTAATCGTATACTGTAATAAGTTCTTGCTTGATCAGTCCTAACGCGGGAACATGCATCTAACGAATCCTTCTATAGTACACAGAAGTCTACACTTTTAATGAGGAAAATAATCCGAATTCTCTCATCACGGTGATGTATGATACATATTGGACGTGATAAACATGACGGGATAAATGGATTAGACGGTAAGGGTTTTACCTCTATTTTTGTCAAAGGTGCAGCAGAATTCCACAGTGTAATGCCATCAAGTGTTTATCCAGCCAATTCACCATACATGTATAATGACCACTTCAGTGGTCTTTCGACTGGCCACTATAAGCAGTGCATGCTGCATTGGTTAGTGGAGAGAGGTGCAATTGTAGGTGGTATGAGGACCAGAGGGGTGCAATTGTTAGTGCATGATGACAAGAAGGGTGTGATTATGGGGACCATAAAGAGGGGCGCGATTGCGAGTGGTAACAGGAGTAGAATCAAGTGAAGTTGCTACGTCGCTACGCCAAATCAGGGAGGTGAGACTGGCCAAATAAAGAAGGTACCTCCTTGGTCAGTTGGAGTATATGCCTAAGATATGTGGTCGTGTATGTGCTAAAGCAGGGAAAGGAAATTTAAAGAACCATTCTCCTTGATTGCAAATGTGTAAATCAAGAATGGTTTGCTGACCACAGAACAAACAATCGGGCACAACTTGTTCTGACATAATGCTCAAATGCTACTGTTTTGATATCCCCATCCTCCTCCTCCGCCTCCCCCTTCCTCTCGCAAGGTGGGACGGCCGGTGCTGTTACGTACTCTTCCATCACCAGGGCTCTCTCCTCTAGATACGCCATCCAGACTGCTTCAAATCCACATCGATACAGTCCTTTCGTCTTTTACCCCGCGCGGTCTTCCCCCTTTCCTCTTTCCCACCACCAGTCTCGTCCTCCTCCTCGACCTCCTCCTCCTCTTCCTCCCCCTCCTCCCACCCCCCCCCCGCCCCGCGTACTCCTCTTCTCACAACACGCTCCAGCATCCTCAACCTCGCCCCCTTCGAATCTCCTTGGCATTTTTATTGTTCAACCCTGATTCATTGTCCTGTCCTTGTTCGTTACTCGGTCTGGTCAATTATTCTCCACTTGGCATTGTAAGAATCTGCAGTGAGATAACTACAGGTGACACAAATAAAAGAAAAAGATGTCTTCAGCTAAAGAAATAATGATTTTCAAATTGATTGGTCAGTAAATGGAGTTGGCGAACGGAGTTTAAACCTCAATCTGAATTAAAGACCTCAAATTAAGTGATACACTTCACAGTAACACACTTGGAATGACTCATTCCAATTCGTTATCTCGTTTTTTTTTTTTGCATAAACACTGTAATCAAAATTCCTTTTGTGCATGACATTATGAATACATTTTTAATACTCGGTTTCCATCAGTATTTTTTTTTTTTGCATCTTGTAATATTCGCCTATGTCACCTAATGTTACACGTATACTCAAAATAAGGGTGCGCCTTAGAAGATCTGCACGGATGGACACTCTGTGGAGACACATAGTCCGTCTGGTCCTTGCATTGCCCTGAGAACATAAACTTCCGTCCTCAAACAAATGAGAAATAGTCACCCATCGACATTCACCTAAATCAAACGAAACGTAAAGTGGGGGACGTAGTTTGCCTATTTAAGCTAGGCCCCGTCAATCTATACGGTGCCAATATCAATAGTGACTGTGTACTTAGATCGTGTCAACGGAGCACTAGTCATCAGCTTCGAGTACTCCCATTCAGTTTAATCCCCGGATCAGTTATCGATTAATTCCTTTGTCTCCTCTTTGGCGGGATTCCTTTTAAAACTTAGCGATTTCACCATGGATTCTGCAAATAGATAGGTCCCTAAATGACTCCAGGTGATCGTGTCAGCGGTTTGAACACGTGGATATTAAAGGTTCTGTTTACCTTTGGGAATAGTGATCTAATGTTTTTTTTCAAGATATGACATTTAATGCATATGTGCATAGGTCTGTTGTACCCAAAACATCCTATCCTATAAAATGTTCGCGATAAAGCCTAAAATATAAGGAGATATCTGTATTTTTCTCAATAAACCGTAACTGTAGACGGTTTAGTCTGGAAACATTTTTATTATAACTATTGTTCACATTTTGTGTATTTAACAATACTTAACATCGATTTCACCAATTCAAATTTTTACAGTGGTTGTTTCTATCCCTAACTTACATTTTAGAACTATTTTAAAGCACTAATGCTGGGTTTTTGTTTCACCTGCAAATGGTAAATTATGCCTTTAAGATTCTTGACTTTGTTGTCACCCAGTGTAAATTCGTGACGTCATGCTATTTGCATATTGAGAAGCGTGACGAAGACTGACCAGAGATTCTTGGTCTGCCGCCATTTTTTAGAGGAGGAAAGTAGAAGAAATCTGTCTGAATGTTTTTCAATCGTCAATGATGGCGTCCTTTGACCATCACGATGCTTGTTGGTCACAAGAGGTCTCGCATCGGTGAACGATTATCATTGAGGACTTCGCACAAATAAAATTCCCAAATGTAATTGAAAAAAAGACACCTAAGAGTTAATGTCTTTCGTGGTTCATATCCATTTCACATTCAATGATTGATAAAATATGGATTGAATCCTGGGGTTCTCAAGGAATGACTGTATGGTTTCGAGGCAGACTAAGATTGAGACGCGTTTTGCAAATCGACGCTGAAACAAATACAGAAGAAAAAGAAGGAGGGTCATTTTTTTTTTCATTTTTCCTCTTAATGTTCGACACTTTTCTCCTCTACTCAAACATCCATCATGGACAAGGATTTCCATACATAGTACGCCCTCCAACGTATAGGACACATCGTTTGTACGATCGTGCTGTAAAGGCAATAATCAGGATTTAATTATATTTGAATGTATGAGCAATATTGTGAGTAAGGACGAACTGGAAAACACTAAACATTGTCATAGTCAATCCTAGCCCTTATTCCTATTTTATATGCAAAATACACACGCATATAAACACACATCATTATTTTGAACTATGCAGTTTTTACGTCCATATTTGTAAAACTGGATTTGACGCGCCATTTATAGCCACTGTGAAAGGTCATAGGGTCATTAAAGGATTATCCCTAATAAAACTTCATGTTGGGCTTAAATCGCATGACACATAATTATGATTGATATCCAACGGGGAGCTATTTAGTCGGTTGTCCCATGGTAGCGTACATTGTGGGAACAGAGTAAGTCAATAATCGGTGCCTCGTTCAATACTACACGTGACCATGTGCTGGCATATCAAGGACCGTGGCCCTTCAACTGGACCCTCCGAAGGGTCAGTGAGACACAAATCCAGCCTGATGACAATATTGCGAGTGACCATCGTCGAGATTTGACCGGGACAAAACACGGATTACCGCGGAAGGATATCGGTAATGAGCTTTCATCAGACATCGTTTTTTCCCCTTATGAATTTAATTTGTTTGAAAACAACGGGCAGACTATATTTGCCACTTGCAACGATTATCGACAGACACTATATAGCTTTCTAGAGCTTCGTATTTTGAATAATTGAATCATTTTGCTTGCATCTTCTTAGCAAATAGCCCACAGGGCATGAGTAGCGCCTTCTACAATAATGGAAAAAGACGAGTTTTGGCCTCGAGTGTTTCGACTCTATTGTTGTCTAGTAGGCCTTCTAATCTCGGTCCTGCAGGACGTGTTGACTATAATATCAAACCCATGTTAGCCACGCCAACAATATGAAGTACCACCACCAATGAGCTGGACTAAACTTAGCCTGGCAAGAAAGAAAGAAAGAAAGAAAGAAAGAGCTGATCATAAACCTCGGTCGCTCATTCGTTGATCAGCTGAAAGTTAGTATATTTTGCGGACCTGCGTTTCGTTAAGACATTTAATTTGACCAACGAAAAAAAGGAAGCATTTCGAATTTTTTGTTGTTGTTGAAAGACCTGTACATTTTCTCGACTTGTCACTGACGAATGTTAAGGGTTCATGTAATATCATTCCCCCTATTTACGTTCTGAAAGAGGCAAGTCATGCGTTCTTTTATTATGCGAGAAAGTGAAAATAATTATGTTGAATCTTCTTTACAGGCCTATATTCGTTATTGTCGTTCTACATAATGGCATCACAAGCTGTATAGTCTTCTGATCCAGCAGTGACTGAGCATAAACTTCAAAAATGCACAAAACGGATTGTCCGATTTTTACCCAACTCTCACTGATGTGTTCTACTAATATTGCTGCATTCACTCAACCCACATGTGATGAAGGCGAACTTGTCCCTAAATTCTCGCCTTTGCAGCTCGGAGATGTCGCTCGTCCGTGAACATAGAAATGTCTTCAAACGATGTCAAACAATGCCGTCTGATTAAGGAAGGGCTATACAGTGTGTATCCCCCCACCCAAAAAAACAAAACAAAAAACAAAACAAAATACAATTGGATTTCAGCAGTAATAACTTTTACTATAATTAAACTGTCTGAATGCTATTTCAGGGTCTAAAAACATAACATCTTACCTATATTTTGCAGAAAACCCAGTTCAATTTGGTTAAGTGATCATAGAAAAATGTGGATCGTTGTAAAGTAGGTCATGGGTCTGTTTCTTCCAAGTTTAGCACTTGGAGTCTTTTGGAACTACAAAGGACAGAACTTGGAGGCAAAGGGGTTCCTGACATGCTCTACAAAGATCCCCATTTCTCTTTGACCGCTGAAGCAAATCGGATGGGTTTTTCTGTGGGTAATAATTTGTAGTTTCATAACCTGAAATTGTATTGGATTTTATTCACTTGTTTAAAGTTATTATTGCTGAGGGCCAGTTGTAATATATATATATATTTTGTGGACATATAGTATAGACCCTCCTTAGTCAGACGACGAATCACATCTGACAGTTTTATCACTCCGTTTGTCCTCGAAGCCAGTATACCAGCTCATCCTTTAAGACGAAACAAGAAATATGATTAATACACGATGGGGCCCTTTAAATTCCTTCCTTTCAATTCCTCGATGGTTTTTGGAAAAACGTGACACAATGAAGTGAGAAATATGTCCCAGCATATTTAGGGGAGAAAAGAGATTGTGAAGCGTTTAGGGGAAAGCTAATTTAAGACTGATTTGGGTCGAATCGTGAGGAGTGATGTCATAGAGAGTAGCGGAGACAGTTAAGACAGAAGGGAAAGATAAACAAAAACGGAAGCTATGACATGACTAAAGAATACAGGCCCCTAAATGTTGCAGGAAACGACGCGGAAAATGAACCTTTGAAGAAGTGATGAACACCAAGGCTTATCCTATCCTCCATCAATGATTAATCGCACACAGATGCTCTTAATCACTTAACTGTTTTTTTTTTTTTCAGGTGAAGTTATTATCACTCATACTAATATACAACAAGTACGATTTAATGATTATGCTGTTTACAGCAGTAGGATTTTAACAATCGAGTAAACCCGGCATGCGAATCAGGCCCGACCATTCCATAATATACTGTAACAAAATGATATTTATTTTGTGTAGTGTGTAGTGCATTTCATTTGGAATTTGTGCGAAACAATTATTAGAGCGAAATTTGTTCATAGAAATTCAGTAACACAGTGTAGTCGTGGTTACTTTTTGCTGATTTATACATGTAACAAGCTATGCATTCTAAAAGAGTGTTTGAATTATTCCTTTAAGTCAGCCTTCTGTATTGATGATTATTTGTCAATTAGTGGTTTTTGTGGAGATTCAGATAGTGATAAAAAGTATGAATGATAAGTGCAGCGATAATTCCTACAGTAAGTTCAAAGTTGTGTTACAGAGGTTTGACACACACATTTAGCATTGTGTGTGTATACGTGTGTATACAGGTTGGCCATATGACACATTTTAGACAATTAACGTCAATTAATTAGTAAACATGATCAGTTATGGGACTGAATATGGTGTTGATGTTTGATTAAAATGATTTCAATCAAACTGTGAAGAGTTTAAAGGGATAGCTTAACTCTGTGTAAAATAAAGAAAGAATAAAGGAAATTTTAGGAGAAATTAATAACCATGCCTATAATAATTCAGCACAGGTACTATTAGCTACCTCATTTTTCGCTCAGGAGGTTCTGTGCTTGTATCACACTTGCACGCTACTCTGCTCATATTCTCAGTACTCGGCAGTGAAGAAGAGAGACTGATCCTCGGGATAGCACTGTCTTTCTGTCTCGTACTCGGTACGAGTTGTGAACGTGAGTATGTACACACTACCTGTAAATAAACAAGTTGGTGTTCCGGTACATCGCCTCTGAAATTGTGATGCATTCGTGTTCAGTATAACATAAGTACTGCTTGGAATGAATGCTGGTGAGACTAGGATGGCATCCGGTGGTTCTGCAGCAGAAGACAACTCATCCAGCAGCCTTTGCGAGCATTCTCGAGCGGGCTTTGCTGCACCGTGGGATAACTGAGTATCCAGAACAGACGTCGGAGAACGAAGTTCAGAACTTTGGAAGGAACAAGTACGTCCGACGTACTTCCAGAACAGACGTCGGAGAACGAAGTTCAGTACTTTGGAAATGAAAAGTACAAACGACGTACTTCCAGGACGAACGTCAGAGAACGACGTACTCTAGAAACGACGTCGGGAGTGAGAGTGAAAATTCACTGGTCAGTGTGTTGGGTGAATTAGATGTGAGAAGTGAGAATGTGCCTTTGAATCAGATAGTGTGAAGTGCAAGGTGTAGACTGGTGACGTACAAGTGGTGGGAAACTTACGGTTTTACATTATCCTCTTCATAGAGTGATCGTATACAAGCATGTATTTCGATCAAACGGACGGTCGGCTCGGTCTGCATAAGTGCCAAGGCCCCGTTGTTTGCTACAATACGATGATTTCATGCACGTTATAATCATATGATATGTACATGTTGTACTCTTTAGATAACTAAAACAACAAAAGCAACATTAATAGTTTGATGACACAGTATAATCCAAAGCTCACATGCAGGCAGTAGCTCAACTCCTTCTTTCAATAAAATGTTCAATAACTTGATTCCCGCCGATGTTAGGCAGGTTCATTCACACGACTCTCATCTATTATAAGTAGGCAGCACTGTATAAGCCTACCTATCCTGATTCTATCCCTGGATAGGTGAACGGGCAATAGTGATATCCAGGAAACAAAAATACAACCCAAAATTTCAAGTAGGATTTTAAAACAATGAGATTAGTTCAAAGGAAAGCAACAATCGAGCAATGATTTCAGCGATGCTTTTCTAGAATCGGAGGGCGTTTGAGAAGCAGGAGATGTGTAGTTGTCTTGTCCATGAGATGTCTGAGCGATGGTGCGTGAAGACACAACAGAAAACAGATGTAGGGCAGGAGGACTTTGTGCACTTCAATATCTAATGTATTGTGCCCACCTTTGTTTCAACATGGATCTGCGTAGGTCCATGGTTTCATTTAGACATTGGAAGGTGGGATAAAGTTGAATCAATATCAATTCCATTTTTGTGTTATTTTTCATGTCTGTACCCGTATATTTTCAGCGAGGTGAATCATGGCTCGATATGTTTATCAGGCGCTCTTGTTTATACAACATATTTCTTGGATGTAATTGTATGCACTTGATCAATCACTAGTAATGAGTACAATCTTTGTCGAAGCCTGTGTCTCTTATTGTATAATTTCCTTATTACTGAATGACATTTCAGTTCAAAGAATACGAGTAAGAGTAGAAATAATTCACGCAACTCAGCGCTTCTTCTGTCGTGAATGTTCGTCACTTCGTAGAACCCGAGAATGTGCGCAAAGGTTTGTCATTTCATAGAACCCACGAATGGGGGACAATTGGCCCGTGGCGCCTTCTCGATAGAAAGACGTCGTCGCTCTGGATTGGAGACCGTTCTTACGTCAAGGTCGTAATACTCGTCCTGTAGGGACGCCTGGTTCAAGAACCCGAGACTGGGAGTTCTCCCTTCCGCCTTCCAAAATATTTCCAGTTGGATTTGACGTTTGAGGAGGCAATTAATTTAGCGTCTCGACAAATGCGCAATTTATTTTTAGTATTTCAGGCAGGAAAATAAACCGGTTTCTCCGTGTGGCGATGAAGGGGTAGACTCCTGAAAAGGGGGATCAACAAGGTCTTAGAAATTGATCGGTTTCTTCTAAAGAATGGGGAACTTTTTTTGGATAAAAAGTGTAGTGTTAATGTTCATGGTAATGGTTTTTGATAATCAGTGCACTCATTACTGATTGCCAAATTCATATTTTCCGTTCGTAGCGTCACATCTTTTTTTAATCATCCGTCAACTAATCCGTCTTCAGATTTTTTTTTTTTTAAATTGATAATTCAATCCGCAGATAATGACAGCAGCATGCAGCCTTCCTTGCAAGCGAAAGCTGGCACATTCAAAAGAGTACAAAACAGTGCTCACCATCTCTAATCAAAGACTCTAGACCGCGAAATCACCTTCTAACCACGTTGAAGTTTCATAACAGGCGAGTTATAAGAGTTCAGGGTTAGAAGGCTCGGAATACGTTTAACCGCATTTTTTATTACAATCATGCATGCACCCGCAGCATGCCACAGTAAAGATGAGTGAGCTGGTTTGTCTGTGAAAATGATAAACCATGAATCTGCTGGCATTTTTCCATACCATGTTGTTGGCGATTACATGTTTACGTGAGTCCGAGCAACACAAGTTGGCAAAAGAAACGAGGACCCTTGTTCGTACCCATGTCCTTGTCAAGTTTACCTTTTTACCACATTTTCGGCGGAAAAAAAATTAATGACGGTATATGGGTATGTCTCCACAATACGCCTAACTATAGCAAGTACTGACATAAAATGGTCTATTTATTATTTCACTCTCTTACAGTTTCCCCCAAAGCTCTTTTGATTGTCATTTTAAACCACAGGAGTCCTCTGTTTTTTGTTTTTGTTTGAAGGAAACATTTCTGCGATGTTTGAAATAGCGCCTTGAATATCTTTTCTAGGTAGAAATGAGCGCTTTATAAGAGTCTCACTATTATTATTATTATTATCATTATTATTATTATTATTATTATTATTATTATTATTATTATTATTATAAGATATTGTCTTTGTTGTGTGTAGCTCTTTTGGAACACTATACTGAACCGCGAACTCCTAATCATGGCATGCTGGAGGGCTTTTTTGGTCATAATATACTCCATTGACAGCAGCAGTACTGCCCTTAGAGGCGATTCGTTATAGGCACTTCAACTTCATTGCCGGCTCCTATAAAGGGACTGGACTTATAGCTGTTGGTCCTATATGTTCACTAGTTCACAAAGTGCATATACTTATGTTTTCTTGACTTACAATGCGAAATCCAAACGCTGCTTATGCTTCTAACACTGTCTAACAAACTTAACAAACGAAACGTCCAAAGGGAAAGCCACTCCGATGTTCAAGGTTACTTTAGTGCATTACAGAGCCAAGGTAACCCTGTGCGTGCTTTTAATGCTATAGGGTTATATGCACCCCAATATGCACCCCAATAGTATCAACACTGTCCAAAGGCCCTGACACAGAAAGGGTTTAAGAGATTGTTGGAAGTATCATTTAAATACACACGGGGTGTTTAACCCGGTGAAGTGGTCCCACCTCACATCCAACTGGACCCCATGGAAGACCAGCTTAACTTAGCTGAATATGGGCTATCCAGCCATCTTCTCAGATGGAAAATGAACAAACAAACAAACAAACAAACAAACAAACAAACAAACAAACACGGACATAAAACGAAAAACTGCGGAGTCTTTTTCTTCCGTTTCACGAAACTTATACTGATCGCACTCGTATATGCAAATTAGATGAAATGAAAGTGTTATCACTCCACCGATCTCCCCCTGAATTTAAAAAAAAAAATGTATATTCATATTTCAATTTGTGATTTCACAGCCCCTCCCCTGTTGAAGTCAGTATTGCTAATTTATTAATGATTCCGTACGAAATTGTATAGACTTTCTGTAGCACCTAAACGTTTTGGAATACACTGTACTTCTCGAAGATTTTTTTTAGTGTGTATGTGTGTGTGTGTGTGTGGGTGTGTGTGTGTGTGTGTGCAGGTCAGAGGGTGACTTGTATAATGTAATGACATCAGTCCGCTTTTTTATTTGCATATTATGTGATTGAACCAATAACCACTTGCAGCTTGGAAATTGTTAAACGTGCGATTATGACAAAACCTCTCCCACTTTGCTTGTTTGACTTTTTTTCTATAGTCACCATGAACTTAGTGTAGAATTTCACTTTAAAATTCCTAAGATATACTTTGAACGACTGTAAATTAGTGTGTTTGTGTTGTTGGGGTTTTTTTTTCGGCATCGCATACTGGCACCTATACACAGATTTGAGGTCGATAAAGCGAGCATGTAGGTTGCACTATAGCCTTGAAAATTTGACATGAGGCAAAATGTGTCTCTGACATGTATGAATTTAAGTGCTGTCGAAAAAAACAGGTCACGTCCCGCCGATTATTGCTTTACGCACTAGCCTGCGCAATCAACCGGGTAAAGCGTATTAAGATTATAGTTTCGAAAGAGATTGATTTACGTAGATTGAAATGACCCAGAAGAAGATGATAATCCTTCCCTTCAATTATCAAAATATGATAATGGTCAATTTAACAGATTGTTCCACGTGACCTGCAAGGACACGGTATTGACATACCTCCGATGTGTAAACGAGCAGTTTAAGCAGGAATAAATGTCGGAAGGAGATTGTAGGCGATTGACGAATGGTAAAACGATTATCGCCGTCCGACCTATGTACATAGCTTGAAAGACAACCACACCAATAAACACTTCACCTCTCAAATAGTTTAGTTCACTATACACCTGGTAAGAGCAACGATTAACAACAAATCAAGCACTTTACCATTATACGCACTGTCTTCAGTGTGCAAAACCTCAGCACGCTGATAAGATAGCTCTCAGTGTGGAAGTATCAAATGCCGCGTTGTGTACGTCGTACGCTGTGCATTTTGTTAAAACTGTTTTTCGCATTCATACGTGGTTAGAAATTGAAATTTCTCGTTTTCTGAGAAGACAATGATGTTTTTAGGTGTATTGTGCCTTGATAAGTGCAGTTATAGAGGCCATTGTTTGTAACTGAACTATACGGTTGGTCCGTTACCCTTTCTAGGGGACCTAAATGGGATGGCACAGTATTGGTGGAGATGAGAATTGGGCTTTTAAGTTTTTGCAAGATACAAAGAAAACTCTTATGAAATAATACAGAGCATACCATTTTAAGAGGAATTCAAAGTTCATTTGATGAAAATCGGGTTTGGAATGACTGAAACATCCAAAAACAAAGTAAAACAAAGCGATCCTAATAAAGTTAGGGTCCGACACTTTATTAGAACCGCTCTGTTTTGGATATCTCAGCCATTTCAAAACCAATTTTCATCAAATAAACGTTGAATTCCTCATGGAATTACATGCTCTTCCATATTTCACAAGAGGTTTCTCACTATCTCTCCAAAAAAAAAAAAAATGTTAGAAACGTGAAATTAGGTCTCAACCAAAACTATACGATCCCTTTAAACGGGGGCAAGTATATTGCATTATTGGCCTACAGATGATTAATTTTTTCATGTATTTACTCACATCACTTGACAACTATAACCTCTTTCATCAGTGATGATAATGATCATAATTAATATTTCAATTTGTTCACCCATCTTTAGCCTGGTGCTTATCTAGCGAAGTGCTGTTTGGAATTGCTTGAAAGAAAAGAAAAACTGCCATTATATATAAAAGTGCATAAAAACAGAAATATAGAATCATTGAGAACAGAATCATTGTCTGATAATACTATGATAGTTCATTTTGAAGAATGAAGAGTGTAGATTCGGAAATGTGAAAGAATGTGAAAGCTTACACGACAGATAACTTGTTAAAAAACAAACAAACAAAAAACCCATGATGTTAAAAAGGGACTGTACAGTTCTGGTTGAGATGAGGATTTAGCTTTTAACGTTTTGCAAGATATTCAGAAACCACTCTATGAGATGTCAAAGAGCATGCAATTCTAAGGGGTATCAAAAGTTTATTTGATGAAAATCGGTTTTGAAATGGCTGAGATATCCAAAAACAAGGTGAAACAAAGAGATCCTTATAAAAGGCGTGGCCCGTCGCGTTTTATTATTATCACTTTTTTTTGGATATCTCAGCCATTTGAAAACCAATTTTCATCAAATAAACGTTGAATCCTTCTTAAAATTACATGCTCTTTCATATTTCACAAGAGGTTTCTCATTATCTTACTTAGGAGTGTTATAAACCTGAATTCCCACCTCAACCAGTACTGTACAGTCTCTTTAAGGCAATACTATGTCCTTCAAATTTGAATTGACTTTCATGATACTATTTCTTTTTCCTTGAACCCACATCGAGACTTGTTTTATTGATTGCGGATATTATGATTGAGTCCGTAAACATGTCTACCTTACTCGTCTGAATTTTCAGTTTGATTTTACTTGATGAAACGATGAACGACTAATAATTTGTAAAAGCAATGCATATATATGACCATCCAATATGTTGCTTGTGTCCTAATTGTGTAAATATTTCTGCATCTGTCCTAGCAATCACATGCCAGCGTATAACGCAAACAATATATCCACTGAAAATCGTGACAGTAACCTTCGATGTAATATCTTGTCATCGCATATCCTGATTTATGCTCTACCATATTTCCGTAAACAGAAAAAAAAATGGTCATGGCATTATGCCACTATGAATTTATGCAGAAACCCAGAATTATCCCCATGTACTGAAGAGGGAATTGGTTTTCCTTTTCAGCGTGAACCTACTTGCACTATAAGAAAGTAAGTCAGTAGATTAAGCTGTTACAGCAATTCGAAACTCTGTGAAAAACATTGCTTTCATTGACACGGTTTTTATATTACAACTGAACCGAAAACAAGCCACCCTGTGCCGAGCTTGTGTTGTGTGTCAACAGGGAGGTGGAAGAGATCCACCTCCCTGGTGTCAATAAGAACCTGTTTTTGCATCACACGTCACTGTTATAGTCCCCTGGATGCTTTTATAAACAGACAATAAATTGTGACCATCGACAAAGAGAATTTAAAGACCAATGATCTGCCCCTATAGGATGACTCATATGGGCTAATATTTATTATAATAATACTTATTATTACTATTTTTTGCTCATTCATTGTTATAATCATATAATAGTATAGTTATTACTGTAACTAGTATATACCACACACACACGCACATACATTGATTGGTCATAATGCAGTCACGTGACTAATGCAGCGAGGATCGAAATCGTTATATTTCGAGCAGTGACGTCACATCAGGTAATATAATACCAGAGTATGACAGGCTGCGCCGACAGGACTAAAATGAAATGATGTGTATATCTGTCAGATATTAACAAATATTGCCTTGTCTAACGTTGTAATATAACACTTGAAAGTCCGTTATGGGAGTTATATTTCCCCTTGATATTGACAGCACCTCGATCGAGAGCACAAGGAGACAATGAGATGAACAGCTTATTCTGGCTTTTATTGTACAAATCTAAATTTCACTCATGGAACGCAGCAACAACAACAACAACAACAAAAACAACAACAACAAAAAAACACTTCTGTAAGGCCCAAGTATATTCATACAATAACAACAAAGAAACGAAACAAAACAGAAACAAAACAACAACCACACGCTGGTCATGATCCATGATGTTTATGACAGCGAAACATGGAGCAATATTTCCGTGATAAAAACCATTATATTATTATCTGGAAGATAGAGATGACATATATAACATTGAAGTCACTCATTAATCACTACCTGGTTTCCTGTTAAAGATAGAGTTCACTGCATTAATTTTGGCCACCACGTAGGCTGTACAGGACCTTGATTGCTGTATTTGCCCTGCCTCTCGTGTGTACGAAGGTGTGACAGAAATCTGGCAAGCAAAGCTCTATACATGTAGTTTCCATGCAGCTGTGATTTTCCATTTGTATTTGAGTTACGTTGCCTGATATGAACGTAGTTGGGTGTCGAGGGAATGAGCTCCGAATAGGCGATCTTCCATTTTCATGATGAAATAGACGATGACGATTTGTCAACCTCTGACGCAGCGATAGTCATGATAGTTGAGTAGGCCCACATCTTACATAGGAATAGGAACATTAACTTTCCTGACTTGTGCATCTTTCGCTCACTCTCTCCCTCTCAATCTCTCTCTCCCTCCCTCCCTCCCCCCTCTCTCTTCAAAATGCCGGAAGTTGAATTTTATTAACAGATAAATCTTGTATAGTGATTTATTGACGTTCTAATATTATTCTTCACGGATATGGATAGGAATATGATTTATGGGAAATGTTATGGTTTTTTTTCGGAGTTTATGTCTTCTTCATGACTTTCCGTTTTATTCTGTTTCTTGCTATCTCCGAAAGCCATTTTAGCTTGTCGATTCATAAACCGTGTTACAATATTTTTATCTGGGGTGTTTGAAACAAATGTGTTTACCAAAAAATGAAACGAATGCGTTTTATAACCCATACGAGATAAATTGACAGGTTCCAAAATATCATGAAGTCATATTGTAAACACTACCAAACGTTAAGGGTCGAATGTCGAGCAAATATAAGGCGAAATTTTCTTCATCTTCCACCATCCGCTGTCTGCCATGATACAAGATTTATGGTGAGAAAATAAAACGAGAAACTTGTGTCAAAAACGTGGTAAACATTCGCTCGTATTTTGAACCAAGTGCCCAGGGAGCAGAACTTGAAGAGTGAAAATTGGTGCCAAATATTTTAAGTAGGTGCCGGTGAAGACACTGTCGACATCTTGAAGACATTACCTGGGAGAAATATCGGACCAACCCCAGACAGAAACCACCCCGCCACATCAACAACGTCTCTCTTTGCCGTCATCATGATCATCGCCCCCCATCCGCGTTTCTCCGCTTCATTATCATCGTCCTTATCACCCGCAGCAACGACGACACCAAAAACAGACGGGAGATACAAGAGTCCGTTGTCATGACAACGTGTAACGCTCTTCTCGAGACACGAGTGCCAGATCAGCCGACAGATGATAGACTGACTCATAGATCCTGATTAGATCCCCTCCTGCATAATTTGCATTCGCATGTTGACACCTACACGTCTACACTTTCCCTCATCTCCCCCTCTCCTCTATTTTTTTTTTCTCTCACCCTGTATTTATACATTTTTATTTTGTTTTTATTTTTCGTGTATATCTGTATGTGTGTGTGCATGTAGTAAGAAAAAAAGAATAGATGTTGAATGCTATTATGATTGGATGTTATGATTCTACCGTGATATTTATTGATATGCAATATATATGCGTAATGTTCTTGTTGTTGTTGTTTTTTGCTAATGCTGCATTTTTTAAAAGACGTGAAATATAACTTGAAACTTGAATCGTGAATGTGAATAATAGAAATAAAAAATAACCATTCTACTCACATTTGTAGACCCTATGTAGATGTACCACTTGTAACTCTGTGAGACTGTCTTGCCGAGTATCAGAATTACAATGTTCTATATAGTTATCTTGCATTGAGATGTCTGAAAAAAACAACAACACAAAAGCTTAAAAAAGAATGAAATAGATGAAGAGAACAAAATGCGATATACAGGGCCAGCTAGAGGCAAATTATGTCGCATCAACTGGGTCACGGAAGAATAGATAGACGTTCAGGTGGAGCGAGAGAGGGGGTTGAAGGGTTGAGGAAAAGGGTAGCGAAGGAGGGTGGTATGAAGGGACCCCGTGCGAAAGGGGGTGGGGTCTGCGTGGCTACTATGAGGTTATCACCAGTCTTGTTGTGACTATTTTCACAACTTATAGAAAGAAATCTCGTCACTTCTTGACATAATTATTGGTGTATACCTTGGGTACAAATCGCCGTAAGCGGTGCGATGAACTTCGCGTGGTAAGAGGGATTAGAGCTTTCGTCAGGTGTCCGTTCACAGCCACCTGTTCAGCCACAGAATTTAAACGGGTTTAGTAAGGTTCACACTTTGTTTTAACTGGCTGGAACTATCCCCTGACCATTCGTTCTCAGGTACTATATATATATACTAAGAAAAAGAAAATGATGATGCTGAGGAGGAGGAGGAGGAGGAGGAGGAGGAGGAGGAGGAGGAGAAGAAGAAGAAGAAGAAGAAGAAGAAGAAGAAGAAGAAGAAGAAGAAGAAGAACCATTGTGCTCGAGAGATGTCAGCGGAGTGACAGATTGCCCTGTCATGAACTTGTTGTGAATCCAATGTGATGGCAAGTGGTTTAGACTGACTTGTTTGCTGTTTGTTGGAAGAGTTATGCGTCAGTATGTACACTTCTGTCACAACAGCTGCTGCTTTATGTTGCTTTTAAAAAGTTTCAAAAGTTTCAAAACATCGTCTATGATATAGGCCTATTATATTGACAGTGATTAGGGCAAGAAAGGCAAGAACCCAAAACAAAGCAAAACAAAGCGACCAGAAAAGAAGACATGTTATAGGTGTATCTATAAGTTTGAGCCAATCTTCGTGACGCATGAATTACAGTTTGACACATGAATTACAGCTGTTGTTTCTGTGTTCAATTTGACCTGAGGTGATTGTCAATTGTTGCATTCACTCTCATTTACAACGATTCTTTGATATATAGGTATGAGAAGTACAGAGTACCATCCAGGTACATCTGAAGATGATATTTACACATCTATGATACCATATTCAAGTTCATGAACAACGTTACCCTTTAAGATAAAGTTGTGTGAATAAAGTTTAGACGCTTAGTGCTCGGAATGAGGATAATGTCTTTAAGGATATCACATGTCGCGATCCTATCATTTTACCCGGGAGACTTTACGGATTAATTTTTCCGTTATGAAGTGGGTCTACCTCCGGGATTAGTCGGGGGCCGCGAGAGAAACCCGCACGGTGGCATGTTGACAGACAAAACACCATTGACTTTGGGGTTAGCTTTCGTGGTTGGATAGTACAGCAACTTGGGCTGAAAGACGGCCTTAAAACGGCAGACGATCTGCGACGTGTCCTCGCAAACGACCTGGCGTAAACCTGCTCTAAAATCACGGGAAAGGACAGGCAGTTCGAACCTTGTGAAGACACATGTTTCTAAAAACAGGAACAGAAATCTGTTTGTACACGGTGTTCATGATCGATATGCTTCTTCTTATCCCTCTTCTTTTTCTCCTCCTCCTCTCCTTCTCCTTCTTCTTCTTTTTCTTCTTCTCCTCCTCCTCCTCCTCCTCCTCTTCCTTCTTTCGAAAGACTTGTGCTCAGAACGAAAACCAACGCTCGAAGTCAATGTCGACCATCACAGCGAGTGCATCCAAGTAGCCACAAAAATACTCAATATATACCTGGTGCCAAATCACTTCTTTTTTTTTTCTAGACCAAAACACAGGATGGTTATTTTTCTTTGGTTTTTATCTTATTTGGAGATGTATTTTCACTTTAAACGTAGGCCTACTGATTGATCTTCCTGTGATTTGGTTTGTTCGAGGCGTTCGAATGATCGAAACTCGTTTTCTTGTCATGTGACAGTTGCGCCTTTTGCATTTCCTATCAAGCTTGCTCTTTTTTTTTTTAAATATTAACAGTTTCACGCACAAAGACGAAGGGACACTTGAAGAATTTGATGGCAAAAGGAGTCAACTCCATTCTTATTGAGATATTTGCGATTACAGCTGCTAAAAAAATCAAAGAAAATAGTAAGAAAATATGGTATATTTTTTTAGCCATAACTTCAAGAATATTCCTTGTTATGTCACTGTAGCGTTGTAAGTGAGGTACATTGTATCACTGACGCAATTTTGTTATCAAACTATTCACTTGCTTTGTAATATGGCAAGATTATGTTCAACGATGGTGGTATCATTAATTTTTTATTCCTCTCTCACATCTCTTCATAAACCCACAAATTGTGACGAATGAGATAACGAAAGAATCAAACTGTAATGTTCTGTTAATCATTCACACTATAGACAAAACAAGAAAATCATTTATTGTCAGGAGTGGAATAATAATTGCGCTCTTCCGAACACATTGGTTTGCTTCCTGTAAAAATGTACAATCACAATTAGGATCTATCAATGGTGAGAGCTCACGATTTACCGTGTAAAGTCTCAAGGCGGTTTTCCTGTCAAAATAGGTAATTATTTCAATCAACCGGTGGCCAGCTTAAAGAGCGAAGACTTTACCCCCGAGATTTCGGGGAACCGAACCAGTGGTCCCATGGCTACCCGGGCTATCGTATCGTCTGCTTCATCTCGTCTCTACTTCTTCCTCTTCGCCTCCTTCTCTGACCTTCTTTATGCGATGAAACATATAATCTTGCAATTATTAAGGGTTCCGGGGTTATTATGTCTCTTCTTCCTCAGTTCTTTGGGGTCGAGTCGTCCACGAGTAGTTCATGATGATTGGACAATGAAAGTTATAAAGGGCGGGGCTTAAAACAAAAAGGTGTGGTAATCAGGGAGGTGGAGACGCGATGGTTATGATAGATGGAAAGATAGAATGCGCGTTGGGACTTGAAGGAAAAGATATGACTCAATAGGAAAAGAAGGGGAGGAATCAGGAGAGGGATAGGGAGAGATAGATAGATATGTGGATGGATAGATAGATAGATAGATAGATAGATAGATAGAGAGAGAGGGAGAGAGCGAGAGAGAAAGAATGTATGTGCCACGAGATACAAGGTGGAAACGGGAGACGCAATCTGAGTGAAATAAATACAAAATGGTATGGTAACATTTAGGAAAATCAATATCTACCTTTACTGTTTGCACAGAATTAGGAAATTGTCATAACTAAACGAAATTCTTTTTGCCAGTAATTGAAGATTATTTCAATTTTTATTACAAATGTCTTTAACAAGTTAGATTACAATTCATTGGTTAATCTTATATTGAACAGACTCGCATTTGATTGCAATTTTTACCATGTTGTTTACGGGAATATGATTGCGTTTCTTTTTTTTTGGGGGGGGGGGGAGCTCAGGAGTAGGAGGGGGGAGTTTGAGGGAACTGAGATAACGACAATTCAAATTGCATGTTTTACTTCCCATAAAAAACCTCGTCTAGATTGCATACTATACCCCCATTAATCATTTGAGACTCTAATTGAACTGTAATGAATTGGAGTATTTCAACGAAATGACAGTGTATGTGGTGGAACAAAATCCATGCACGATGGTTTAAGTTGTGGTGTCGCCATGGTAACATGAACCCGAGCATGTGATCTTTTCAAAGATCACGTGAGTCAGAATCGACTTGTCCTTTCGAAGTCTTTTAACCATAGCAACAACCGACATCAATTCACGCGAGTGTTTTTTCCACTTCATGTTCAGAGGTTTATCATTAGCCAATAAGAGATAAGGTTGAATTCGATAAACGTCGCTAATATAATTGCTCGATTACCATAATCCTAATTATTAGTACATTACGTCTGTTGAGAATGAGAAGGGCATTAAGTCATCTTGAACACTATATGGGTTTTGTGACAACTTAACGCCCTTATCATTCTCAACCGACGACTACATAGTGCTAACCCAAAGTTAAATTCATCCTGCTATGGATTTAAGCGGAATCTCAGTATCTTTTTTATTTTTTTTTTTAAAATCAAAGAACATGAAATAAGCAACTTTCTATGTAGGCTCTTCAACACGTGAAGGACAGGCGACTACACAGTCCGTCACTTTGTTCATTTTTAACGATACCCAAAGGATGTCAATTTCTTTTTATGATTCAGTGACATTTAACTGTCTACGCTTTCTTGATAATGTCCATTTTCGCTCAGAATTTTATGATGTATAGTTGTTTCACTTCACTCTATGTAGTTGCTTGATATTCACTTCATCTCTGGGGCGCATTCCATTTTGATTGGCCATAATAAAAGTAATAATATTCGTTTCATTTTGATCAAATTTCAGCGATATAGTGCTCTGTTTCACTTTCGTTCAAAATACGTTGTTGAGTCGAATTCTCCTTCACGGTCATAATCACTGCATGATAGTGACATCGAAATAGGTCATCAATAAAAAAGAAGAAGAAAAAGAATCTTTCTTGCACGAGCGCTTGCTGGCAGCCGGTTGTTGCACTCTGCGAACTCGTCACAACGCGTTAACTTCCGCGTTGTATGCAGGACAGAGCAGGGAGCTATACTGTACATCGTATAGTAGCTCCATGGACAGACAATCTCGCCTTGATTCCTATTGACCTTGCATCACGAAGTAGAAAAATGGCTAAGTCGAAGAAAAATTTCACCCCAGATGGACGTACACATGCTGTACTTCTATTGTGTATTAAAGTCGAAATTCACGTAAGTCGAAGGATTTACTCTGGTCCATTTGGAATCGATCGAGGCGAAGTTGACTGTAACGTTCACAATAAAAGGTATTGTGTAACACGATATAATATGGAGCAGTGATTAGAATATATTCAAGTTATTATATTTGTGCATATCTGTAGGTAAGTTGTATCACAAAACATCCTACCATATAAAAAAAAAATCGCAGTAAAGCCTAAAATTATAAGGAGATATCACTATTTTTCTCAGTAAACCGTAACCGTAGACGGTTTTGTCTACAGAAACAATTCTATTATGAATTTTGTTCACATTTTGTATATTTAACAATACTTAACATTGATTATACTGATTTAGATTTTTACACTGGTTGTTTCTATCTCCAAATCCCATTTTAGAACTATTTTGAAGCACTAAAGTTGTGTTTTTGTTTCATCTGCAAATGGTAAATGATGCCTTTAATGCAAATTTAAAATCGCCCAAGTCTTCAAGAGAAAGTGAGATCGGTCACAACCGCATTATGCAAATTAGCATATCTCATTGTCTCAACACTCTCCAATTAGTTTGTATAAAATATCTTAAACGGTATGGGTTGGTCGGTCATATGGTAACATTTATACCTGCACTAGAAATTAATTCCTGTTATTAAAGTTGTTTAAATTCTACTGTACTTTGATTCAAGGGAAACATGGATTTATTTTCTTTCTTCACTTCTTATTTCGTTTAGAATAAAGGATACTTAGTTTTGTGCCTTCGTCAATGTCTGGGAGAGTTGAATTATGATGACTCTAGCCCGCAGCAATTTAATGTGGAAACGCGCATCGTGGTCAGCAGTATCACTTCTTCTTGATAAGAAATATGAAACTTTAAAACTCCATGATATTCTTATGGTTGTGAAATTATAAACAATCTCATATCGTCCTGTCAGTAGATTACTTGATACTACTTTGTATGTTCCCGACAGCTTGAATACGAAGTGACAGCAATAACTGTAGTTTACATTGTATCACCTATTTCAATATCAAGGCTCCTGAAAATAAATCGAATTGTCGAACGACCAAGGTCCATTGGATTGTGGACAAAAAAAAAAATGATTCCAAGACGTAATAGTAAAGATAGAGCGAATAGTGCATTTACATGACGCCTCCCAGTGGCTCGAGCCAGATAATAATTATGTTGGTGCATCTGCCTTGTGATGGCCTTCTCCAAAGACCCTCACTGTAATTACTGACAGTCGAGAGGGCTCCGCCTGACTCTGTCTATATAGCGTGATGACCCTCCCGCTGGCTGTTCTCTTGCAATTATACTGTAGCGAGGAGGACCTGTGACAAAGGCTACTTTAAAAAAAAAAAAAGATTAGAGCAGCCTCTTTTTCAGCGGAAAGAGCTAACACATCCTAAAAAGCAGCGTCATCTCAGTTGCCCAAAGACAGAAGTGCACATGATGTTAAAAGAAAAAAAGAAATGAGTTTGCAACATTTTGGTGTCGTTATGGCAACGGTTGCAGAGATGATGCCTCTCTCTCTCGGGCAAGGTGAATTGAATGTTATTTAAGAGCCTCTCATCAACTACTCTATGGGCTCACGGCCTTTAGATCCTTTAGATTAACCCTTGTGAATTGTGGTGGCTCGTTTTCAAGAATTCAGTGGCGGACTATTCTGACTTAGCTACATGATGACGTTCAAATGCGATGAAAAACGCTTCAGCATGTATAAAGGCTTTGAGAATGATGCCATCACCATGAAAGCCATAGATCTATGACAAAATATCGCCATGGTAATAAAACCTAATGGTTTACAGTCCTTATGAAAAATATTCAGCATGGATGCGATCACTCACAGATATTCACTCCGTTTGAAGCACACTTTCTATCCTACTTTGTTGTATGCTAGTATTATACCTGCAGTGATTTAATATAACACTGTTTTTAGGAAATATTCAGCATCATCAAAATATATAATTCAGCAGAAATCAAACTCTATGATAAATATACGTGAAAGAAAGAGGTTAAGTTCATCTGCTCAATGCCTATTTTGTTCTAACTTTCACTTTTTTTTTGTATCAACGCTTTCTAGGAGGAGGGGAAAGCCTGAGCATTTTTGGCTTTTGTCATTGGTATAATCGTGTTATAATACATTTTGTGATGGTTCGATCGAAAGATAAATGCAGATATGACGATGATGTGGAGTGAAAAGGCTATGATTTTGCTGTGAAGGTGTTATGTATACTAGGGCTTGTTTCGTCACTATCGAAGAATTTCATCGCAAATGGGCTCAGAGTAATTTTTAGTAGTCCATGATCTAATAGAGCAAAATTCCTTTCCAGTGATACCTTACTTTTTTCATACCAATATGAATGAAAACATTCCGTATTTTCCTATCATTTTCTTTGTTTTTAGCAGCTTTAATCGCAAATAGCTCAAAGTAACAAGAATAGAGTGAGCTCATCTTGTGAGAAAACTCTTTATGTTCAGTAGGCAACTAACTCCAGCGGTGAACTTTATTTGAAGACGTCGTTCGAACCAATACGACAACCTCAAAGAAATGTAAATGATGGTCACGCAGTGTTGTATGAAGTAGCAACTGTTAGTAAAACTTTCTCAGACTATCGCAAATGTCCATTTTTTCATCATGTCCTTAGGTTATCAGTTTTATGTCACCAAACTCACATTACTGTGACAAATACAGCAGTGAAAATAAACATATTCGAAGAACACGGAGTTCTCGTGCCAACATTTGCCGAATTTTCTTTCGGTTGTTTTTAAGTTGTAACTGAAAGAGACAAAAATCTCTTGAAACAACATAACTTTGCTCAACAGAGTTGAACACAGTGTCCAATTCCATGCACGTCGTGCCACAAGGCGGAATAGTCCTACTCGTATCAATTCATATCGAGCACATGCGGCCGCTAATCTGTATTGTCATTTGGCTGACGTCATCAATTTCAAGTTTCCATTGCAATCGTTAGATTGTTATTCTTGATGAGGAAGTAATCATAGCTCGTCTTTTTGACCCTTGTCCTGAAACCATCATGGAGATGGATATGAAGATTGAACTTCTCGTTCTTTAGCCCTTCTGTAGACTCCACCCTTTGGTCTGGAATGATCCAGTAATTGAGATTTAACGAACTATAAAACGGTAAATTGTGGCGGCATCATGGTCGTCTGAATCTGCTTATCGTATAGACTGAGCAAAGCACAACATTCTTATCGTTTCCGAAACTGAGTAACTTCCCCTGTCTCAACGATACACGCCTTTCAGAGTCAAGTCGCTCACCTCTTAACCCGGAAGGTAATGAAGATAATGTTTATCACGCCACCTGCTCTAATTTGAAGACCGCTGCATACATGGGCTCAAGTTTTTGATCTAGAATTGCAAGCAACGCCTTTCCTTTCTTACTTGTTTATCTAGGGAAAGGGATGTGGAAATTCTGGAAGGAAGTTTTTTATTATCAATATCATCATGCGATATTGTAAGAAAACATTATTTGAGACAGAATGTCAACTATCACTTGTCTTGTCTAATTTCTTTTACCGACGTACTGTTATCTCCAAACCTTAACATGACTCACCTCGTAGAAAAGAAGAAGAAGAAGAAGAAGAAGAAGCAGTAGCGATTGGCTGTAGACTTACAAACACGTCTTCAATAGAATGCATTCGATGGCAATTATTATTTTGAAAAGAGACTGCTACCGTGTATTTAACCATGTACCTTCCTTGTTATGACGTCAGTGCTGCACTTTGGTCGTTAACTGATATGAAGTGACAATCATGTTCGACAGCTATTCAGTTTTAAACACCATGCATTGGATTTATGACTGCTACACCTTTGATCCATGATATTCCGAAAACAGTGAAAAGTGAGATTTACTAGCAGTGTACCGTCGATCTTCCGTAGAGGAATGATAATGCCTGCTGACGTTGGCATTCCATGCATTCATTAACCCATGGAATCTGCCGTGTGTTTTTATCTACCACACCCACAGTGACATTTAAAAACACTCTTCAAGTTCTTACACTTTCATCCACATAATCATGGTATTTGATGTCATTAAAACGCTATTCACAAATTGCAAATTTAACTCCTCATCTCATATGCAAATGGCTAAAAAACACCCTCATTTTTATCTCATTGCACTCCCAGATATATATACATGTAGTAGCATTACATTTTGATTCACGTTGTCAATCATTATCGTGTATATAGGCTAATGAATAATGGTTTCGTATATGCTAGCTGTATAAAACCTGATTCTCAAAGCTGCCTATATACGATATACCAGGGAGGTGTGAGAGAGACACCTCCCTGGATATACTATAGGCCTATAACTTGTGTCCGTTTGAGACCTCCCATGGTGCTTTCTGCCATCGAAAGGCTCTCGACACCATGTGCACGATCCTGGTGTGAGTATATAAATTGTCAACATTTTCATCTGTCAAGATGACATACAGCAAAGCAAGCAAGCCGGGTGGCTCTGAAAGTGCGACAAAATTTATGCTCGGCGATCCCCGCGATCCATGTAGTTGTAAGTCGTTGGCTCAAGTGAGTCGAGCATACCTCGCATGGAATTTCTCCTTACGCGTGAGTTATGGAATCACCTCAAGACAACGAAGAAGTAAATCACGTGATCGTCTTCAGGTATCGATTGGAGTACCGATCATTCCTCGTTGCATGTCGTGAAGACTCCTCATAGCGGAAACGGGCAGATTTACGAGACGAGGCAAGATGGATGGTATATACAAATGGCGCGATGTTTTGCGCGCCGCGATAATAGCGCCTAATTTATGAAGTTATCGCAGGTAATAAATTTCTAATCGAGCTTCGCGATGACCCGACGCTGCGTGACAAAAACCGTAATATTGTGACACCCAAGGTCAGGCTGTTTATTTTTAAGAGGTGTGTGGAGATCCATCATATTGGTAAATGTGTACTCTGTGATGGCAGGGAGCTCGATGAGAGAGAAAATATATTTTGTTTGAACAGGGGGAGACAAAGAAAACATAATGTATCATGATTTCCATGTAAAGCAAGTAGATAAACACGCACATGTTATATAGAATAAGAAAGAAAGCAAGGAAAAAAAGTGAAGAAGGGTCCATAATTTGTATTCTATTGCGTAATATTACGTCAGAAGAGAGCCCGCCATGTGCGCATGCGCAGTAGAACCAATACGTCATAGTGCATGCTGAGAATCAGACGGGGGAGTTATTCCTCCGGTTGTATCTCGGGAATTTTCACCTTTTCCCTGCGAGTATTCGGTATTAATTACCACTCTTGTCAGTGCCTATACGTCAAAACTCTACACGGTGCATACATGCATAAGTATTCAGACTCAGTCACCAGATTCGTTCTTGAAATATATATGAACTTTGAACACTCTTGATAATATAACTATAAATTCTCGTTCTCTGTGTCCTTCCGCATCATGCTTTATAGGTGTATAACATCCAGAGAGGATCATACACGTCTTATAAAGATGCATGGTTCTATGACATTAATTTGCGAATGCTTCTGCGCACAATTGCTCCGATGAAATATCTAAATGCTAAGCCATACATAAATTCTAACCACTAACGACCCTAACCCTAATCCTAATCCTCACATCAAACTAGACCTAAAACCATGTCACAACCCTATCACCCAACCCTTAAGTCCTTGGAGAAAAAAAAAAAAAAACCGGAGCAATTGTCGCAGGAGCAAACGTCGTGTCTTCATTTGGAGAGAAAAACAATTTCGTTTTGTCTGATCGTAAAACAACAGTGAAGATTTCAGTCAGAGTCTGCTCACCGTAATCGGTTATAGATATGGCCGTGTTTTGAAGTTCGTCCTGGGGAAGGAAAACCACTACCATAAGAATTACCATACTTTGTGCAGAAACGATTCTTCAGTTGAACTTTCTACTTCGCCATTACTTTATTTCAAGCGCATACGAGACCTTGCCAAAGGTATTTTACGAGAACTGTTATATATGGTTTGGTTTGGTTTTATTTCTGTATTTCCAAGTACAACAACAAATAGATGCAAAGTATGAGAAATAAGTAGGCCTAAAATACACAATTATCAACATAGAAATTATCGATTCCGTAGCAACACTGTCCCTATAGTAACATAATGTTTTGGGAAATAGCAACACTGCATACTGTAATTGTATGCGTGTGGGAGGGAGAAAACAATGAGACCGCCATCATAATTATGCAGAATCTGGCTTTGATTAGGCTTCGTCTGAAACGTCTACATTGCTAAACCTTTGCATAATATACATTTACACATTACATCGCACTTGTTATTATATCCCTTTAGGGAAAGGCGGCATATCAGTGAGATGGCCGTCTTGTTTATAATTATGTGCGCAGGTTGTTAGTGCGGTTTGGATAAGATCTGTACACAGTGTGACTTCATGTGAGAATGTATAATGACTTTATTGTGTGTCTGAGTGTGAGACTGCGACGGTGGGAATGTGCCTCATGCTTTAGAGTACTACTACTTCTACTACTACTGCTACAACTACAACCACTACCGCTACTATTACTACCTCTGCTACTACCACTACTACTTCTGCTACTACCAATAGTAGAAGTAGGGCCTAGTAGAAGTAGAAGTAGTAGTAATAGTAGTAGTAGTAGTAGTAGTAGTAGTAGTAGTAGTAGTAGTAGTAGTAATAGCAGTAGTAGTAGTAGTAGTAGTAGTAGTAGTAATAGCAGTAGTAGTAGTAGTAGTAGTAGTAGCAGCAGTAGCAGCAGCAGTAGTACAGTGTATAGTAGTAGCAGCAGCAGCAGCAGTAGTACAGTGTATATATAGTAGTAGCAGCAGTAGCAGAAGCAGCAGCAGTAGTAGTAGTACATGTAGTAGCAGCAGCTGGGAGCACTATACAGGTCCAACTTTGCACCTGTAAAGGTGCAATGTTGAACCTACTTTTCATAGAGTGCATAGTGCAGTAGTAGTAGAAGTAATACTAGTGGAGTACACTGTAGTATAGTAGTATTACTAGTTATAGTAGTGTTCATAATAATAATGATAATAATAGTAATATCAATAATAATGATGATGATGATAATAATAATAATAATAATAATAATAATAATAATAATAATAACAACAACAGATATGATAATGATGGTAATAATAACAGTGATAGTGGTATAATAATAGCAGTTTGTAAGGTAAAAACAAAGAAACTATTGCTCTCCAACCCTGATATTAACTTTGAATTTAGCATTGTTAGTGACCTTTGACCCTGCCGAAGGCGTTGGAGTAGTGACATGCTCGTAGGAAAGGTGTCGTACCTCCGAGGCTGTTCGAGATCAAAGGTTCACCTTATGACATGCTTTTTGTTTCCATGGATGAACGTCATTATTCCTGGTTTGTTTGCTTTTTAATTATACTCCGTGATATAACAATCCTGCGTTCACGTTTGGATGTCGAAGGATCTGCCTAAAATTGGATAATTAATGCGAGCAGGCGACATTTATTAACGAAGATCAGGCAGCGTCAGGTGGTAAAACTACTCTAAATCGGCAACACATGTCGCTTGGTTTAATGATCGATAATAATATCTTTTATGACAAACTCCTAGGAGACCATGTCATCGTCTGAGCTCAGTTCATTTCATATTTGCAACATTAACACATGAATGCTTTGGTTTCAATAAGTCGGGGTTTCAGCAACGTCAACGCAATCTAAATTGACGTACCTATTTTTGAATTTCGGTTTTCATGCGTGTATTGCAAAGTTTAATCGAGAAGATAAGATCACACAATAATACCTGTGATATTAGCATCCGGTGCATAGAGAGATGTATTGCTTTGTGTATGTGCTATTTCTGTGTGTGCTGTAATTAATTTCTTCTTCAGAAAGGGCATTCCAAGGCCTCATAGACGTATAGGGAATGTGTAGAAAACTTATAACTCTGAGCCAAATTATTTCGTACAGATAGATGAACGAACTGTCCCAAATGACATGAACCGCGTAGTAACCTTGTCGTAGAAGCACTAATGTGTCTCTATGAAAGATGAAAATTCCCATCAAGTATAAATTCTTTGTCGCATATTTTCCGTACACGTGTATACAATAGCTCGCGAAGCAATTTTCCTTCAAGGTCCTGTTTACATTCGGGAACAGTGATTTAAAAAAAAATCAAGATGTGACATTAAATGCATATGTGTAGGTCTGTTGTACCACAAAACATGCTTATTGCTATCATATAAAATTTTCGCGATAAAGCCTAAAATATAAGGAGATATCTGTATTTTTATGCCTCCGCCACGAAGTGGTGCCGGAGGCATTATGTTTTCGGGTTGTCCGTCCGTCCGTCTTTCCGTCCGTCCGTCCGTCCGTCCGTCCTTCCGTCCGTCCGTCCGTCCGTCCGTCCGTCCGTCCTTCCGTCCGTCTGTAATGAATTTTGTGGACAAGGTAACTATCAAAACCTGTTGAGGTATCCTAATGAAACTTGGCATGTATGTGTATTAGGGGATGAAGTTGTGCCTATCAACTTTTGGGTGCACATGCTCAAGGTCAAAGGTCAAAAGGTCAAGGTCAAATACATAAAATTTCACTATTTCCACCATATCTATTGAAAGCCTGAAGATATTTTCTTGAAACTTAGTGTATACATGTATTACCCAATTAAGATTCTCTGGTGAAAGTTTGGGTCATGAGGTCAAAGGTCAAAGGTCAAAAGGTCAGGGTCAAATACATAAAATTTCACTATTTCCACCATATCTATTGAATGCCTGAAGATATTTTCTTGAAACTTAGTGTATACATGTATTACCCAATTAAGATTCTCTGGTGAAAGTTTGGGTCATGAGGTCAAAGGTCAAAGGTCAAAAGGTCAAGTAAAAATATTAAAACTTCTTTTTTTTCTCCATACCTTGGAAAATTGTTCAAGGTATCTTCATGGAACATAGTATATACATATACTGACTGGAAGTGATTATCTAGAGAATGTAGGGTTCATGGGGTCAAAGGTCAAGTGCAACACTTCAAAATTTTACTATTTCCCTCCTATCATGCAATGCCAGCAGGGTTATTTTTTTTTTTTTTTTTTTTTTTACACTTGGTGTATGCATACATGTGTAACCTAATCGAAATTCTCTGGAAAGTTTTTTTTTTCTTCTTTTTTTGCCTCAAAGGTCAAAAGGTCAAAGATCAAGTGAAAGTGCTGAACTAACTTTTTCCTCCATATCTCGGAAGTGGCTCAAGTTATCTTGAAACTTAGTACATATTATGCATGTTCTACCTGAAAGTGATTATCTTATGAATTTTAAGGTCAAGGGCCAGATGAAAATGGTAACAATTTACTATTCAATTCAGAAATTGCACTTTTTCTCCACACCTGTACCTTGAAAATTACTCAATGCCTAAATGTATGAATGGGTCAAAGTCGAGTTGAAGTCCTTAAATCCCTAGATACATGCTCTCCTATTCATCCAATTAAACCTAGGTCAAGGAAGGTGAACATTCAACACATTTGTGACAAACTTGTCATTTCAATATTTTGCCAATTTTGTGAAAATATAATCACACATTGTCCACATGTACTATCTAGACCTATTGGGAAAATCATGCATTATGGCGGAGGCATACCAGTCGCCAAAGCGACATTTCTAGTTCTCAATAAACCGCAACAGTAGACGGTTTAGTCTGGAAACATTTTTTTATTATAACTATTTTAAAGCACTAATTGCTGGGTTTTTGTTTCATCTGCAAATGGTAAATTGCACGATTATATTGTCATTCCTTCTGAATACATTTTCATGCTCAGTCCCACCCAAGGGGAAATTCGAAATGAGAGAAATCACATGTCTTAAAATCATAAAAAACAAGGAGAGGAAAGTTTGGACGAGGAAAGTTTGGCAATCCTCTTTTTATCTCTGAAACATTTTCTCCACTCGCTTTGGATCAAGGACGATGACGATAGTGTAATTCGCCAGGTTTTCAGCGGTCAGCGGCTTCAGTTTCGAATCATAGGCATGGTGATAGGTATAGAATAGACATGCCCCTCCGCAGTGGCTTATGCATGCTATCCCCGGAAGTCGGCCCTGTAACAATCCTCTAAACCCTTTTACGCCGTCTGATGGGAGACAGCGAGACACGTTCATCTATCGTCTTCGGGGAAAAATATTACCCTTTAAACGCATTAGGGCAAGGCGGGATGCATTAATGGGCTTTGAGGTCCGTCTTCCAGCCTATCCCCGAGCTTTGGTAGAGAAAATATTACAATACCTCCCCCTCCCTCCCCCCCCCCCCAACATCACCACCATCACTCCCCGCATCCTCTCCTCGCTTCACATCCACATCTTTTGACTCCCCTTCTTCGTCTATTTGTTCGACCCAGATCTAACCATCCTAAACCTGTCACTTTCGAGGAATCCTGCTCTCCCCTCCCTCTCATGTCGCAGTATTTTTATTCCGCGCAGCGCTTGCTTCCAGGCAACCAACCATATACCATCCACTCCTCCTTACTGGAGACATGAAGAGCGACAGAGAGATAGACATGGATGGAGAGAGATGGGGAGGAAGAGAAAGAGATGGAGAAGAATGCTGGCTTAGATTGAACGAGATCGAAGGAGAGAAAGAAGGTATGAATCACAAACAGAAGAGTTGATGACACGACAAGAGGGGAAGGAGGAAGAGGAGCAGAAAAAGGAGAACTATAGGAGGAGGAGGAGGAGGAGGAGGAGGAGGAGGAAGGGGAGTGTAAAGCCAGAAGTATATAAAGAACAATACAGAAGACAAGGTAATGGAGCGTGAAGGAAAGGACCAAGAAAAGAAAGAAGCAAAATGTAAGCCAAGCGAAACATCGATACAACCACACAACAAACAAACTGAAATGTGAAGATGAAGAAGAAGATACTTCACTGAGCTATTTGACAGATGATGTGAGGTGAAACTATTCCAGAAAGAATGAATACATATGACTTGTCTGACAAACGATAAAAGTGATAGGCCTACATGGTATGAGAAATAACTAAGTCAAAGACATTACAGAAGAGAGACAGAAAGCGAGAACGAGAAACTCATTCTTGTTTAAAGAAGCTCTTGCGTTCATCTTTCATCGTATCGTGGTTGTGTGAAATGATATACCTTTTATCTATGACCATGTTGTGAAGAGTTGACTATTTATAACCATATTGTTCGACTGAATTTCAAAATCAGTCAGAATAATATCAATCGGTACAACTCATTGTAAGAGACTGATTCAGTTTTCTGATGCTGCTGATTACAGCCCTGGATTCTTATTCGTGAAGTGGTGGCCTTCCCATTAACCAGACGGCTATGTTCCTGTTTCCATGGTAATAGACATGACCTGGAAAATAGTTATTCATACTGTTCCTAGATTTTTCTTCGAATTCAGAGGGAAGCTCGTAAGTCAGAGCAGGGCATTCTCAAAGTTGAACGTCTGTGTTTGTGTGTATCCGTACTCAGGTGACGGTGTATATTTCTTTTCCCCGAGTCCCATTCGAGACTGGAGTTTATGAAAAATAAGCAAAGTGACAAACATTCTCGTTTGGATATTTGTCGGGTTTTTTTTTTTTTTTTTCGGGAGAGGATTCTAGAAGAGCTAGAGAGCTACAGTCGACGGGACCAGATCATGAACAACATTATTTTTGCTGTTTTTGTAGGGCTTAGTCTGGCAGAAGACAAAATGCAGCCGCTTCAGAACGTAATATATATTCAATTTTTCGTCGACCGGTTCCACCGTTGCTATGGTTGAGAAAGAATGCGCTGTGCATGCTGTCAGGCTCGTTCAGAATGACTTTGTGATTTCAAAGCATCGTGGTCTATTGAATACGTAATTGATGTAGGCCTAGTGTTAATGTCACTATTGTGGTTTTGTGGTACGCTAGAATATAAATTGTTTATCGAACGGGAAACGTTAAATAGGCCTACACGGGCATGGGTGTTAGTAATTGCTATAACAGTAAGAAAGTCATGTGCAAAATCAGCCATGAATTATCATGAACCATGTGTTTATTTCTGAAAGTGATCAGAGTTGATTATATTGTACCATACAGAAACAATAAAATGAAAAATGAAATGAAATCAGTGAGAAAGTGTTCAGTATTTTTCACTCATTTAATCCTAGGTGAATTCGATAAAGAAATTGTATTTTTTTCATCGTTGAATTGGCACCTCTTAATTTTACTGCATAAGTTGTGATATTGGAGAAAGTAGGCCTATAGATGGAACTGGGTAAGTCACAATACTCTGCACATGGTTTACAAAAATGTGCCCACTGGAAAGAGAGATAAACTTGAATTTTAAGAAATGTGTTGCCGAATTAAGACTTTGTTTTTAATCCACAGCAGTTAAAAGCTCTTGAAAATTCTGCAGTCTAAATAACTATTATACAAAAATGATACATGCTCTTTATGAGAAAGATAACATATTGTAACGTTCTCCTATGCAAAATTCAAATGAATAGAAAAAATGTGTGTTTTTAATTTAGTTCAGTTTAGTTTAGTTCCATTTATATTGGTTTAGTTTAGTTTTTTTTTTTTTTTTGGGGGGGGGGGGCTGTGAGGTGAGAGAAGACAGCTTTTCAAATTCGATGTAGGACCTACAATTCGCAGTGCAATGTGAATAACATTATTCATCACAAACGCTACCGATGTTATTAGTCCCAAGTTGCCACACGTGCGCGTAAGGGAGGAAACCAAGACGCATTGATAAATTTCATTCTCTTTTAAGGAGGTCGCTGCTAAATGTCACACAAGTCTTCGTGAATACATTATGCGGCGAGATCAAAGTGTCTCGCGAGATCTCGCAGGATCATTGTGCATCCATTGTCACACGGATGCTCGTTCCCTCAGGAACAATATTTTTAAGGCTCCCAACAACGTAGAGGGAGCTGTTGGTGTTTAACACACATGCCATAGTGAGACATCATCATAAAAACTTGTTTGAGTGCTATCTACTGACTGGTATGATCGGTGAAGTGAACGAGTGTCTTTCGTTAAAGAGGTTAAGTCTGGCTCACGAAATGATGTTTTCCAGACGGCAAGATACATATTAGAAACACGTGTGATGATTGAAAACTCTGGAGCTTGCATTTCGTGGAACGAGGAGATTTGACAAAGGACACAAGGGTTATGACGTCGTGAAAGATTTTTAGTGTGCCTACTGGAGTGCCTTAAGAACAAAGTTCCAGCTTTTTCATTTTTGCATTTTGCATTTTGCAATGTAACTGTACAACAATGCAACCGTATAAGAAGTGTCATAGATATACATTGTGAGCATACACTAACAATGTAAACACTGCTACTATTTCATCGTGACTTGGAGATGTCCACTATCACTGAGTAACGGTAAAGAAATTCAGGTAAAAGTGGCTTCAAACTGTGGTTCCAGAAGCGGAAGACGGATTCATCCTCAGGCTCAGACTAAAAATGCAACGATGATGCCTTATACCACCAGGAATGCGCGGATTACACTTGCCAGTTCCCTTCAGAAATAGAAATATACTACTTTATTCTACCAGAAACATATTTCTGTGACGAGATGGTATGTTATCAATGTGGAAAAGGTCCTCTGCTATATTTAGCTGCATGGGATGGATGCGGTCATATAGTCAAAAAAGGCTTGGCAAATTGGCGACTCTCTTTCATGCACTACTAAAGTTTCCTCGGTGACGCGTCAAACATGTTTGTAAGTCACATATGTCAACATCACTTTACTGACTACTGTCATGACTGATGGGGAAACTGTATCTATACCGCCGCGTTCCTCAGCTCAAGACAGATCGAGCTCCATACCTTCGGGTTTAAAGTGAAGATCCATCCCATGTTCAAGCTGACATGATTGAGTCGAGTAAAAATCAAAACAAACAAAATGGATCACGTTTCAGTACAATGATGCAGAAGTCAATGGTGAAAATATATAGGAATAGCGGCGGCAGTCACATGGGAATATTAAATGGGGGGGGGGGGGGGGTAATTGATGAAGTATGATGTCTGAGTGACGTCACAGATCCCCGGGTAGCTTTTTTACACGGAACTCTTGTTAATTCCGTTATGATTTATTCGGTTATGATTTTTGTTTCTTGTGCTGAAAACTTCAGCAATTGTGACTCCCTAACTTTCATCATGTTCATGGCCATATTGTTGAACCGAAGAAACAAGAGAGCAATTTGCTCCAAGAGACGTAATCCCTTCTTTTGTATACAGTGGCGGATCCACGGGGGGAGGGAGGGGGGCGCACCGGCCGCTCCACCCTCTTTATTTTTGGTTAAAACAAAAGAAATAAAAAGGAAAAATGAGGGTGCGTGCGGCCCCTTTAATTTTGCAACGGCGCCTCCCCTTTACGAAATTCCTGGATCCGCCCTTGATATAGATTTGTTCTTGACATCTTGAGCAAAATAATGAGCGTCTCTGGTGACCATGCTATCATCGCTAATTTGCATATTATGTAGTGATCTGAAGGTAACGGATGTTACTTTTCTTTGAAAGCATTTCTCAGATCTCGGACTTCATCAGCCTCGACATTTCCTACGCCGAAATAAGGAGCGGATATTCACTGTATATACACTGTTTCGAAATGAATTAAAGGCACCAGTAATCGTCAAAGTAGGTAGAGAAAGTTTGAGGGCGGGACACGCCCACCTACCTGATAGTCAAGAGAAGTTACTGACCGAGAACAGACAACAACAAGAAGCATCGAAAGTCACGTGCTCGTAAAAAGCAACTACACCATTCCATTCTGATCGAAAGTCCCACATTGCTTCCCGAAATTTTTTACTGATACCATGGCGCTACAAACACCACACTGTAAAATACAGTCGAGATGCCACCGAAAAATAAAGTTGTACATATGTATTTCATTTATCTCATGTACCAGCAGAATTGATGTCTAAGTTCTATCGGCACGTCTAATGTACAATTATGTCTTGATGATATATTTTGGTGATGTAACAACTTATTTGTAGTTGTGGTATCGCTCTGTACGTTGAACTATCGATAACAAGTTAAGGCCGTGTCACACCTTTTCGGGCAAGCCTTGCGTGCGACTTATGAAGAACAATGTTTACTACCCGGAGGTCCCCGGAATGAGTCGCACATGACAGTACCTAGCACGTATCTCACCCGTAGTAACCCGGAGGTGTAGTTTACCCGCAACCATGTTTAGGCCCTGTCACACCTTTCCGGGCAAGCTATGCAGGCTTGTTGCGTGTAGGGATTTTCCAGCATACCGGAAATTTCTGAGGGCGAACAAGGATTTGGGCGAGTCAGTGCATGTGTCTTACTTGTTGGACGTGTTCTACTTAAATTCTACTTGCGGGTATACTGTGTGACCTTTGTACCAGTCGCGTGGGGGCTGACAACTCAGTGAAGGAATTCCTCTGAAGGAATTGCAGAAGTCCAACGGAATGTCATAATCTTGGCTGCATACGGGGACTGCGAAGTACCTGCGTGGGAGTTGCCTGCGAAGTGCTGCCGCTATAAGGGCCTCCTACTGGCGTTCTGCGTGGACCTCTCCGGGCATCCCCGCGACTCACCCGGAAAAAGTTTTGGTCATGCTCAAAACTTGGCTGCGGTTAAATCGGACTTGCGTGAGCACCTCCGGGCAACTACAGGCGAGATACGCGCTAGGTACTGTCAGGTGCGGACCAACTGCTGAGAGCTCCGGGTAGCAAATTTGTTTCCCCGCAAGTCAAGCCGCAAAACTTCCCCAGATACGGTATGACAAGGCCTTGAGCATGCTCAAAACTTGTTCCGAGTGAGCGTGGGGGTTCGCTCGCAGAGGTACACGCAGAACACCAGTAGGAGACCCTTACCGGCAGCACCTCGCAGGCAACTCCAACACAGGTACTTCTCAGTACCCATAAGTCGCTCGTAACAGAAAACGGATCGGTTTCAAAGCTCTCACGCAGGTCACACGGAATGCACGCAAGTAGAAGCTAAGTAGCACGCGTCTAGTAAGTAAGAAACAAGTGCAAAAATTGCAAACATTCTTGTTCGCCCGCGGAAAATCTTCTACGTGCTGGAAACTACCTCCTCGCCACAAGCCCGCGTAGCTTGCCCGGAAAGGCGTGACACGGCCTTACGACAGCACAATAATGTACGAGCACATGGACACACATGCCCACATTCTTATGAACACACAATTACACACACGCACTCACACGGAGTATTTGCCCACACGTCAGCAGAATGCTGTGTGACATGAAAATGTCAGTTTCGATGATGGGGACATTAAACACTGCAGCAGCGTGCGAGTGCATTCAATAGGAAAAGAAACAAAACATCACTAATAGGAAGGGAATTAAGTCGGTCAGTAGTTGCAACGAACCACTTCACTCCAATCATAATTCATACCTTGAGTGAGTGAGTGAGTGTGTGTGTGTGTGTGTGTGTGTGTGTGTGTGTGTGTTTGGAAAGAAGTGGGATGAAAACTGACAATAGGAGAGAGTGAAAGAATAAGACAAAGGGTCAGGAGAGGGCGGAACACAGAGAGATAAATGAAAACGAGCATACATGTCAACGACATGGACTTCCTCTGAAGTTTTAAGAAGATGATGAAGAAGGATCAAGGGCGAGGTAGAAAAAGAGGAGGAAAGGAAGGATTTAAAGAGGAGGAGGAGGAGCGGAAAAATACGGAGAGGTCATTACTCGACAAGAGGAGACACGAAGAGGAAGGAGAAAGATAAGAAAATAAAAAGAGAACCAATAAATACTATTAATGGTAACTATAGTGACTGCGGTGGTATAATAACTGAAATCGTAGTACGAGAATGAGTAATTTACTACTTATCTATTCTCCATATTACTACTACTAGTAGTCACGTTAGTAGTTGAAGAAGTAATAATAGTGTTATAAGTAACAATATAGTAGTACACTGTAGTAGTAATTGTAGTAGTCGTAGTAGTCGTAGTCGTATAGTAGTCGTATAGTAGTCGTATAGTAGTCGCAGTAGTCGCAGTAGTCGTAGTAGTAGTAGTAGTAATGGTAGTAGTTTTAGTAGCGGTAGTAGTGGTAGTAGTAGTAGTAGTAGTAGTAGTAGTAGTAGTAGTAGTGGTAGTAGTAGTAGTAGCAGTAGTAGTAGTAGTAGTAATATCAGGGAGGTGAGAGGAAAACCTCCCTGGTAATATTAATAATAGCAGTAGTAGTATTAGGCCTAGTAGTTAGTAGGAGCAGGGAGGTGAGCTCACCTCCCTGGTAGGAGCGTGCATGTTGTAGCTCCACTGACTGTAGCACCATGGTCGAAGGATGTCTCTTTGCCTGTCAGATGGCTACTGTACATTACCAGTCAATTTACGTGGAATTCATCTTAAGTCAACACGTACTTGTCACTAACAAGCCGACCTGCGCTCCGACATCATCGAACATCTCATCATTTGAATGAAGAAACGCCTGCACTAGCGATCTTGTCGAGTGGTCCACACACACCCTCGTCATACCACATTCCTCGCGAGTTTTGCCCTCCTCTGAACTTGTGAACCAGCATCACTAGTATAGTACCCCTCGCTTCAATTTCTCCCCTGCTTCCAGCTCTCGACTGATGTCATGTGATTTTAGAAACCTTTTTACATTCATGTGTTTCGCTGGCTCAAAACACCCTTCCTTTTTTCTTCATTTCTCCAAACCTTCGTTCTTACAGGGTTCAGAAAATGATATCAGATAGCAAGCACATGGTTGTCACCGGACTCTATCAGTCCATGATCTGCATCTATCAATACAGAAAACAAAGATGACGAGGAAGTTTATTTTTGTCAGAATATGACGAGCAATGTTTTTATTCTCTCGTCATATACCTGAGGTAAAAATATAGGGCCTAAAATCAAAGCTTGAAAGAAATGTATTTCACTACGAATGTGCCCTATAGACCTATACACGTTGTTATTACACGTTCCAGGTTATTGTGTCCAGTGTTTCTTTTCGAATCGTTTTATTTTCAACCCAACTTTTAAGTTTGCCCTTTATCTTATTTTCCTTTTTTTTTTGGGGGGGGGGGGGGGAGGGGAGGTCTTTTTGTGTCTGACTAGTCAGAATCCTGGAGATACCAGACAAGTTCTGATAGACAGGTATGTAAATAAAGGTGGTATATGTCGACATAAGCTGGTGACAAAATGTATAGTTTCTTGCATTCAAGTAGAAAATGAGTTTTGTGTCGGAGGCCTTCTAGAAATTTTCTCCGTCCTTCTTCGAAAGAGATGCTTTCGAGAAGGCCAAGGAGTTCTGTTATTTCATTTTCGCTCAAAATTTTAATTCAATGTCATTCTCCTTTACTTTCGAGCGAAATTCAAACACAGTATCTCAAGTTCAAACATTTTCATATATACGGGCAATTCTATAGACACTGATAGAATCTCATCCAAGTTGTGCGTATATAACTTTCAACTGGCAATCAGGGGACTATTTCATGAAGGATAAGGACTTGTCGGATAAGATATCTGACAAGTCTCTTCTGTCCGACAAGTTTTGAGAAATTCTTTAGTCTGATTGGCTGATTTCTCTGAACTTGTCGGATATAATTGACTTGTTGGACATTTTATCCGACAAGTTCCTTCATGAAATGCCTCCCTGACCTTACGCATTGCACTCAAAGTAGGAAACTCAAATATCACATCGGGTATAGATTTGATCTTGACATAACAAGTCGCCGCAAGTTTCTGCATTTGCACACTCTGGACAACAGTTGCAATTTTCTTTCCTTTCAAATTTCTGGCTAGCACACACAAACACACGCACACACACATTATATAATCATGTATATCGCATCAAGGCATATTACTTTGATAAGATAGATGAATGAAATGGGAAAGAGTCTTGTGTTTTGTTGTTAATTGCCGTAAATTTCTCCCTTTCTGATCAGTCAATGACAACAAACTTTCTTTCTTGACATTAACAGGACATTCCTCCTCTTTTCTTGTCCACTCCTCTTCTTCTCTCGTCTTCTCTCATCTCTTCTTCTTTCTCTCTGCACTCCCCCTGTGTCCTTGTCAAAATAATTAGCAATGTACTCATGTTTCATAGTGCTGTGTATAGCCAAGGATCTCTCACACCTCCTTGGTATAGCAGCTAACACAGCATTCTTTCTCTCACCCCGGTACTCCTCCCCCCTCCCCTCACTCTCCGCCCGGATCCCTTTTCCCCTCTTGGATCAGCCAAGTCCGTGCCAACATGCAAACAGCATCGAAGCATCCTCGCGACCTGGTATCATTCGTGCTATGTGTCCGTCTGCGATGTCAGTTGGTTAGGGAGAGACTGGCTCGTTGAGTTTCTCTCTAAAAAACAAAAACGCCCAGGGGTCCAGCCATGTATGTATTTGTACGTACCGAAATTCATACACGGCTGCTCTGCGGGCTCCGTTCTCCACCCGGGGATGCATGCTACGACCGCGTGATGATCACCCGAAAAGATATCGTGACTAGAAATCCTGGACGAAAAATAATCGCGGCGGGATATCGGCGTGTTATTTCCATCTTTCTGTTAATTTATCTGGCGATAAATTAGGACTCATGTAGTAGACAATTAGACTAAAGGTTCGCGTGTTCCAAAATATTCTTGAGTATCACTGAAACTTAATTAGACGTCGCTTGTTATGCTGCTGTGTTTTATCGCAGTGTTTTATCTAAAAGAATTAGGCATGAAAAAGTACGTACGCTCTTTTATCTGACAGATTATTACTGCGTTCAAATGGTACTCTTTTAACAGCCCACGGACATTAAGGTGAAATGTTTCAGATTCCCCTCTTTTCCTTTATCTCATCTATAGCTTAGAATTACAGAATTTCCGAAGGTTTGGCAATAAACGGAATGAAACATTGGCCTAAATGCGCTTTAAATGAGACATAAAATGCTGGAGGTAAAATTTGAGATGATGTGACGAGATTGGTAAATAGTGCCCTTTAGTGTTTTGACATTGTGCCTTTCAGGAGTAAATTGCGAACTTCTGAATGGGATAATTACTCCCAGAAAATAGAATAAAAGAGTCATATAGCATGGAAAAGAAAAGAAACTGTAACGGGATATTAAGAACTATGATATTTATTTTATTCAGCACCTTGTGTAAACATGCAGCTTGGATAATAGTATTAAGATATCATCAAACTCAGTTCCTGGTACACGCGATATAGCTAGCAAAAGGGCACCCGCTTTGTTTACACTCATATGTGTTCTCGTGTCTTGTTCTCGTGTCTTTCATCAACTATTCCCTATATTTATTCTGAAAGCTCCCCGTTTTGATATCGTTTTAGCTCGGACGTCTTTGCAGTTTTTCTTTTCTTTCAAGCAATTCCAAACAGCACTTCGCTAGATGAGCACCCGGCTAAAGATGGGTGAACAACTTCAAAACTGAAATATTAATTATGATCATTATCATCACTGATGAAAGAGGTTATAATTGTCAAGTGATGTGAGTAAATACATGAAATCATCTGTAGGCCTATAATGCAATGTAAACTTGCCCCCGTTTAAAGGGATCGTACAGTTTTGGTTGAGACCCAATTTTAGGTTTCTAGCATTATTTGGTGAGATAATGAGAAACCTCTTATGAAATATGAAAGAGCATGTAATTCTATGAGGAATTCAATGTTTATTTGATGAAAATTGGTTTTGAAATGGCTGAGATATCAAAAAAAAGAGCGATTCTCATAAAGTGTGGGACCCACACTTTTATTACGATCGCTTTGTCTTACTTTGTTTTTGGATGTTTCAGTCATTCCAAACCCGATTTTCATTAAATAAACTTTGAATTCCTCTTAAAATGGTATGCTCTGTACTATATCATAAGTGTTTTCTTGGTATCTTGCAAAAAGTTAAAAGCCCAATTCTCATCTCCACCAATACTGTACCATCCCTTTAACGCATGTTTACTGAGCCCATTGCTTGTATCGTTTTGATTTGCAACTTTTATTCTTCTCGTCACTTTATCTGAAGTGCCTAAAGAACTGACACCTAGTGTTTTCCTTTCAGTTTTTGGCATGCCTAATTCACCAGGCTGAACACAGGATAAAAAGAAAAGAGAGCAATCTCATTTATTTGCTTTGGATTATTTATGATGCGATTGTAATTGAATATTAGAAAGTATTTTATTTTTCCTTTGCTATGAAAAGTAATATCAAAAAGTATTTTAGTTTTCCTTTGCAATGAAAATTGCGCTTCTAGAATCAAGTAAGATCAAGTTTTTTTAATTTTTCTATGAATTCTGTTTCTTATTCGTTTTCTTGTTTTGCTTCTTCTGTTTTTAAATATCATTATTATAACTCTCTTTCAGTTATTATTATCAGTAATATCAATATACAGTATGCACTTATTTCCTGCAAAAAGAAAAAAAATCGTTAATAATAATTTGTGTGTCTCTGCCGGATGGAAAAATGAATGAGTGAATGAGTGAAATGAATGAAATGGATTGGATGAATGAAAGAATAAATGAATGAATGAATGAATGAATGAATGAATGAATGAATGAATGAATGAATGAATGAATGAATGAACGAATGAAAGAATGAATGAATGAATGAATGAATGGATGAATGAATGAATGAATGGATGGATGGATGGATGGAGGATGAATGAATGGATGAACACACTGAAAAGCCCTCTCCACACCGCCAACTTAAAATGTCATGGCTCTTTTGCACATACAAGTTTTCGATGGCAATGAGCAAGTTAATCATATTATACTAAAGTAGCAGCAGTATTGAATCCCGTGATACGAACTTAAAGGGGAAACATTCTCCCATTATCTTTGCTTACACCTTCTTTAAGCCACTCATTGAGTTTTCCTTTCGTTTAGTTTTCTTTTGTTTTTCTGTTTTGATTGTAGCATTTAACCACATCAATAGTCAAAGTGGTTTTTGCCTCATTGAATATCTGAACGTTTACCCCTGGTTCTTCTCTCTGTCCTCAATTTAGGGTTATTTTAAGTTCTCCTAAGAAAATTGTTAATAACCACGGTGAAAGACGACTTCAGTGAAACGAAAGTGAGGTAGATTGTTGTGAACGAAATCGAGTAAAGCTACTGAAAAACATGTCCCCTTTATCAGGTCTCATCAATGTAACTCTATCAGCCTCGGAATATTATTATCTCTTGTTTCAACACGAGTGCAAAGAGTTCATGGCACATATCTATCATTTAAGGTTATGACATTGGCTACTTTATCATTTTCGTGGTATACGTAGCGCCAGCATATTTCTTATCACTTAATTGCAATGCGAACTGATTGATAAGCTGGCATTTACTTTGTAGAATATAGAAACCCAGCATAATTTTTACATTGACATTGAGTCATTGAAGTCATTTCTTCTGTCAATCTCTCCTTTCCTCCTTTCATTCATCTCTCTCTCTCCAGCTCCCTCCCTCCATCCCTGCCTCACTCATGCCTTTCTCCTTCTCCCCCTCCCCTTTTGCCCCCCTCCATCCCTCCCCCTCCCTCCCCTCTCTCTCTTTACTTCACTTATCCTGTTTGTTTTCTGTCATTTCTTTCAACATAAGATATTTGCGTTGCCACCAAAGTTGAATTATTGTCTTCACGTTCACCGTTGATAACTCGTCCTCGATTTCCACTCTTAAAAGACAAACTATGAAATACACAGTCAGAGTGAGCGATAATGACAGGATGGAAACAGGTGAACGGGCTTGACGAATATCGTACACCACGATTGGTGTTTAAAGGCATTGTTTACCATTTGCAGATGAAACAATAACCCAGCTTTCGTGCTTCAAAATAGTTCTGAAATATGAGTCAGGGACAGAAACAACCAGTGTAAAAAAAAGTTAATCAGTATATATAATCAATGTTAAGTATTGTGAAATATACAAAATGTGAACAATAGTTATAATAAAATTGTTTCTATAGAGTAAACCGTCTACAGTTACGGTTTAGTGAGAAAAATAGTGATATCTCCCTATTTTAGGCTTTATTGCAAAATTGTTATAAGGTACAGCATGATTTTTTGATACAACTTACCTACATAATGTGCATCAAAATAATAATGTGATAACTCGAACATTTTTTTTTAATCACTGCTCCCAAAGGTAAATAGTGCTTTTAAAATTAAAAGGTATATCTCTGTCTTTTGGGGGAAAAAAAAGAAAAATGAATAACTTTCAAACCAAAATTATGTTTAATCAATTCACATTCCTGCCTCCCTATTAGTGCGCCTTTAAGAAGATTATAAGCTGCTCGATGATTTCATTTAAAGTTTTGGAGACATATAATGAGGTAACCTCATCAAATAGCACTGGACTCGGCTGTTTGAGGAGTTCGTTCTATGGCGACCTCATTTTCGATATCGATGTTGTACCATTTCCGGGATATCAACAATGATGAAAATACATACAACAAAACAAAACAAACATTTAGGGTTGCCATCCCACACACTACATCCTTTTGCTGATTTTGAGTTGATGCTTACTAATTCAAGGTGATATCATTAAAAGTTACACTGAATTTTGCTGTCCTGGACACTTCATCTTTAAATGCAAAAAGCACGAGAAGAAAAAAAGAAGGAAGTCGTCAGCCTTGTTCAGAACGTGTCGTTCATCATCGTGCGAACCGTAGGCCCGTGTGTACACGAAGCAAAGCCCTCCAGGGCACTGTTCAGATTTCGATTTGTTTTAGACGGATTCAACCAGCAAACAATACAGGAAAGATGATGAACTGACGACAGGTGAAAAAAAAGGTATACAATGATCGACTAGCAAAAAAAAAAATGGCGAGCTAGGGGGAAAACATGAGAAAAAATGGATGCGGGGAGAAAGAAAAAAGCCCGCGAGAATAACATCCGAAAGATATTAAAAATCCCGCCGGGTTGAAAACAAGCAAGTTGCTTATTGACGCAAGGGAAAAGCCCATGGGTCTCCGACGAACATCAACACATCAGTCAGTGGTGGGTAGGACTTCGGGCGCGAACCGCGGCGAACTCGAATACCAACACACGTCTTCGTCGTTTTGTGTGTAACGGAAGATTAGCATTCCCAATCCAGAGGTGGGTCGAAACGAAAGGAAATAATAGAGTATAATGGGAAGGTTAATAGTCAGAGACGGAAATGGAGAAAACATGAAATTTTATGTTTTCTTAATGGACTTCCACTGTGTTTTTACAGGATTCAGCACGCTAGAAAAGGGTGGGGGTTACTGTTTATGCTGCTATACACAAAACGCGCAAAAAGGGACAATGTTACAAGCTTGTCCGCTGCGTAGGAAATGCTAATGTTTGTTGGGGCAGTTGTTCTCATCCGGTTGTTTCTGTGAAACACCCAGAGGCAGAACGCTTCGCAACATTTAAAAAAATCTCGTTGAGAACTCCACAGATTGTGACCGTGGAGATGATAGAGCTCACTGTACCTCCTTGGTGTAACAGTGTCCGCCATGCAGAAATGCAAAAATGCTGAAACTAGACATTCATCGCCCCATTTCCACTATGCGGAGCGAAGAAAGCAGTAACAACAGAAAACAACAACAGTTAATCGTGTCTGGTACAAAAATCTCGTTTTTCTTCGCAGTCTCCTACATCTGCGCAACTTCATGCATCTCATGAATAACTGATGTGTGTGTGTGTGTGTGTGTGTGTGTGTGTGTGCTATACTATTGTCAATGTCATTTGTTATATTGAAAAATTAATGTATCTCAATTGCTATTTTTGTTGACGGAATAAATCTGTTATTTGTACAGTATTATCAAAGTGAAATGATGTTTTTGGTATTATTTGAATGGAAGTGAATTAATATTATTATTTTTTTTTTAAAAGGTGTGTGTGTCCGTCGTCAGCGGGAGTGACAAGTAACAGGACGATTTCACAGACACTCACACACACACACACACACACACACACATACTCAAACTCACACTCGATTCTGTTGTCTTGTCCCCCTCTCCTTACCCTGTCTTGGGAGATAAGAGTGCTTCTCATTCAGAAAGAATGAACAAAATGATGATGAGGTGGGATGGGCCAAATGTGAAGCGGTGACAGCTTGCATCCTTCGTTGGACACCCCGCGGGAAAGACTATACCGGTCGCCTGTCAGTATTAATAACCATACGATGATCATTTTTTAGTGTACTGTTGTGCGTGTTTATGTATATTCTATTTTCCTTTTTTTGGGGGGGGAGCATAGGAGGGGAAGGGCTAAGAATGATGCACGATACTTGCATTAAGCAGGGAGGTGAGACCCCTGCAAGTCTGGATCTGTCTTCAATCAATGAAAAGGATATAAAGATGTTCATCATTCATGAATCATAGATTCCCAGATTTTTCACTTTTGACATAAAATTTTGACAAGTCAAAGACAACTTTAGAATAAATGTGTCAGTTAACATTTTAACCAAGACAATTTTGAAAGACGAACTAAAGGCTGATCTGTCTACAGAAATTGATAAAGCCTATATGCTCACGCGCAGATATCACGTTAAAACACCATTACAAATCATTCACCTTATTCAAAACTGTTCTTTGCTCGTCATGACAAAAATCAAAGCTTTAGTTCTGTCTTGTTCTGAGATTGTTTTAATTCAATATAGCTGCATGTCACTTGTAAAATTTAGAGAAGGTTCTGAGCCGTATTTCCTCAACTATGCCTGGTCATTTTTGACGAAAATACAATGTACAGCATCTAACTATACCGAAAGACCCATTTTATGTATCCAGTCCCTCGTCATGTCAATAAACTGAGGAAACAGATTTATATATTGGTCACATCGATGGATCGGTTTGATCAGATCGATAGTTCTTTCGTTCGTCTATTTTAAGCAACCCGTGGTGGTAGAACGAGGCTATGAGCACAACTCGTCATGTCTGTCCGCTGTCATACTGGCCTGCCCCTGGTTGACAAGCCTGAATTTAAATCATGCCTGCAAGTCGTCATGGTGACAAAAGATGGCGGCGAAAATGAAAATGGGATGAAATCAATATCTCGCTACGATGGCGGATGCCTGGAAAATCGTCCTCATGAGAGAATGGCCATGACCATAGACGATTTGTTCGAGAGACAAAGACAACAATGGCTGACCCAGCCCCGTGACCTGGAATTTTCAAAGCCAGGGCGATATGTCTCCTTCGATTAAGATCCGACTCTCGCGCAGTGAACCTTTCTGATGGGAACCTGTTGCTATGTTAACATCTTTGGAAGACAAGTAGGTCTATGTGGGTTCTCGATCCGTCTAATTAATTCAATGATATTTCGATACGAATGACTATCATGGTCATTGTTTCAATGATAATTGTAGATAATGCATTTTAGAATAAAAAAGAACAAAGCCAAGGGCTGCCATGTACTTTGAGATTAAACAATCAGTATTCGAGACAGTGACTTAAAACATGACATATTATCCAAACGTGCACACATACATGGTAAATAAAACCATAGCCGCATTTACACCTACTAACTTTGCGATTTTTAAAATCGCGATATTTTGATGTGTGCAGGGCCTACTTTGAAAATACTGATACAAAGAAAGGCGGAATTGCAAACATACAATTTGATAATTTTCTCTCAAATGGAAAGGAATTGTGTGATTTGTTGTATTCAACAGCGCGATAGAACTAATTGTACACTAAACAAAATGTAATGACTGTTGTGTTACCCCTTGTGGCGCTTTACAGACAAATATCCGAAATCTGACTGACAAAATATTGCCCTACATCGACGTAAATAAGCACTGAATTGATCAGTGTTTGAGTAGTAGCCATGATAATTAAAAAAAAAATCATTGGCGTACATGCTCGAGCAGGATTCGAACCTACGACCTCCTGATCACCGGACAGGCGTCATGTGGTCTAGTGGAGATGACGCCTGTCCGGTGATCAGGAGGTCGTAGGTTCGAATCCTGCTCGAGTATGTACGCCCATGATTTTTTATCATGGCTACTACTAAAGCACTGATCAATTCAGTGCTTATTTACGTCAATGTAGGGCAATTTGTCAATCAGTCGCTATGAAAACATCTCGACGGAAGAATTTTCATGTATCCGAAATTTGTTGGAGATCTTCACACTTTCTGAGCTTGTTTCACTGTCTCTGTCTGACTGTCTGTCTGTGTATATATATATATCCCTAGTTGGCACCTTAGGGAGACATATTGGGGGGAAGTGTCTTCATTAGGGAGACAACTGGTCATTAAGGAGACAATTTTCGTGTCTCCATTGCGTAAACTGCCATTGGACATGTATATAATAAATTTGCATATAAAACAAATGGAAATGTCTTCCAAATGACCCATCTAGGAGTATATATATATATATATATACATCTGTGTGTTTTGCCTGTCCGTCTGTCTGACTTTCCCTCTCTCTCGGTCAATCTGTCACTTGTCGTGACCTATACTGGACATTTTGTGCATGTACTTGAAGCCAAGTCAGTCATTCTAGAAGCCAGTCGAGTAAGTCATGCCAGTCAGTGTCGTATGCACGGTAATCAGAGAGAGAGGTAGTTGGATGGTTAGGCGATCGTTCTTGTATAGAACACGTTTATTCAAGCTGCACGTGTCTTTTTAGGACTGTGTGAAGCTGTTCGTTATCTATTTTCATTCTGTTTATTCGTCAGCTATTAATTTATACTTTCATCGATACATTAGTTTCGATTAGTTTCGTAGATATGATTTCAATCATATATTTTTTTTCCGAGTCAAGTTTTATCGAAAGAAATCGAGTCTTGTGTTTATTCAAAGATGGACCATGCATGGGTCATGCCATATCATCATCATAGGACGGTACAGTTGTCATTCCTATCAATCATTCATTCATTCCCCATGTTTGTGACTTGTGCAAGGGTTAACCTCTTACCCCATCAAAGAGTTCATAGTCACGAATCATCCCAGTTCATTAACTGTACGGGGTACCAAGAAATCACCATTTCGAGGTAATTTCGCCCATCATGAATGTACCACCAATATGAAACGCAGCTTGAAGCAGCTTGATCTCTGGTCGAGGAACAGCGAGCGTGGCGTTCTGGAGGACAGAAATCGTCCTAATATGTTTTCTCATCTAGTAGGGTGGCAAGCGTCACGCGTAGCCAGGTCTTTTTATCGGACCTTTGATAACCATTGGAAGCGCAAGATGAAATGAGTGACGTCACAAACACCCGATTAATTTCGGAATGCTCACCTGACGATCCGCGCTGCGTGCGCGCTGCGAGTGCGCTGTGTGACGCTGCATGCACGATGTGTTTCGCGCGGAGGCGCCGCGGGCCATTTATCTCAGAAATGACAACTTCCGCTTCGAAGCATGTGATTGACACCCGATCTCTCCACGTGAAGTATTTGTTTTGATGTCTTGGAGTTGTCAATGACAAGACTGATGTTAGTCTATTGGTGCGCCATGTGTGTAACCCACGATAGCAGTGAGATTTTGGCATCGAAGGAACTCGTCTACAGTTTTGATGATAATAATGATAATAATGATAATAATAATAATGGTGATAATATTATTATACATGTATATTACCATTAATAATGGCAATGATAATAATAATGAATAATAATATCAGTTAACAATTATCACTATCGTTGTTATTATATCATCATTATTGCAAGTAGTTGAAGTAGTAGTAATAGTAGTAGTAGTAGTAGTAATAGTAGTAGTAGTAGTAGTAGTAGTAGTAGTAGTAGTAGTAGTAGTAGTAGTAGTAGTAGTGGTGGTGTTGTGATCACCATCAATACAGAGTCAATCTCGCGTATTTGTATATTTGTAATTCTGGCCAGAGGCCAATGGAACCGCACATAAAGAGAGTCTAGTTTGTGGGATGCTTGCGGTCCGACCCGTTACGTTGTGTTCATGCAGGAGGTAACGTCGCCGGCCATTTACGAGTAACCATCGGTAGAGATCGGCGGGTTGTGTTTGGAGAATCCCCCGCTGTCTGTCCGTGCCGTCAAACTCACTTAGCGGCCGGTGTGGAGGAGGGGTTCGTGGGACAGACCTGGCAGCCCAAGTTATCACTGGCAGACAAAGTGTGACGCTGATTATCGCAGAAGCTTTTTGTCTTCAAGCCAAACGAGTCTCTATCGCTGTTCTCTTGATTCATTCAGCATGTCAACAGGCACGACGATGACTTGCTCGTGTCATACGCTTGCAATATCATGCCCCAACCTGAAAGTGATCTAGATGGTGACGTGTCGCTATAGTGAAGGTCAACATCGACACACTGATCGAACTGGATCGTTTTGATATCGAAACTCTGCGTGGATGAATCGATTCATGCAAGTAAGGCTGGACACGAGGCCTGATTGCCTCTATACACAGACAAGAGAAGTGATACTGATAAAAAAAAGTATAAGATGACATAATAAAGCTAATGACAAAGGAAGACTTTCGATGGCATGCATGCGGTTTTTTACAAACCTTTATTTTAGTCACACCCGACGAGTTATTATTTTCGTGTGATGCTTTCTGAACAGATTTCTTCATTAGTATTTGTTACTCATTATCACATGTATTGTGGTAATATACGTTTTTGCAATTATTACAAATATGTTCTGCTTATATACATTGTAGGTATATAATTTTCTCTGTTTATTTGATGGAAATGAAAATAAAATTTCAGGACAAGGATGTTAATGCGAGTGTTTGTTTTATGACATCAGACGTGATTGCAAATGTGGATTGATTACCCCATGTTATTTTACGGCCTCTTGATTCCACTGTGAACGCGGGAATCCTTTGTACCATTTTCTTCAGCTGATGACGAGAGAATGCGTGGCTTATAAAGATTTGGATCAGTGTGTTCAAACCCATATATGATTTATCTTTCTTATTCTTTTTGTCTTATATTCATTTGTGTGTGTGTGTGTGTGTGGGGGGGGGGGGGGGGTTGGGGTAAGGGGTGTTGTTATTGGTTTCCCTCTTGCTGTGTAAGCTATAATACCCCCGAGGACTAATCGATCTGTCCTGTGTTGATGTCAGAGCGCTGTTGACTGGTGAAGCTGGGCCTCTTCTATTCTCAGTGGAGTAGAAAGTAAAGAAAGTAAACAACCCGTGACGAGTTATGTCGTCACGCTGTGTCCATCTCGTACGGATGTCTAACGATGTGAAACCTGACGCTGTCACCGCATACTTTGATATTAAAGGTATATGCAAGGGAGGCCGGCTGTCGAACTTGAACTTAGCTGATGATGTAGGTGAAGAAAGTATAAAGATCCTTTTACCGGATGGCTGAATCACAGTACGTTTACAATCAGTGCTATGTAAACGCATTGCACTTCCTCGTGATTATGATATTACAGGAAGACCAGTCAAATGATTAAAAAAAAAAACAACTTGTATAGCGGTTCAGATGAAGAGTTTGAACTTGCGCTTCACATCATCAGTTACGGTCAACACACTTTCTACGTAACAGCTAACAGAGGATGTACAGCTGTAGTACAGGCTAGACATGAATCACCTTTCTTTGTTGTTGTGTTCTAAGTTCGTAGGAAACTTTGATGAGATAAGCGGCGAGTAAAGGAGAGACCCCTCGGCAGGTTCGGTTTATGCCTCGTCAGATGATATAGGGGAGTAAATAATAAATGTTTATCATTGTAACACTGTTATGTTTTTAGGTTGGTTGATTGTGGTAAGCGTGGACTTGTAGGCGAGTGTCACTGGAGTATAAGTATCAGGATCACGACGGTGATAATAATGCAAAGTCACCACTCGTAACACTTGTGTAACTGAGTGTTACTATAAACGTATAACAGTTCAGTAGAATGTGCGATGACAGTCTCAGCTGGATAACACAATGATAATGATGACGAAGAGACGCGAAGGAAAGTACAGTTCAGCCAGAATGTATACTTTATTTGTAGTAATACAGGAACTTGGTGAAAGTACAATCTCAATATATGAACACTTGGCACTCCCTGGTATGCTCCCAATCGGGGCTGGAGTGTATCACTGATATCCCTCTGCCGGGTGGCAAGAGGCCTGGCCGAACCAGTGTAAGTTTGGCTGAACAAGAACCAAGAGTATGGATTTACAGGGACATTTATACTAAAACTTGTGAATACATTATTATTGACACTTTGCATAAAATGAAAGGGGAGATTATTGTTTACTAATACATATGCAGGATATCTCTCAAGAAGGCAATCCAAATTTGGGAAGGGGAAAGTTCATATACCATATTTGGTCATGAGAGTTTATGAATGAACTGTAGCAGTGGTCGTCAGCACAAAGGAATGTGCTGGTCAAGTGTTTTAGGGAGAAGTCTAAACAAAGGGGCTCATAATCGGTGGGTGGCATGGGTCAGTGGGGACTGACCACTTTCCAAATAAACCAGTGCGTCCTGCCTCATAATGCACTGCAAGGACATCTACAGTGGGAAGTGAGGAGTGGGGAAGAAGGACATAATTTTGGGTCTTACATTCGTCCGGCATTTCAAAAAGAAACGTCCTCGTTTCATATAAGAAATTTAAACAAACATTAGTCTTAAATATTGCAAGGGAATGGACAAATTGTAATCTCAAAAGCGTATACTCGAACACACATAGATGCGATTAACTTAACAAAAATAATAAAAATTGGCAAACTGAGTGAAAGTGTTGATTAAAATGATTGACGGACTGATACTGGAAACATAATTAAACATATGAAACATGATAAAATACAAACATGGTAATGTAATCAACTGATTACAGCAAACAAAATGGCATAAAAACACAAAACAAACATAAAATATCAATGTAATTCAAGTACACGTAAAGTTATTGTACCAACTGTCGGCTATGTAACATTATGAACATACAATAAGGACTTAACCTGTTGTATGAAAACTTTGAAATCGGTGGATTCAGCTTTCACCTAATCAGGAAATGCTAGTTAAAACAAGATTAACCATCACATAAAGTCAGCAGGCATCAAGAGACATACCATATAGGCAAAATCAATTTCTATGAAGATAAACATATCGTATAACTAGGCATCAGCATTAGAATTACATCATTATTATTGTAGTACCGTTGTACAGTCATCATCAAAGTGTGATTGTCTTAGTAAAGGGGAACACCATAAAAATCAGGTCTCTTAATTAACCTACCACTACGAGTGTGGGTGTGAGGGTCATGATTCCGGGCATGGGCATCATGGGAAGGTGGGAGAGGAGGAGGAGGAGGAGATGGAGCTTCAGGAGTTGGTTGAGAAGACGAGTAGGTAGGAAGTGAAAACACAGGCATGTGAAAAACAACTTGTTCCTCAGATGTAGGTGGAGAGGGCGGGTTGGGGGTGAAAGGGGGCGCGGGTTGTGATGTGGGTTCAAGATAGGGTTTGAGGCGGTTGTAGTGCAGAACTTTAGGGGTAGAGCTGGGATTAGACAAATCTGATAGGTGGTACAGAATACCATCGTCATCTTTTCGCATTACGCGATAGGGGCCTTTCCATTTTGCAAAGAGCGTGTCACGAGTTCGAACAGTTACAAGCACTTTGTCTCCTACTTCGTACGGGGTGAAACGTGTGGTTCTGTCATAATGCGCTTTTTGTGAGTGTCGCGCCCGTTCGGTCTTTGCGTCGGCATGCTCAAATGCTGAGTGCAAACGGTGGAGGAGGGTTGTTGCGTAATCACTGCACACAAGACTGAGAGAGGGGTGGAACTGTCCGAATCAGTCCCAGTGGAAGATGATGTATGGGCGTCGGAGTCAGAGTCAAGGGGAAGAATGTCGCAGTCAATAGAAAGAGGGGAAAGTGGGCTGAAGATGGGAAGAGTGCACTTCAGTGATTGGGTTGGAGTTGGGGGAGGTGGGGATGAGGGATGGGAAATCACTGCACATGTTTGTGGTAGTGAGGGAGGCGGAAAAACTGAGGTGAGATATGAATTACAAGCCTCACAGTGAGAGCAGAGGTCTGCAATGTCTTTGCGCATCCCATGCCAGTAGCAGAACCCTTCGATAAGTTCAATTGTCTTGGCTGTACCGAAGTGAAGGGCTGACATGGAAGTATGCATGACAGACAGGACAGTAGGGATCACAGAATAGGGAATGACAACCTGTTCTATCATTATCCCAGAGGGATGTCTCTTCCGCCGACACAACAATCCATCACGAATTACGAAACGCTCAAACTGATGCCGAAACTTGAACAAGCATTCCTCGTAATGAGGGATGGCCGATTTTGGGGGTACATATCCAGAACGGATCCAGGCAGTGACCTGCCGGATGATTGGGTTCTGGTGCTGAGCCTGATGAAGGCGTACACCATGTTTTAACAGAACACTAAAAAAGGAGGCAACGTCAGTAGGAGGAGAGGGAGGAGAGGGAGGAGATGAAATTGACGATGAATCGGCACATGGTGGTGTCGATGACGGAAGTGAAGCAACTTCAATCGGTACAGCTGGTGATGGAGATAAGGGAGGGGATGGATTATGACCTCTGTCTATTGTTGAAGGAAAAGATGAAGATACAGGTAAATCGTCATGGCCACCTTTGTAATGACCACCAGGAGAAGGAGGCGGGGGTGGAGAAGAAAGCTTTCTGGAGCGGTTATAGTAGTTAAAGTAACGATCAGGGGAAGGAGAACGCGAGTGATCATAGCGATGATGTCGGGAATGGGAAGAACTATAGCCAGGAGAAGGAGAACGAGGACGATAGTGTGAATGAGAACGAGAGTAGGATGAATAGTGCTCCGGGGAGGGAGAACGGGAGTGATAGGGGGAGCGATAGGAATGATAGGAGGGTGAATGAGGTCGAAAACTGTGAGATCGATCTCGAGAGTAATTATGATCCCGGGAAGAATACATTGTGCTGAAAAAAAGTATGTGGAAAAGAAGGAATATCAATGTACAGAATTGATATAACCAAATGTCTAGAGTAACAATGAGGGGAAAAATAGCAAAGAAGAAAGAAGTGCCATGAGATATAAGACTGAGAGAATGAAACAGGACACTGAAGGGAAATGAGGGGCACTACTACGCAGTGAAAAGTATGAGCTATAAGATAAAATGTAATTCGCTTGGTAAAGCGTCAGCCGACAGCACACAATAAAAAACAATAGCTACAAAGAGAGGTAGCAAAGAAAGCAACTATATGATATAGGCCTACTACTAAAAGCTATCACAATACCTATACCTATATATGTAGAAATCATGAAATGCAGTGATAATGACAGCTAACATAAAAACTTAAAATAGAGCATAAGGTCTTATACACACAAAAAATGCAATATAATTCATACAATAGAAATAATATAGAAAGAGGGGAAATAAAGTTCGAAAGTAGACTTAACAATCTGGAGAGAAGGGACAGATGAACAGGCGAGGTTTGCCGGGAAGACTGTGTTGAGGAGCCCACGAAGGCAGCTTCCTTGCAGGCGCAGCTTCAGGTAGCACAAGTCCAGAGACAGGATGAGGAGGATGACCACAGTAGAGGGAAGATGATGGGTTGACAGAAGATCATCAGGTACAGAGGATCGTCAGGTAGACCGAAGGTAGACAGGAAGAAGATGAACAGGATCCCAGAAAGTCGATGAGAAGAGATGACCGGGGGAGTTGAACAGGAAACACAGACAGAGTAGACGGAAACACTGACTAACTTGAGTTAGTCAACAGCAGCAGAGCGTCCAAAAAAAAAAAATTATCGTACAATTGTACGATATGCAGGAAACATACATACACATGTACCAGGCTCATATAAGTTGACATCCGGATGAACAGCAGCGGGACGAGTAGTCAATCACGCCAACGGGTTGCAGGTCACCGTTTTGCTGCTGCCACCAAGAGTAACGTCGAGCGGGTAGATGGCTCCGCTTTACCGCTGCCACCACTGTAACACTGTTATGTTTTTAGGTTGGTTGATTGTGGTAAGCGTGGACTTGTAGGCGAGTGTCACTGGAGTATAAGTATCAGGATCACGACGGTGATAATAATGCAAAGTCACCACTCGTAACACTTGTGTAACTGAGTGTTACTATAAACGTATAACAGTTCAGTAGAATGTGCGATGACAGTCTCAGCTGGATAACACAATGATAATGATGACGAAGAGACGCGAAGGAAAGTACAGTTCAGCCAGAATGTATACTTTATTTGTAGTAATACAGGAACTTGGTGAAAGTACAATCTCAATATATGAACACTTGGCACTCCCTGGTATGCTCCCAATCGGGGCTGGAGTGTATCACTGATATCCCTCTGCCGGGTGGCAAGAGGCCTGGCCGAACCAGTGTAAGTTTGGCTGAACAAGAACCAAGAGTATGGATTTACAGGGACATTTATACTAAAACTTGTGAATACATTATTATTGACACTTTGCATAAAATGAAAGGGGAGATTATTGTTTACTAATACATATGCAGGATATCTCTCAAGAAGGCAATCCAAATTTGGGAAGGGGAAAGTTCATATACCATATTTGGTCATGAGAGTTTATGAATGAACTGTAGCAGTGGTCGTCAGCACAAAGGAATGTGCTGGTCAAGTGTTTTAGGGAGAAGTCTAAACAAAGGGGCTCATAATCGGTGGGTGGCATGGGTCAGTGGGGACTGACCACTTTCCAAATAAACCAGTGCGTCCTGCCTCATAATGCACTGCAAGGACATCTACAGTGGGAAGTGAGGAGTGGGGAAGAAGGACATAATTTTGGGTCTTACATCATCATCCTAAAAAGATGTCGGGTAAGAGTTTAGTGACCCTGCCGCGCGGTACAATGACAGGTTTCGAGGTATACTGGCGGTTTATGGATTTGTGGATTCGTGTACGGACAATTGGTTGTGCCAACGTCAACTTGAGCAGGGACTTGCCTTTTACTTTACTGGTATCAATGGATTTGTTTGGATTCCTCACTGTTCTATAAAAACAATCAACTAGTCACTATATTTGGATTCATTCATCGTTTGACGTGGACTGACAGCTGTACGAAAGGTTTCTGTTATAGTGAGAGGTGTTTGTTGATGGGGGATGAGCCTGTGTAACTGATTGCGAAGGGGTTATGGATAGGAAATCAGATCCGGGTCAGGGATATAGAATAGATATGGGTTGAGATTTAAGGTCAGGGTTATTACTGTATGATAATGTGGAATATTAAAACTTCATATTGTATCGGACTTCAACGTTTTACTAATACGTGATGAACAACGGTCACTTTTTACAATTTTTCAATTTTCAATTTACAGATACGTTGTATTATATATGAAATAGTCCATGTGTTAAGTATTATCTCTCATTCCAGCGGCAGATTTGTTGTTGTTGTTGGTTGATTTATTCATTTTTAGCTGACGTTTACTTCTTTTCATGTGAACGAATTTACACGTACAATCTGCTTTCAAAGTGAAGCTGACGGGCAAGAGAGGGAGAAAAAAAAAGAAAGATATATAGAGGGAGAGATGGAACAATGAAAGTATTATAATCCACGTGACTATATGCTGTCTTTGAATGTCGATAGCCCAACTGCATCCTTAAAATTAGATAAGGAGAATTAGTCCTATTTACTTAGTCCACACCTGAAATAACGATAACCAAAGGGATAAAACACAACGTTGTTACAAACGTCACACTGCAATAACGAACATCCCTAAACTGACCATCGATCGAATGAAGAAAACAAAAATTAAGAGGGGGGACCAGAATGAAATGGTGCGATTCGTTCACTATTTTAAGTAAGGAGATGGTTCCTTCCACTGGGGAGGTGGAAGGGAATTTCTCTCTTCCACTTCCCTGCTTCCACCATCCTGTAATGAGATTTGTGTCAGCATTAATATGTGAGTCTCTAATGGAAACCGTTGATAATTTAACAACATTGTGTGTGGGATGACACATTTTAGATGAACGAACAACCCCGCACAGCCTCGTTATATTTTGCTAAATAAATTCATGGGCTGCCAAATGCCTCGCAGCCAGCCCCAAGCACAGCATTTTGGTTGATTAGTCAGGCTGCTAGAGTTGTATATGACAATTTATTGAGAAGTTTCTATCCTTCAATCCTCTCGCATTTCTGTGCTTCACGCATCTAGCAAGCCAGTCCACAAAATATGTCCTCCCAAGTGTCTCATCAGTTGAAGTGATGTCACGTGTCTTCCCTTATCACACGAACACTCTGCGGGTGTCCAAACAAATCGGTAAATGAGATAACAGTTATCATATTTTCGGCTTAATGTGTCTTCCACCGTGCCTCTTTTTCTCGTCATCCTTCAGTCCCCTTCAAGCGAGCGGCGCCAGACCCACTCTTCAGGGGAGGGGGGGGGGGGGGGAGGGAGGGGGGAGGGAGGGGGAAGGAGTACAAGGTGGGTGGGGCAGATGATGGTATTATATTTGAAGTGTTTCGACATCTTCGATGTGACATGGTTTGAACAAGGAGGTACTAGTAGTACCTCCTTGGATTGAGTAATAAAACACCGGCAATATCCTATCATTCGTTCACCCCCAAAACTCTTAGTCACCTCTCGCATCTGTTCAGCCGGAAAAAAAAAGGAACCTTCGAGGATTTCTCAAGACTTTCTGTCAAGAAATATGATCTATTGCTTGAAATGTCTGCTCGTCACAGAGGTCCATCTCGGGGGCAAGTTGAGGGGTAATTTAAAGGAGTGACTGTATACCCTCCTCTCGACAGAGCAAGGAAAATGTCAGGTGGCTTTTTAATAGCAATGGCTTAGACTTGTGTCAACTTTTGAGCATGATGAAGTGGCTTCGAAGAAAAAAAGAGAATGAACACCCAATATACTCATTAGTGGGTTTGTGAACGTTGAAAAGTTCATGTTAGAAGAAAATGCATCAATTGTTTTTTTTTTTTTTTTTTTGTTAAGCAGCCTCTAATGGAGTATAGATGCATTTAATTTACCACTAATTCAGGCTAGCTTGCTGAGGGCTGAGCATTTCATAAAGAAATGCCTGGATAATGGATGGGAAAGACTATCTTCGGAAAAACACCCTCGGCTAATGAACCTCTGTATTCCGTTTTAAGATGCTCAACCCGGAGCCTTGTCAAAAGGCCATAGGACGTGACACTCACATCGATGGCTCTAAATCACATAACTCGTGTGTTTGTACTTAATCGTATTGTCAAATTTTGAACTAGGCCATTTTCCATTAAAGCTATTCCATTTTTGAGCATGGAGAAAGAGAGAGAGAGACGCACCGACAGACAGACAGACAGACACACAGAGAGACAGACAGGCAGAGAGATGTAAAGGGGCTTGAGTGAGGGAAAACAGGCCTCAGAAATTCAACTCAGAAACAGAAAAAAATGTGACGTGAAATGAAATCCTACATTATGAGACTGCAATGACTGTCTCTGTAATCTAATTTCATCCAGGTCTGCTTGCCCTTACGCGAGAATGAATTATTTCTACAGATGCTCGTAATTGGCTTTGTTGGTCTCTTGTTCCTCTTTAGCCGGCGATGGCGCTTTTGGACAGGTGCAGTTGGCGCGAAGAATGCGTACATCTTTCCTCCATCACAGGCTCTCTTTCTAGTCATCAAAACGAGCAACAACAACAACAACCACAAATTATCGTCTGATGCAAACAGAATGGCGCCCATGGTAACAATGCGTCACCTGACCTAAATTTCGCAAATGAATTTTTACGGATGTTCCACGAAACGACCACAAATGACCGCAAATTGGCAACCGTGAGAGTCAGAAAGTGAGCGCCAGTACAGAGCTCGGGTACGGATGTCGGGGTATTGGACAATCGTTGCTCGAAGAGAGGGTCCGTGTCTTCTTCCAGTATGATTCATGGTCACACGACAGTCGTTCGTTTGCCTGTCATACAGAGGCCATGTCATGACTCAACGTTAGATAAACAACAAATAAAGCTATGCATGTGCCGTGTGTGTGTATGTGTGTGTGTGTGTGGGGGGGGGGGGGGGGGTGGAAGGGGCTTTTTTTTTTCTTCAATTTCCCTGAAACCACATTTTCAAAATATAAGTTTCAGAGATTTTTTGCTTGGTTTTTCATGAGGTAAAGTCTACATCTCTTCATATAGGCATATCATCCGTAAATATGTAATTGTTTTTAGGTATGAAGTGTTCATAATGCCGATTTCTGCAACGAAGTCCCCTCAAGACCTGATTGGTTAAAGGTACACGGACTTAGGATTCATGAGGGCGCTGTTGAATCTGTAGTTAACTGTCAATCAAAGTATATCGCTGGCGCTCTCTTTTATGTGTGCTCAGTTGTCATTTGCTGTACGTATAAATACATGTGGTAAAACGGCCGAATCAAGCTGCGTACTGAGATCAACATCATTTCGACCATTTTCGACATGTCGTTTGAATCGGAACATGGCAGATGCGTCGATCTCTCCGCCTTTAAACAGCGCCCTCTGTAATCACGGGTCCATGTACCTTTAATGGAGCTTCGAGGCTTCGTGAGAATGGAAACCATGAAGTTTGATAATACTTCGGGCGTTATGAATCAAACCTGAACTTGTATGTCCTTACGCAATCACCGTATCCTTTCTTATCCTTGAAAATGTAGGCAGCTTTCGTACAAGATTTCAACTTTGTCCCCAATTCTGACGAATGTGCCGTGACATGCTGAGTTTCGACATTAACGGAGACAAGAATGGCGTTGTAGGCGAGTGATATTTGTGCTTGTGACGTGTGCGATATTCCCTTGAAAACTTTGGCCAGCCGGACAGTTTCCGGCAAAACTCCTCCAATATTCCAGGATCTTTTGGACATAAGAGAACGAAACAATGAAACACACACATCTGCGAATCAACTCTAATAAAATGCAACTGATTTATGAACCTGCTCTGAAGAAGTCAGAATAGAGAAATATAAAATGCTGAAATACTTCGATCATCGTGTTCGCCATGAGACGACCCAGAAACTATGACTTGGCGCAACTCCAGTGATTTTCTGCAGCCGTGACATTATTCCGTTTGAGTCTATTATATTGATAAAGACATTTTTCATGACTATCTGGGACCAAGGGACGCGCTCCCACAGGTACTTCAGTGTCCTTGTCGCCAAACAAACGTCTTCTCTCTCATCCGGTTTTAACATCATTCATTGTACCCACTGATATCTAAATTTAGAACACAACAACATTCGAAATGTCAGCCAATATCAGAAGAAAAAAAAAACACAAACTTTTCATTTATATCTCTCCTCCGTGTGTATGATCACATATAGATGAATCATAGACTTTTCTTACATCAGCACTTTAAAATACGTAAGTAATGGACACGTACTTTGGCCAAATATTGATGTCAAGTAATGGATTTCATACTCGGAAATATATCACTGAATTAATTACGAAAACATACACACAACACACAGACACAAACACATATTTTTAGACATATTTACCAATACATGTAGGCCTACATTAATCTATCATTCCTCATGTCCTAAGTATATGTTCGACTGTACAAAAAGCATAGGACAAAATTGATGTGCACTGACCTATTTCCATTGAAAAAAACAAAAACAAAAACAAAAAACAACAACTTTGACTTACGAAGACAAAATACTTTGCCCCATTAAATACGGTAAGTGAGATGACGTACTAGAACAGCTGTACATAATGTACTCTCAATATTATACCTATATCTATCTAAATACGTTGTATCTATTAAACTATGTATTGTGGGGCATATTACATGTAACCTTAAAATGCACTTTTCAACCTTCTACCTGTCTCTCTTGTTTCCCTCACCATCTATTTGTGCAGGCTCCACGTGTGTCTATCACCACAGTCCAACCAGCCCCAGCAGCCCGCCATCCAAGTTGAGACCTACTGCCAGCCGATCTTCAAGCGATACATGGCCATGTGCCCTTCCGCCAACGCGGGTTACAAATTGTGCAGCAGATACACGTAAGTTACAGATAAACAGGTAGATAGATAAGTATATAGGAAGATAGATAGATAGATAGATAGATAGACAGACAGACATATTATAGACAGATGGATAATAGTAAATTGATACTAGTAGTGGATAAAGGGATAGATAGATAGTGGAGGGATAGGAATATAGGCAGACACGAAATAGGTAGGCCTATAGGTTCGCGGAAAGATAAATGCGTAGATATAACAATCAGGTGAATGAATGAACGAATGTGTAGATAGAAAGGTACACAGATACGTAGAATGTTTGATTGATAGACAGCTGGATTGCTAGATAGATATTCAGAAATCTACAAAGATTAGCATGAAGAAAGATGGATGGAGAGACACGCAGATAGAAAAAGATAGAGAGATGAGCAGATGAGGGAGAGATATAGATAGATAGATAGATAGATAGATAGATAGATAGATAGATAGATAGATAGAGGGGTGGAGTGTGGTAGGGAGTAACAAAGTTATGCTGAGAGGGACGTGTGACTAGGACATTCAATTCAATTTAATTCAGGTCATATAATGTCATTTCTAGATAAAGTAATTCAGGGTAATAAACATAGGGCTTACAAGACTAAAGAATTTCAAATCACACAAACTTCAATAACACATACGACAGTCATATAATTTAATCTTTGTATTTCGATAAATGAAGAAGGTAAGCAACTAAAATTGTATTTTTCAACTGTATACGGAAAATTGAAATCCACAAGAAAAACATAATAGCTTGTAAATTTTGTTGGGAAAGTTCTGTGGTGAAAGAACATGTTGAATATTACAGTACTGTAAAAAATCATGGGATTATAGCTTAGATGACCAATTACCACCACCCCACCCCCCCCCCAAAAAAAAAAGAAAGAAATTACACCTCCACACAAACAAAGAGTGTAATCGATATACCGCAGAGAGGAGGAGGAGGAGAAAGAAAGTCGTATAAATGAGAGACTTATGGATATAAAATGATAGATTATGAGAGAGATACATCACTTTCTATGTGGTCTCATAGTGATCATTAATGATGATAAACGAAGGCCATCATACTGTGTAATTGATGCGAGTCAGCCGGTAACCGTGCTACGTGACTACAATCAATTTTTTCTCAATTTTTTTTTCTCTCTTATTTTTTTTGTCATCATTTTGTTAATGCGTGCGTGAACGAATCCCTTGTAATAGTTAAAGGATAAGTCTCATTCAAAATGTTTTTTGTTTGCTTGTTTGTTTCCATTCTTTATTGCTTCGTGGTGATACGACATCTTTTCGGTGGATAGGACAATTTACCACATCGCTTACAGGAGAAGATACGTACCGCCCCCTACCGTCCAAGAGCGGTACACGTGTTGTCCTGGCTGGCGACAGGCCCATAGATACGCCAAAGGCTGCACGGAAGGTGAGACACTTTACTTGAAGATGTTGTCATGGTTACCCGGCCACGCCCTGATGATGCCATACTTCAGTCATACCATAAAATACTATTACGTAATTATTCTTTTTAACTCGTCAACATGTGCACTGTGGTATACAATAATTGAATGCGGGGAAAGATACATGCGGGATTGATTTCTCAAAGTATTCCGCATTTTTAGCTCACCTGAGCCAAAGGCTCAAGTGAGCTATTCCGATCGCCCTTCGTCCGGCGTCCGTCGTCCGTCGTCCGTCGTCCGTCGTCCGTCGTGCGTAAACTTTTTACATTTTCATCTTCTTCTTGAAAACCCCATGACCGATTTCCATCAAACTTGGCAGGTAGCATCCCTAGGGGGTTAGGAACTCAATTTGTTAAAATGGGCACCATGCCCCACCCAGGGGGCCCCCAGGGGCCCCCCAGGGGGCCCCAGGGGGGCCCAAACCCCTCAAAATTAAGGAATCTGTAAAAATCTTCTTCTCTAGAACCAGAAGTGATAGAGCTAAGTTAATACTATGAGTTAGTACATTGATTACTGTAGTTTCAAGTTTGTTCATGGTAGAATCAGGGGTGCCCCCCTTGGGACCCAGGGGAGGGGGTGGGGAGTGGTCCTTATGGGGCCTAAGTTGTACATTTTCATCTTCTTCTTGAGAACCCCATGACCCATTTTCACCAAACTTGGCAGGTAGCATCCCTAGGGGGTTAGGATCTCAATTTGTTAAAATGGGCACCATGCCCCACCCAGGGGTCCCCCAGGGGGCCCCAAACCCCCCAAAATGAAGAAATCTTTAAAGATCTTCTCTAGAATCAGACGTTATAGAGCTAAGATAATACTATGAGTGAGTACATTAATGACTGTAGTTTCAAGTTTGTTCATAGCAAATCCAGGGGTGCCCCTCTTGGGGGTGGGGGGGGGGGAGGTCCGAATGGGGGCCTGAATTGTACATTTTCATCTTCTTCCTGAAAACCTCATGATGGATTTTTGTCAAACTTGGCAGGTAGCATCCCTAGGGGGTCAGGATCTCAATTTATCAAAATGGGCACCATGCCCCACCCAGGGGGCCCCAGGGGGCCCCAATCTCCCCAAATTAAGGAATCTTTAAAAAAAAATGTGGGCCCTTTTTTTTTATTGTACATTTTCATCTTCTACTTGAGAATGCCTGGTCAAATTTTAGTAGAGCTGTGAATAATTTAGATTAGTGACTGCGTGAAAGGTGAACTTGCGATACTCAGGTGAGCGCTAGACCCGGGGGTCTCTTGTTATTGTCTTAATTTTAAGACTCTGGCATTAAGAGTCACTAAAATAAAGCCCAAAACATTCACAACAGGCAGTAACATAAAGATGATATGTTTTGAACAAGAATAAAGATGGAAATGGAGGGGGGGGGGGGTGGAGGAAAAGGAAAGATTTATGAAAACATGATGTCCCCCGGGTACGCTCGGTATGTCGCCATTCAATCAATTGACCTTTGTGTTCTGCGGTAAGCTGGGGGATAGAAGACAAATAAGTACAGATGTCTGACATTTTTCAATATTATCGTTCCCAGGAGCGATCTGTCAGTACGTCTGCGGTTAGTTAGTTAATGCATTACGCAGGAGGGAAAGCTTTGTCTTAGCTATATGGTAGCCAACAAACAAAAATCCGATGCAAAGTGACACTATTGTACTCCCACAAACATCAGAGCGTATTTGTGCATTGTTTGACTGACAGTGTAGAGCCCAAATTCCTGGCATCACGGCGACATTCGATGTAATTCAGTATTTTGACAAAAACTATTGTCAACAAGATTTGATTCTTCAAGGAGTGGATTTAACTGGTATTTGCTGGCTAGTTCTCCCGTGCCCATGGCTCGAAATATCTACAAAAACACACAAAAATGTTGAGACTAGGATAATTCAAGGGATTGGAAACAACCAGATTGCTTATTGTGATATTTTAAGATATTTTTTTTTTCTTAGTGGGAAAATACTATAATAGTATAGTCTTGAGAACAGTTACCATCAATTTACAAAACAGAACTTGAACAGATATGTAATAAGGCCTATATATATATATATATATATATATATATATATATATATATATATAAATACATATATATATATATATATATATATATATATATATATATAATACATATCTATATTCATATTATATAGATATGTATTTTGATGAATTTTGTGTATCATCTGAATAAGAAAAAAAGCCATGAACAAATAATATAAGGGCATATATTGTGATGATTGAATGAACTACACAAGTGTTGGATGCTGCTAGATCAAATATCGTGTAAATATCATGTTTACAACACTTGCTATATATCTCATGGTTTGGGCTTTCCCTTGGAAACAAAACACCGTTTAGGAAGCGAGAATAAGACCTGCAGTTTTACGAGTGGCCGAGAGGTCGCTGTTTCCTCAAAATGTGAACGCAGTGAAATGATATCTTAAGCCGTGTGGATGTAAACCTGAGTTTCTGTTTATGACAAACAAACAAAAAAGAAGAAGAAAAAAAAACGAATGTTAGAGCGTCTGTTCCTATACTCTGAGATACACCTCTGCAGTAGTCTCGATATAATTCCAGATCTCGTCTGGACACGTGATGATATTTTGTTTTTTTGCATGAGAGGATTCCGACAGATCCTTTGAACTCTCGACTACCGGGTAGAAACAAGGAAGGGGTGATACCTTCGGCCCAAGTGGGCTGGTATCATCGGATACGAAGGGGATTCTTCCAAAATCCCGCCACTTACTCCTCGCCTCATCTGATCGTTTTCTGTCTGACATGTCAAAATTGGCACTTTTTTGTCTCCGACAACACTCGTAGGGGGTAAATAAAAGTAGGCCGGGAGCTCCGGGGATTGATGTGGGTAATCCCGGAGGAATTTTTCGAAAACACGAGAGACAGCTATAGGGAGAGCAAAAGGCGCAGCAGGGGCGCGACTTGGTATACAACAACTGGTTCGCGGAAAGTGTGGAAGCACTCACTGGCTAGTCTCTAAAACCAAATCGATGTCGAATCCGGTGATGACGTCGAACTAAATTATCAGTCTCATGACAGCGATCCTACATGGATGAACGTTTGGTTGAAAAAAAAAACATTTATGGCAATACGTAACAGAATTCCAAATGCCATATTTATAAGATAGTCACTTTGTTTTTTGACGTAGAACAAAAACACTTGAAGATGACACTATAGGCCTAACAAGCAGGACGCAGATTTTCTCCAGAGTGAAAAATACTAAAAGAAAATACTTTCGACATCTTCAGATCCAGTTAAAGGTCCTGTTTCCCTTTGGGAGTAGTGACTTAAAAATGTTCAAGATGATGCATGTGTGTAGGTCTGTTGTATCACAAAACATCCTACCATGTAACATTTTAGCAATAAAGCCTAAAATATAAGGAGATATCAGTATTTTCTCATTAAACCGTAACCGTAGACGGTTTAATCTGGAAACATTTTTATTATAACTATTGTTCACATTTTGTTTATTTAACAATACTTAACATCGATTATACGGATTCAAATTTTACAGTGGTTGTTTCTATTTTTAACTCACATTTTTGAACTATTTTAAAGTACTAATGCTTGATTTTTGTTTCATCTGCAAATGGTTAATTATGCCTTTAAGTAATCCTTTATGAAAACAGCAAAATGATGAAAGGTTAAATGAATTCAAGTGTAGGACATGTAGAATACCCAGTTTATGGAAATTCACAGTTTCATGTGCTGTTTCTTTCTATACGCTGCAATGAAATCGATGGTAATCATGTTGATATGCATTTGTACATGCCATGGCATTGTCTCAACATGCCCATAGGTTTCTACAAAAATATATTATCAAATCATGTGTTTACTCAGTATTAATCCACTGAAAGCTCTGTCGGGGCGATCGTTATCGCCCCGACACTGTACAGGCATGCTAACCTGGAAACATTGAACTGCACATTACTTGAATATGAGACCATTCTGAAGCAAATAATTTTTTTACACAACAATAGATATATAATGTACTCTGAAATGAATCCCATCAGGACTGGAACAATCACCCCCAGCATTCCCACTGATTCCCACTGATCAGTTACTAGCCATCCCCTTTAAAAGTCATTATTGCACGGTTGTTATAATGATACAACAATTTGATGCGAAGGGGGCATGATTTGTGACGTCATCATCTCATCTCATTTGCATACATTTGCTCCTACTTAATATATCACCGTTTTGAAAAAAAAAAAATTATATCTGAAACTACATAATCCATATATAACATGTTTATTTTGCATTTAATCGAGATGAAACTTCTACCGTTCTTTCTGTCTGGTTTTAGTGTAACGGTAAGGCAAAGTAAGTCTGCCAGAATCTCGTATAAAATCTGTCTGGTGGTCTACTTTATTCTTTTGCGACCATGAGTTGGACTATACTTTTTAATTGATCGGTGGGAAGGTCACGTAGTGCGGTGCTGTCGTTCCCTTGGAAGGAGTCAACGTGCTTTGAAAGAGCAGCAGAGAGAGAGAGAGAGAGAGAACAGGGCTGGATAAATAGACATGGCGGATATTGGTGAACTCAGTTCCAGGCTAAACGGGAAATCACCTAATGATGTGGAAGGAATAAAAACTCAAATATACTGACAGCTCGAAAATACGTGAGCGTAGGATGGATTGGCACTTTAGAACCTAAGCACGCAACGCGAACAGTTTTTGGACTGCACTTAGTGATTTATTACCTTTAGCCTGTTTACATCTCATCTGATTGTCTTTAAAGTGAAAACTTTCAACTTAGCTTTAATAGGTATACGTAAAAACAAACCAAAGAGAATTGTGGAAGTTTCAATAAATTCGGACATCTGAATAGAATTATGGAATGTTAAAATTACCCTTGTTTCCAAGAAGCAGTAGATGAGGTCACGATGTATTCATCTCACAATTCTCTATAGGGTCGTATGCACCAGGAAAAAAGGAGGGGAGGGGTGGATCGTAATCCGATGTATACATGTAGTTCTTAGCGTGTGGACTGTTGTTCTTTGCTGCCATAGTCTACAGATAACATAAATAAATGATGCTACTTTAGGCAAATTCCAAAAGTACTGCGTTTGCACCATTTCTATCAACAAGTGAAACTGTATGGTCTTTTTTCCGTTTGGTCATCTAACGAACTGCCGAGAATTCTTTCAAAGGGTGCATGCTGATTTCACCAAATGGTGCAATGTGTAAGAATTTGATGAAGGATATAATAATTGCAGCAATCTGCAAGCAGCATCAAAACGTTTGAAAGCGATTGGGCGTCGCAGAGTTATTTGCTCTTTTTTACTGCATTCATTTTAAAAATCATGACAGTGATTCACTACAAAAAAGGAGCGCAGACATTCGGATAGACTTTCCCAAGATAATTTTTATGCCTCCGCCACGAAGTGGTGCCGGAGGCATTATGTTTTCGGGTTGTCCGTCCGTCCGTCCTTCCGTCCGTCCGTAATGAATTTTGTGGACAAGGTAACTATCGAAACCTGTGAAGGTATCCTAATGAAACTTGGCATGTATGTGTATTAGGGGGTGAAGTTGTGCCTATCAACTTTTGGGTGCACATGCTCAAGGTCAAAGGTCAAAAGGTCAAGGTCAAATACATAAAATTTCACTATTTCCACCATATCTATTGAATGCAAGAAGGTATTTTCTTGAAACTTAGTGTATACATGTTTTACCCAATTAAGATTCTCTGGTGAAAGTTTGGGCCATGAGGTCAAAGGTCAAAGGTCAAAAGGTCAGGGTCAAATACATAAAATTTCACTATTTCCACCATATCTATTGAATGCCTGAAGAGATTTTCTTGAAACTTAGTGTATACATGTATTACCCAATTAATATTCTCTGGTGAAAGTTTGGGTCATGAGGTCAAAGGTCAAAGGTCAAAAGGTCAAGTAAAAATATTAAAACTTCTTTTTTTTTTCCGTACCTTGGAAAATTGTTCAAGGTATCTTCATGGAACAAAGTATATACATTTACTGACTGGAAGTGATTATCTAGAGAATGTAGGGTTCATGGGGTCAAAGGTCAGGGGTCAAAGGTCAAGTGCAAGACTTCAAAATTTTACTATTACCCTCATATTTATGCAATGCCAGCAGGGTTATTTTTTTACACTTGGTGTATGCGTGTGTAACCTAATAGAAATTCTCTGGAAAGTTTTTTTTTTCTCTCTCTTTTTGCCTCAAAGGTCAAAAGGTCAAAGATCAAGTGAAAATGCTGAACTAACTTTTTCCTCCATATCTCGGAAGTGGCTCAAGTTACCTTGAAACTTAGTACATATTGTGCATGTTCTACCTGAAAGTAATTATCTTATGAATTTTAGGGTCAAGGGCGAGATGAAAATGGTAACAATTTACTATTCAATTCAGAAATTGCACTTTTTCTCCACACCTGTACCTTGAAAATTACTCAATGCCTAAATGTATGAATGGGTCAAAGTCAAGTTAAAGTCCTTAAATCCCTAGATACATGCTCTCCTATTCATCCAATTAAACCTACGTCAAGGAAGGTGAACATTCAACACATTTGTGACAAACTTGTCATTCCAATATTTTTGCCAATTTTGTGAAAATGTAATCACACAGTGTCCACATGTACTATCTAGACCTACTGGGAAAATCATGCATTATGGCGGAGGCATACCAGTCGCCAAAGCGACATTTCTAGTTTTGTTGAATATTTTCATTATAATTATTTTATCTTACAAGTCGGAAGTGCATTTTACTCCTATATGCCCCTTGAATTTTTGTTCTAGATCTGGAAGAGAATTTCCGATCTGCAAACTTGTCATCTTTCAAATTTCGTTTTCAGCGATTCATCCTATGTCTCCATGAATTCTCATTAATCTAGCTCCATTGAAGAGAATGATAAATGGCGGGTTATACTGTAACAGCAATGAGTTAATGATTACGTCAGAATCGTTCCTCAGCACTTAAAATGGAGTCTATCATAAACAGGGTGCTCCATGGAATGAAATTTACTTAAAAGCCGTCACATGGCATGATTAAAAAAATGGTCTTTGTATCTCTGACTGCAGGAACTAACGTTGATATGTTAATTTCGTTTATTTCTTCATGTGTTAATGTATTACCTGTTCATTACTAATTTCATTTTATATTGTACCTGTGATTGACAAATTGCCCTTCATCGAGGTAAATTGTCACTCAGTTGCAATAATATAAAAACAACTCGACGCAAAAATGATTGACTTGAATATTGTGTTTGCTAGTTATCAATTCATACATCATGTAATGTTATCTTTTGGTTTGATTTTGTATTATTTCTCAATCCATTCACTCATAAGTCTTTTATCTAATTATTCATTGATCTTCAAAAGTGTGCACACACTGTCGTGTACTATATATTATACATAATAAGGATAAGATATAATCTTCATGAGATGTAAAACTGTTTTCTTGTTAAAGGAAAATAGAATGAAGGAAAGTAAACGATAGATTTAAGAAAGATATTTTGAATCAACAAATACACCAAGACCGAAGAGAAGGAAATGGTGAAAAAAGGTCAAGATATGGCGGGGATATTCGAGGTGAGAAAGAGTTACAGCCCCTGTCTTGTGGTCTATTTCTCGCTCATTTTACACCATGAAGTTGGCGACTCGCTCCTCTTCTCTTTCTCTCTCTCTCTCTCTCTCTCTCTCTCTCTCAAAAAGATGAAATGAAAAAAAAAATCGAGTGAAAATGTTCACTCTTGAAGGAGTGAATTCTGGCTTCCATTATCAATTTTAACGATCGAGTTAACTCGTGTGATCAAGGTGAACATTAAACTCTTTATACCTCAAAACGACCTTTCTGAGAGGGCCAGGTTTACGAATTTGAAGCTGGGAAAATATGGAAAGGGAATGAAGAATAACGAAGGAAAACTACGTACGTCATTGTTCCAATTTTATTGTAAAAAAAAATAATGTAAGGGACGGTGGTTATTTTCTTCTCACCCAACCAAACGGTGCCAGTATAGTCCTGATGCATAATGTGCATATAGGATTGTAGAACAGTGATATTGACCGCAGCCATGATTGTCAGATATGCATGGCCCTTGTAAACAAAAACAAACAAGCAAACAAACAAACAAACAAAAAAAAAACAAACAAACAACAAACAATACAATAAAGTCATGATCTTGGTTAATGATTTAGCAATGACATTTCTCCGAGAGTCATTATCTGATTATTGCAAAATTTATGTAAGATGACCAAAATTTGATGTATAGAATGATAAACCTCCTCGCTGCTTGTTTCATGTCAAAAAGGAAATTTAATGAAGGTTTGTGTCCAGGTCATAGGGAACTTTTTTTTTTTGTGGCGATGACATCAGTCACAAGATTTTTATAATGTGGTTGATGATGATATCGTAAAATTTTGTGAAACTTTGACACTCTGACTTCCCATTTTTTTTTTCGATTCTCCTGAAATATTTTCTGTTCTGTTTATTGGATCTCACTTCATTAAATTAACCGATTCTTGAAAATGATGAAGGATAACACTTTCTGAGATGCACGTCCGTCTTCTCAAGTGTACCGAAGTCTGCATGGTGTAAATCAGCGAGTAGCGTTGAGAAATAATTGCTGCAGGATTCTATCGTTCCTTAAAATTCACACTGCAAAAAGGTCCGGTGTTAAATATGAAACACCGAGCTGGTGTTAGATTGCTGGTGCTCATTTATGGTGTTAGATTAACACCTCCGGGTGTCATTTCAAAATTCAAAATTGTTTTTTGAATATTTTCTTAGTTACTGCACTTCTTGTTAATTTTGAACTTCAACAAGACGATAAAGAATTTTCCGATAAAGTACTTGATTTTTGAAAAAATGTGTAAACACATTTACACCACAGTAACACCAGTTGGTGTGGTCCCCTATTGACTGGACGGGTGTTATACCATTGAAATTAACACCACCAATATCAAATCAACACCATGCGGTGTCGTTATTGAACTAACTCTAGCGCAGTGTCAAAAATATCACCAGCCACAGTGTCAAATTAACACCACGAAGTGCTAGGTGAACACTTGTTAACACCGTCACAATACATTTTCTACACCTGTGGGTGTAGTCCTCTATTGAAGTTAGATCGATGTTAGATTTAACACCCATGGTGTTAAATCTAACACCGATGTTTTTACAGTGCACCTTCAAGCCTGTTTTGATCATGCACCCTCGTGTTTCCTGGTACAGTTCAATATGTAACCACTTGCGAAGACAATAAACCTCGCCCTGTAATCAGTTAATAGTGACTGTGTGAGTTGGATTGTGCGTTTGTGATAGATAGTTTTGATTGCTGTGCGTGGATCATTTTCTGCTTTCGTCATTGTTCGTAGAATGCTCTCCGTATTTGTTACCATGTTTGAATTACGACTTGATGGGGACGCTTAAATGTCAAGTTCTTTTTGTGCAAAGTGATGATGAAATATACCACTCATCTTAGCTTATGCATCGCACCTGTTTCTTTATGAAAGCAGTTCAGAGTCGTATAAACATGTAAGAATATAAACTATCGTTGCCGGTGTCGCTGCATTCTAATTTCATTCCAGTAATTGTTGACACGATGCCAAGGATAATTTCAGTCGTGTTTGCTATCTCGAGTCTTTAGTCAAAGGTGACTTTGGTTTGTTCCAGAGTAGACCAATAAAAGCAGAGATATTATGGAAACTGATGACATGTCATCACTCAAGATTGACAGTTTAGAGACCACTATATGGCATTATGCCATTACTCGAGAACCTTGAAAGTGAACTGACTTGTGCTTCTTTCATTTTGCCTTCCTTTCTCCCTTTATATTCATTTTTTTTTTTTTTTATGATACCAGCTATATGCTCGCAGGAGTGTCAAAATGGCGGCCGGTGTCTGAGACCTGATAACTGCGCATGCCCGTCAGGATGGACTGGTCAATACTGTGAATTGGGTAAGACCTCCTGGAGTGCTTACGGCAAGACCTCTTACTCTCATTTACAATTTAAAGTAACTAATGCTGCATGTTGTAAGCTGATCACTACATAGTTTGTAAAACAAAACAAAACAAAGCAAAACTAACAAACCTCAAATATAGGGCACAACTATGATCCATCATAGTAACCGAAAAAAGATAAGTCAATTGAAATGATAAAAACAGAGTCGAATTTCTGTAGATACCCTTCATCCCCACACAAAGTTCTCATATTCGATTAAAAAGAAAAAGAATGTTAATATAGATTGTATTAATCGTAAATATGAATGTGGACACTAAAAACAAGTTGACAAGTAGTCGAACATAAAAACACGGGCAAAGTGCATTTTTTTTTTTTTGTGGTTTAAGAAAATTTACTGCTAGTTTAATAGAAGCAGAATTATTATGTCAGTGCGTACACCGCCAAATGTGAGCAAGACTGCAGAGCGGGAGGGCAGGTCGGTTCCCGTTTTTATAAAAAGTCGTAGGTGGCAGTATTGATGTTTTTTGGACTGTCGCAGTTGCCTCGGTCCATTCTGTCAAATTTTTATATTTAGCTCATTTCTTTTTTGTATCGAATGAGCCGATTTACACAGAGTTACAGCCAGAAGAACTTTGAGAGCGATACTAAAATTTTGTTGCTAAAGTTTAGTACGAAACAAGATATACCGAGATATTTTTAACTCATGAAAAACAATTCTGAGAACGTTAAAAATGCGAAAAATATCTTACAAATTCACCGCATGACCTCCGTATGAAACTTGAGTTGTAATCAACTCCAAAGGATATAGGCAAAGAAATGCCAGCCTTAATTTGATCTGAGCAAGAAAAGTAATACTCTGCAATCCGAGAACTGCGATTAATACCTTCTTATCGAGTGTATTTCCCAATGACAGCTGTTTACAACGCACAGCCAAAGTGAATGGACAATATGTTATTCTGGCTTTATTTTACAGATATAAATGAATGCGAAACCGATACACACGGCTGTCACCAGCAATGTGTGAACACGAACGGCAGCTATACGTGCGAGTGCCAGAACGGCTTTACTCTTGGAGAAGATGGGAGATCGTGTTCAAGTAAATATATCACCCCGATATCTTTCAAAGGCTTTCTAATTTTTGTGAAAACTTATACCTGTAGCTGCATATATTACATGTGCATACGAGACCTGCATTAAGATTAATGGAAGTGTATGATTGTGAGAAATATCACAAGATGATTAAAATGTAGCTTCCAGTTTTGAATTCAGTGGTGCTTGTTATATTGTAAAAAATAAAGAATAAAATAAATAAATAAATAAACCCAAAAATAAAGCCGTGTTTCAACAAAGTTTATATTGAGAATAAAATTATGTTTATGTATTGATAGCTCAAATCTCAGTAGTCAAACTATTTACATTTTTCTTCGGCTTGGAGAGATACAGTGTATCATACAACACTTATAAAGAATGTAGCTATCTGATTGATCGATTGCTCGTAGTGTGACATTCAGTTAAAAGTACCATTGCACTGTATATTTTCTTCGTCGTTCTGAATCTAGCCACAACGGTCACTAATGATATACGCATGTTCTGTAGCAGGATTTCGTGGTAATGTTTCCATTGCATTCTGGCGAGTCTAGATGTTTGTGATCGCGAGTTTATACAGATGTACATGTACTGGACTGGAATTTGGGTAGAATTATTCAGATAAAGACTTTTAGATACACTGCGGTACGTTTGTTTATTTGTTTGTTTGTTTGTTTGTTTGTTTGTTTTTTTTAGATATCTTTTATTTGAGATATATTACGTGTAGATTAGTGATTAATATGTGTATTTTTGTGTCTCTTTCGTTTGCAGTTTGTGTCTCCTGCAGTCCAGAATTCCAGTTCATTTTGGCTCGAGTCCAACTATTAGAAGAGGTCAGTGGAACATGTATCTCACCGACTATCGTCTGCCAGTCCTTACAATAATTGACCTTTTTCTTGTGAAGGTCGTATAATTAGGTCAAAGGCATTGTGAAAAGAAATACTACTAAGGATTAACGATGATACTGTGAATAATTCCACAAGAATAAACTTCAAGAATGTAGTGCCTGTTCGATGTTTACTTGTACATTCAAACAAGTATTTGAACGTGTTGAACGGAGATTGCTTTTACTACGTTGCTTTGCATTTTTTTTTTTGGTAAAAAAAAAAGGAAAAAAAGATTAGGCTGTAAATGCGGGCAGCAACAAAGCTGGGGATTGGCGGGGGGCATGAAGAATGTTCTCTTTAAAAAAGTGTAAAATGCTTATGAGGGACTTGTATCCTTCCAGACAGTGCATTTGTGGCCCTTAGGTAAGAACATTTTTATATATTCACCATAAGAGGACATCTTCTATTACATTTTATGGGTTGGTCAAAATTCTCCGAAAACACACCTGCAACTTATGTTCAGATGGTCCGAAGACTACAGTGGTATTATACGTGACTTTAATATATCACATTTCCATAAGTTTTGCAATTCATCCGCAGTCTGGTTTTCATTCTATCGGTGGCTCCGAAATTTCATGGAAATTGCTCACATTTTTTTTGTAGAAAAATGGTCGCCAAATCGCCAAATGGACAACATGCCCCCCCCCCCCCCCAAAAAAAAAAAAAAAAATGAATAAATAGAAAAAAAAAATAGAGTTTTGTCCTTGGGGAAACAAATAAAAGGACTCCATTATCTTTTATCACATACCAATCTCGCCTAAGTACTAAAAGTAAACTCCTTCGACTTGCGAGAATTTCAACTTACACAACAAAATTAACAAAGTAATGTTTGTAGCCATTTGGGGTACCTTTTTTCTTTGACGTATAGCCACCTTTTCGACTTGTCCGAGGTTTACTTACACGAGTTTGACTGTACATCATCATAATATTATTAACTTCTATATAGTCAGCTTGTTTCACCTTCAGGGAATATTGAAAGTGTAAGTGTTAGTATGTATTACAGATTACCATGCGAAACACCGAAACGTTCCCATCTGCATCTTTGTCTTGGACGTTTGAAACACAGGAAAACAGAGAATTTAAAAGAAAAGCAACGGATTGTTCACAACTCAGTGATGGTATTCTGACCAAGAAGGTGGGAGATTTAGCGTTCATTCTCTCTCCGATCTCCCTGCTTACAGCAAACTACACTGCAAAAAGTCCGGTGTTAAATAGTGAACACCGAGCTGGTGTTAAATTTTCGGTGCTCATTTATGGTGTTAAATTAACACCTACGGGTGTCATTTCCAAATTTTAAACTGTTTTTTGAAGAGTTTCTTAGTAACTGCACTTCTTGTTGATTTTTAATTTAAATAGGACGATCAAGAATTTTACATTGAAATACTAGATTTTTGAAAAAATGTGAAAATAAATTTACACCAAAGTAACACCAGCTGGTGTGGTCCCTTATTGAAGCTGGACGGGTGTTAAACCATTGATATTAACACCAGCAAATATCAAATCAACACCATGTGGTGTCATTTTTGAATTAACACCAGTACAGTGTCAAAATAACACCAGGTACAGTGTCAAATTAACACCACGAAGTGTCAGGTGAACACTTTTCAACACCATCACAGTGCATTTTTAACACCTGTGGGTGTGGTCCTTTATTGAAGTTTGATCGGTGTTAGATTTAACACCTGTGGTGTTAAATCTAACACCGATGTTTTTACAGTGTAAGGTTGTGCGAAATAATACAAAGAAGATTATGAGGCCATCGCCTTAACAGCAAAGCATAAATAGTCTGTATAAGTGGGCAGTAGGGTGTCATCACAGGGAGAAACCATGCTCGTTTGTTTGACAGCTCGCAATATTTCTCGAACAGTTATTGACATGTTTTGATATAAGTTTTCAGGATATGTCCGTACGTTGTGGCAATTAAAGGCACAGTTAATTAGTTTTTGGTGATCCAATTATGATGCAGATTCTTTTTTAAAGAATCACAGCGCCCTCTGAGCTGTAATTGTGTTATTTAGTTTTCTTTTTATCTTGTTTTTGTTTGTCTTGACGTAGGACGTTCGTCAGTTACGTCAGAATCAAACCCTCCATGCGGCGCCGCCACCAGCCCAGATCCAGAAGCCGCCACAAAACATTAACGCCTTGCCCGCCCTCAACGACCAGTACATAGCCCAGATACAGCGGATTGGATCGCTGAGCGAACAGATTGCCATGCTAGAGGAGAGACTAGCCGATTGTAAGTCTGTCAACTTTCATGCTGCTTGTTTTCCTGCATGGTCCTTGTTTTATGCATGCACATTGTATGATTATGCACATGTTTGCGGCAGTAACATTTTGTGCTGATGTTGTTTGATAAAGAGATACATTCAATTAGGCTTATAAGTCAAGTTAAATTAAGAGACGATATAACGACGTTTCGTCACGTGTAATTTACCTCATGTAAATGACACTGCTACGTGCTTTTAAAAGCTTTGAACTCTTGATTAGTTTTCCCAAACAGATTTGAAAACGCCTTCAAGCGAAATCATTTTGGCGTAATTTATGGGGTTATCACATGAGCTAGACACCTACGAGTCATTACGGCCCACGAGCTGGACAACAAGTAAAACTGGTCCACTAGCTTGACTCTGCGCACATTGGCGTATAGATAAAAACAAGTCCATTAGCTAGACACTATAGGCAATTTTAAGACCCATGAGTTTGACAATATACAAATGAGGCCCACGACTTTGACGCAAGGTATAAAAGGTCCACGAGCACAACACCACTTACATTTGACACCACGTACATTAAGCCCCGTGATGTAATATCGAGCTTACGGGCCCTTCTTTGCCTAAAATCGACATCGTGGGACTTGTTTGCTTGTGTCTAGCTCGTGGACCGTATAGCTTCGTGGGCCTTATTCACCCTAGTGTCTAGCTCGTGTACTGTATGACTCGTCGGCTGTAGCATTCGTGGATGGTGAGCTCGTGACGTGCACCCTAATCTATTCATCCTGTTCTTTTTATACAGGTTCTTGTC